>NC_133313.1:4711808-4820170 GCF_012295235.1 Primulina huaijiensis
AATATCTATAATATTTTTTAATATATTATTATCTAATACACATTTTTAAAAATTTGATTGACTGAATTAAATTTTGCACAGGATACTTATAATTACAATATTAAATTTCTTTTAATATTCTTTTTGTTATTCTTTACTTAATTTTAGTATGATATACTACAATAATATTTTAAACTAATATTCTTTAATTAATTAATATTAGTCAAAATTAGTATGTTTTAAAGTGGAATAATTTTTAGTTTCATATATTATTTAAAAATGTTATTGAACCAATTAATATTTGCTTAATGTAATAATAATAACAAAACTAAATATTTTTTTATTTATTTATTATTCGTTAAATAATATTATTTAATATTATTATCATATAATATCATCCAACGATAGAAATACTATATACTAATATTCTTTAGTAAAGACAACTTAATCATTTAAAGTATTTAGCTTATTTACGTATTAAGAATTATTAATTATTTTTAAAATAAATTATTCACCTTTATCACATTTATCAATTCATCATCAACATTTACATTTTATTATTTACAACCGATAAACAAAATAATTTTATTTAATATAAAATATGTAATTACATTATGTTGATAAAAAAATATATAATATAACAGATTGACACCATGTTCAATTCCTTCCCACCAAAGAGAAGCGTATTCTCACAGCATATACGTTGCACACCTAACTCGATCAGCATCTCCGATGTTCAGATAACGGAAATGCAGCTCAAGAGATCGAATCCAACCCTCAGCAGCAAACGGGTCGGTAGTGCCATAAAATTCCTTCGAACTCAGCCTTCGGAACTGATCATACATGTCATGATGTGGCCTCGGAGCATGCTGAGCCTGCTGTTCAAAGAAACATGTCATACCCTCTAGAACATGTGTAGCAGCATCCCCATTAGGAGGTGGGGGTGCATTCCCTTGACGATCCCCATTAGTCTCAACTTGCATATCGATACTAGGTGCACGTCTAGGAGACATTATATCTTAACGTTTTTCAAATTCTAAACGTAACCAACATGCATTTAAATCTAAGTTTCTAATCATGCAGCATATACCAATCCTTTTTTGAGCAACTTTAAGCATATGTATCATTTAACTTCACAAAGTTTTTAGACATGTAACTTAAACGTATAAACCATGAAAACATGCAGGTATCATCGCAAAAATCATATAAATCAATTAAACTTAAAGACTTGAGGCTTGATGACTGAGCTTTCCGGAACTGATGATGGCACAACCCTTTGCAGGAACATTGCTCTGATACCAACTGAAACATCCACTACTCATTTTTCTTTAAAATATACTAGATTTTTTTCCTATGCTTTCGGCTGAAAATAAACATACATAGTTATATTTTTAAAATACTTTTATACCATTTAAAATAAACCAACTAATCCTGTTATTTGAAAATCCAAAAGAAAGCATTCAAAACATGAAATAATAAATCGTCAATCAACCTAAACTATCATTATTTCAAAAATAAACTTAACTCTAACATCCTCTCAAAAACCTCTCAAAAACATCATAAGTCATAAAAATATTTAAGTAATCATAAATCATAAACTTAATTTTATTTGCGAAAAAACTAGCGACGGTCCTCGGGTTGTGTACACCTTCGGTCCAGCTAGATCAACCATCAAGACCTCCATTACATCAATCTCATGCTCACCTGCATCGATCACACCTAGTGAGTCTATTGACTCAGCAAACCTTAATCATAATAACAAGTACTACATATACATTCACAAGCAATATTGAAAATACTTTTAATAAAATAGTTTTTCATGAACATAAACTTTAACATTTTCATTTCAACACATCATATCATATTTCCTTTTATCATATACGTATATGTTTCTTTTTTATTGAATTCAGATCATCAATTGTGACTTTCTTATTAGATGTATAGGTCGATTGATCCATCTACGTATTACCATGGTAACGAGCGGCGGGGATATCAGCGACACTTTCACCCGTCAACTGAGCATTGGCCTTGCATATCATCGTATCACCGTATTAGTCACAATCAATTTACGTCCTTCAACTTTTCATATTTCCATGACTAATAAAATTTCATGCAGGTATAAATCTTTTTTTTTTAAAACCAAGCATGCAATATGTCTTTTAACATTAACATTTTATCATAAAATTCCATAAACGTTTAAAATAAATATTTTAAGATTTATTACAGCATTCAAGGCATTGCCAGGACGTCCAAAATTTTTCAAGTGTAAAATGACTGTTTTGCTCCTGAAACCCTAACTTTCCCAATTTATCCCTAGACCTTAAAACGACGACCCAAACCAATCCAAAATTAACATATCACCTTAAAATACACCCATAAAATACTTCTTAGACGTAAACTTAGTTTTCTCGACTAATTTCCAAATTCTTTTTTAAACTTAGACGTACATCCCGGTTTTGACTTGTATAGACTCGAAACTTAACCAAACTTTATCAAATTTGAACCAAAGCTTATTAACACCCAACTCAACCATATAAGACCCAAACCAAGCCGATTAAGGCCCTCGATCAACCTAGAGTAGCTAATGAAATGTTCGCCCTATATGGATTGAACCCTAACTCATGCCACCTTAGCCTCCCTCGTTCCAGCCTTGAACCGTGACCCTTAAAGCCCCTAGATATTGTGAATTTGTCCCCTTTTAACGTCCCTACCATGGCAGCCACCTTGTTGCAATATTAACAAGAATTTTTAATTGTAAAAACACATGTTCCAAGCATAATATGGCATAAAAATGAAAATAAATAAAAGGCAACATATTTTTCATGCAAATATACATCAAACAAATAATATGGTGTGATAGATGAGAAAAATGAGATTAAGGCACCTTTGCGTTTATTATGCACAAAAACGATTTGCGATGCGAGGACGTCGACGAAGAAAAGAACCTATGCTGATTTTCCTTCAAAATCGTGACCTTCCCATTCAAAATTACGTGTGAGTGTGTGCTTTGATTCTGATGAAAGAGTCCTAGTGCTTTGAGGGGTTGGGGCGTGTGATTTATGGGGTTTGAGGGTAGGGCTTTAGGCTTTTTATTCTAATTAAAACACATGGTACAAGCTTAGGTATATTAACCAATTATAATAGGTCCAGAAAGCCCATTAAGTAATATTTAAAATATTTTGTTTAGTGTTGGAAACTGAATTTCGGTGGTTTGACAAATTGAGCTTAATCTATCGAACAACTGATCAAGATAACGGAAAGAAACTGATCTAAAAATACGCAAACTATCGGTTGCCTAACTGAAGATTAATACGCAGAAAATTAACGGCAACTGAACCTAGCTAACTGAAGTTGTAGACGACTGAATGATCAGTTGGGAACTGATCAGTTAGACTACAATCAGTTGAGAGCAATCAGTTCATCCTTCGAATTTGTCAACTAATAAAGCAGCTGAATACGTCATCAGTTGAGGATGTAACTATCAACCGACAGATAGTACAAAAGCAAGACTGGAACTTTTAGTGGGAACGCCGCATTTCATCAATACAACAGTGTACTATCGTAAGAAGAATGTTGACGTGTCAATCAACGAATATAAAGTTTCAAATCGTATTCAATGTTACAGTTGAAAGCAAAGACTATAAATAGTCGAGGAGTTCAGCCGAGGAAATGACTTTTTGCGCATATTCATTCTAAGTCAATCTTGAAATCAAGCTTTCAAAGAACAGTAATAAAGTTCACACTTATCTGAAAAATCTATAGCTTTCAAGCTATCTTTCGAGCTGAAGTATTAGAACACCTACTTGTTATATTTGATCTTGTGAGATCAGTTGTGCTAAGAAGAAATATCAGTTAGTTACTGATAAATTTGTAAAGATACTAAGAGTTTCAGTTTGGCATTGTTAACTACAAAATTGAAGTGGGTCTGTACAAGAGTTTGTATTTGATCAAAGTCTTTTAGTGAATATCTTATCTTTCAGATAGAAGGGGTGACGTAGGAGTGTTTGAAATCTCTGAATATCCATAAATCTTGTGTCTATTTATTTCAGTTATATTCTATCTGTCATTAAGTTTATTTCCGCACTTTCACCAGTTAATTAAGAATTAGGGGTGTTCATTGATCGGTTCGGTTCTGTTTTCGGTTTTTTATTTCGCTTTTTGGTTTTACAAATATATAATCTGATATCCGAACCATTTTTCTACGGTTCGGTTCGATTTTCTACCGAAATGATTCGGTTATCTCGGTCAATTATTTCAGTTTTGATACAATTATTTAACTTAATAAGATAAATACATTGTAAAATATAATATGTTATCTTTTTACATGATTTCTTAGTAAAACATTTAAATATAAAATCTAAATGAATTACATAGACAAAAATCAACTAAATATTATTCAAAATAATTCATCATTCACTGATATCATTACAAAAAATATATAATAAAAATAAAATTATTAATTTAATGAATTTTTGATTTTTTTCGGTCGGTTCGATTTTGACATATATAATCCGAAACCGAACCAAATAAATTTTGGTTTTAATATTTATATCCGAATTATAAAATTCAGTTTTCGGTTCGATTCAGTGTTCGGTTTTTTCAGTTTGGATTTTCGATTTTTTCGATTTTATCCGAAGTTTGAACACGTCTAAGTAGAATGACTCTACCTAGGAAAGTTCTTTCAGGTACGTGATTTGTTACCCTATTTGTGTTGTTTCTTATTGCATTTTGGGATATTTGAGCATATCACGAGATCTTCCTAGATTCTTTCCTGATCAGGGATGTAGCGAGAAAAAATTTATCTATTGGGAAAAATTTTATTCTGAATTTAAATGTTAAAACTATCTAAATAATATAGTCTTGATGAAATACAAAATTACATATGTCCAACCTATAATATCTAATATTTTCATTAAGAATATTTTTTCTCGAAATTAAACTCACTGTCGTATAAATTAAAATGCACTAATCACATCCAAAAAAATATGCATAATTAATTTCATAATTTAATTTATAAATAATGAAATTAATACATTTTTAAATTATAATAGGTAAAAATTGAAAATTTTGCCAACTTATTTAGGAAAATAGACTTGAAAATTGAATTTATCAATTTATTTAAAACAAATACACAATTTTGTCTTTTCTTTTGGATATTCCACCTAAATTTTATATTAAATAAACATTGTCGTACATCACCTAATTTTTTATAATAAAAAAATAATAATGCATGATAATAAGTAAAAGAATAATAACGATAAGACAAAAACTTGTGTGAGACGGTCTCACGGGTCGTATTTTATGAGACAGCACCAGGAGAGCCGGGTAATGAATGGGACATCAAAAATCCACCAGACTGTGAGGCCTATCGGAGGGCTTTTCCCCCTCAACCCATGCAGAGGCGATCCAAACGTCAAGCAGGGTATGGCCCTGATTTTACTCCAGCGAAGAAACCACGGGTCGGCTCTTTCGCCTACAAATATTCTAGACTTTGATTTCTCTTCTGGGGATGATTCCAATGATGAAGATTTTGAACTGGTGGCTCTCCCGAAACCAGCTGCTGCCAAGAAGCCCTCAAGTTCAATCCCAGCAGGTCCAAGTAATTTGCCTGCCTCCTCTGATGATGAACAAACACTAGCTGACATTCTATCAAGTTTAAAGGAGGAAAGAATCGGAAAGAAAGTAGAGTAGAAGTCTGACGATGAGCATGCACAGGAAATGTCTTAGGAATCTGAAGAGAATCGTCCAGTTTTTGCCTTCAGTTCCTTCTTTGCCTCTGATTTTGAGACTGAAGAATCGATTGAAACAGAGTCCTCTGATGAAAACTCTAAACCAGCCGCAAAAGAGATTGATGTTGCTGCTGATGTTGCCGCCGGTGTTGGCAACATCACAGACGACAATGCTATTGAAAATTATGATCTATCTGCCTCTTTCTCCAACGCCTTTTACTCCGAAGCTGTTGTAGCCAAATGGTATTTCTATTTACGCAGAGAGTTTGTCGACGAAAGGAATATCGATATCGACGCCTATGAAAGGCAAAATCTGATCTCTTTCCTCACAACTCGAGTATTGCTTGCAACAGTGACCTGTGTCATGCCCTAGCCAAAGAGGCTCTTGCGAGAATTTTACTACATTAATATCACTACTGCTGTCGGAGATGTAAACTCTATCTGGTTCGGACGAGTGTTTGTGTGAGATGCTATTTACCATTTCTCCCCTGATATTATCAACGAATACTACCGGACTCCTTCTGTTGCTGAGGACCTTCCTCTTGCTGATATTGATGATATCACTGCCGTACTGACTGGTGGTATCATCACCAAATTTTTGGTTCGACCCAATCGATTGGCTGCCACAAATCTGACGTCATTCTACTCTGTGCTGCACAAAACAGCCATTCGAAATTGAACCCCCTCTTCCAACACCACAGTGGTAACTAGGACGCAAGCCTTTATTTTGTTTGATATCGGTGCGGGTCGCTCCTTCGACTTTGGACAGTTGGTGTTTAGAACTGTCCTTCAATTTGCTCAAGGTTGATCGAAGTCCACTCGACTCTCATTCCCATCTCTCATCTATGGAATTCTAAAGTCGAAAGGTTTTGTCAAAGAAGATGATGAACCCTTGATAGACATTGGGGAATCTCTGAAAATTGCCCCAGCTTATTTCAAGGGAAATCGCAAATTGGATCTTCCTTGGTCTGCAGCTGGTGTTGCAACTGATGTTGGCAACATCGCTTCCTCCTCCATCACAACACCGCAAGGTTATCTTCTAGTGTCTCCTTCTATTTGCAAGCTCAAATAGATTTTGGGTTGAAGAAGATCCAGAATGCTAAGGAATTGATCGCACGCTATGAATACCAGATTGCCGAGTACAGGTTGCTCCTAGATGTGGCAGTCCATTCTAGACACAAAGAAAGAGTAACAAAAACAACTGATGTTGATACAGATAAATCTGCAAATGCTGAAGCTGCAGATGCTGATAAAGATAAATCAGATGATGCAGAAGCTGCAGCAGAGGATACCGATGGCTGATTGGTTTTGTTTATCATTTGTGGGTTTTTTTTTCTGGGGTTGTCCTTTGTTTGTTTTCTTTGTTTGTTTGTTTGTTTGTTTTTATTTTGAGTCTCTTTCTCAGGTTGTTTAAAGCGAGAGTGTGTTAATGTGCAGGTTGGGTTCCAGGTGTTATGAAAATTTCTTTTGTTTCTATGATTTCACTGTGTTTTTCACTCGTGTTAACAACACTGTCAACAACACTTATCATACAAACTGTGCTAACTTGCTTTATTCAAGAAGAGATATTTTTTTGCTCAGGGGGAGCTATTGTGTCGTTTTTTGGATGTTGCGTCCAGAAATACAAAAAAGAAAAGATTGAAAGGAATATTGTATTCCTAATTAATTTTGTTCGTTTATATAATATGAAAAATATTTTATTTTAAGGTTTTGTAATTCTGGACTAATTTGACTTGATCTAATAATGAGATTTATCCTTAGATAATTTATTCTTGGTAATTATCTTTAGATAATGTATCTTTGATATTTATCCTCAGGTAAGTTATATTTGATTTAAAATAGAGTTTTTTTCATAATAAACTCTTGTTTTCATGTTTGTAGGATTGGTTTTATGGGAAGATAATTAGGTCAAGATATGGTTGAAGCATATATACGAGATATTCAGAAAATCAGAGTGGTGCAGCTGCTGGAGTTTTTCTGAACATACACAAGTTCAGTATTGAAGATTTTCGTATGAAGAATTTGTGTGATTGATTCACATAATTACCGTGTTGCTGATTGGTGTTGACGACACTCAAGAACAACACTTCGTGAAGTTGGGTGGAGAGTGATTTCGTTTTGTTTAAGCAATACGATTCTTTTTGTTTTATGCATCTAGTATTTACTTTGAGTTTTTGATGCATTTTAAGTCCTTGGAGTGTCAAGGAATTTGGTTTTGTTATTCTCACTAGTATTGTTTTGGTATAAACGATTTACATATTTTTCTAGTGAATTTTTTTCATGAGGTATTGAAAAATTATTCGTACTTGTGCATAATTTAAATATGGTGTTTATTTATTAAAATTATATTTGTGTGTTAATAATTAATTTCCGCCGCATGTTGTGTGCTGGTGTTGACAACACCCGAGCACAACAATAACTTTTGATACACACATTGTAATTTATTTACTATTTGTTTATGATCAACAATGGTCATACAATATCCATCTGCAATAATTTGAAGTATTAATAAATTCATAAAGCAAGAAAGATTCTAATTTCATGTAGCCTTGCAATTGGTACAAAAGTCTCATCAAAGTCTATTCTTACTTCATGTCTGAAACCTTAATAAACTACTATGTTTTACTCCTAATTACAGTTCTATCTTCATTCGATTTATTTCTATAAACCCATCGGTTCTTATGACTGACTGATAAGAAGGTTTAGGTACTAAGTACCACACTTGATTTCTATCAAATTTATTTATTTCATACTTTATAGCTTCTATCCAACGACTATCTTATAGAGCTTCATCTGTCTTTTTGGGTTCTAATTGTGAATTGAAACCAGCACGCAAGTATTCATTAATCATTTGTTTTCAAGTTCTAAAGCATGCTAAAGGGTTGCCGATCAACAATAAGTGTGTATGAGTCTAATTCCATTTGTAATTTCGTCCAAGTGGACTGCCATCAACATTGTTTGGACTAGGATCAGTTATGTTCTCCTCACTTTGGTTCCCATCAGCTTGGTTCAAATCAGTCTGGTTCTTTTCTTCTCATATCTTTGTTTGTCTGACTGATCTGAGATCTCGGATTCAGGTGACTGATGAATCCTCTTGTTTACATTGATTTCATCTTCACTGTCATCTGTCAAATAAATAACTTTCGCATGATTTCTTAGATTAGCTTGTTTAGTATGATCATCAATCATTTTGGTTTCATCAAAGACAACATGAACTGTCTATTCAACATTTAATGATTTCTTGTTAAATTCACGATAAGCCTTGCTGACTGCTGAGTAACCGAGAAATATATCAATATCAGATTTGGCATCAAATGCAGATAGAAGAGTTTTGTCATTATTTTTGACCAGCCTTCTTGTTGATAATGGATCGGCTCTATGTGTAGTATGCGGCGTTAATTGCTTCTACCCAAAATCTGTGAGAAACCAAAATCAGCAAAAAATTTCCTTGCATGCAACTACATATTGTTGAGGTGTTCTTGTTGCTGAATACTCATGTTGAATTCTCTGTTCTGATAGATAAACTTTCAAAGTTTTGTTAGTGAACTCAATACCTCGATCACTTCTGATCCTGTTTACGGAGACTGATTTCTCATTTTGAATACGCTGAATGAATTAATCAATTGGGCACTAGTATGATCTTTTCCACTTAAAAAAATAACTCATGTAAATCGAGAAAATTCATCATTAGTCACAAGTGTGTATTGCATTCTCCCTAAAGTGATTAGATATAAGACCAAATAAATCCATATGTAGTAATTCTAAGCATCTATCGGTCAGTTTGCTACATTTATTCTTAAAGTTAGATCTAATCTGTTTATTTAACTAACATATAGAACATACGTGATTTTTAACCAGTTCTATACCAGGTATTCAATCAGCAAGGTTCAATTTACGCAAGTTATTAATTGATCTGAAGTTAAGATAATTCAATATTTTATTCTTTAAACATATTTTGTCATTATTAATAGCTGCAAAACAAGTAGATGAGGTCAAGTAATCATTGTTCCAATAAATTTTATATGCATTACCATCTCTAACACCAGTTAACAAAGTTCGATTATCAGCATTCTTAATCAAGCATTTACTCTTATGAAACTCAACCAAGTAACCATTATCACAAAGTTAAGTGATGCTGATTAACTTATAGCATAAATTCTAAACTAGTAATACATCATTAATCACAACATTTTATTGAGTAATCATACCTTTACCCACGGTCTTACTCTGCGCATAGTCATTGAAGGTGATTTTGGGTCCATCACATTTGATTAGAGTAGTCACAGTTGGGTTTGGCCAGTCATATGCCTCGAAGATCCATTGTACAAGTACAAGACTGAATTCTTAAGCCCTTCTTGTTTATTGATCTGAAATCACAAGTTAAATCACCTGATACCCAATACTATTTGGGTTCAAACGGGATTAGTACCTTAGGAAAACACACTTGTATCAACCTGAATAGCCGACCACTTTGTTTGTTTAGAAAGTATTGTGCATAAACACGTATGTGCGATGCTCTGTGTGCATTAGAAACAGTATATTGTCTTGCCTTTCTGTCAACATAGGTTTGCCTGTATCTTTTTTGAATAGGCTTGCAATTGTAATATCAGTAGAGCTTGCTTCTCATTGAGTTATTCTTTAAGACAATAAATTGGGCCTGATTGTTCCCAGTTAGGTTCTATATCATTGTCAGTTGGGCTTGTTTTCTTTGCTTTGACTTCCTCGAAAGATTGAGAGAATCTCTTGTATTCATTTACGAGATCATGAATTGCATTGATGTGATCATCTTGTGAAAATCAGTTGAGTTAAACTCAAATATCTCTTCACTGGTAGATTTTATATCTGCATCGTCCATGAGGTAATGCACTTAATCTTCATCACTTCCACTAGTGGAACTATCTGACCCGGATGAGTCAGAAACAGAATCTTTCCACTTGACCTTACTGTCCTCGCCCACCAGTACTTTATGGTCTCTTCTCTTCTTAAATGACCTCTTTTAATCCTTGAACCTCTTCTTTTTGTCATGAGATCGTCTTCTTTGTTAGTTAACCTTCTCGCATCCTTCTTTAGTTTAAGGCAGTCGGCTATGTAATGCCCAAATTTCCCACAATTGAAACATGCATTGTCCTCATCAGTGGACTCTTTCTTGTAGCAATTTTGACTTTGTAAATTACCTTGATTATTCCTTAGGTACTTACTAAATTTGTTCACAAATAGTGACATTGGATCACTATTTAACTGTTCGACTGACTTCTCTTTCAAGACAGATTGATCAATTGATACAGTATCCAGAGCCATCGTCAGTTTGGCTATTGATTCACTATCATTTATTGTTTCAAATTTGAATTCATATGCCCAAAGGTCTGCAAACAAATCGTGCATATCAATCTTTTTAATGTCTCTTGATTCACGCATGGCCATAGTTTTGATACCCATTTTCTTAGGTGTGCCCTCATTACTTTTAGCGTTTTCTCACAATTGGCATATTCTTTGCCAAAAGCAGCCACTTCAATAATGATGTTGCATACTCTTTCATCAAATTCAGACAAAGACTCCCCAACCTTCATCTTGATACTGTCAAATTTTTGAATAGCAACGGACAATTTGTTTTCTTTCGTTTGGTCGTTGCCTTTACACGATTGTATCAGTTTCCACCAAATATATTTGGCAGTGGAACACATCTTGATTTTGCTAAAAGTATTCTTGTCCAATGTCTTATACAAGATTTTTTTTGGCAACATTATCCAGATTTGCCTTTTTCTTGTCTTTACCATCCACTCTACTCTTAGTTTTTCAATCATATGAGGAACACCGTCAGAAATGACAATGACAGTGTTAGCTTTCATGATCTTCATTGGTCCGTCTTTGAGGATGTACCACATATCATATTGTGCAGCTAAATAAGCATGCATCCTGATTTTTTAGTCATCAATATCCTATTTGGAAAACATGAGAACTTTATTGAAAGATACCATTTTAAGTTTAGTTTCAAAGACAAGGATTAACCCTCTTTAATACCTTGTTAGGATCAAAGATTGATTTAGAGAGGGATGAATGAATAATCTGAACAAATTCTGACAATATTTCGGTTTGGTTAGCAACATTGAAATGTAATTCTTGTCAGTTGGGTATCAATAAGCCAATAGTTTGTCACTGATAAGGTTTGAACACAAAAATGGCTCAAGGTAAGAAGAGTTAGGTTATCCAATAATGAACAAAAAAAAGGATAATTGAAATGTAAATAACACGAGTTTGTTATGGACGTTCGGAGGCTTCAATGCTCATATGTTACCGCTTCTTTCTTGAGGAAGGATCTCATTAAAAGACTTTGACAATTACAACACTTTGTGACTACCCATTTCAACAAGAGTTAACATATTGTCTAACTGAAATTCTTAGTATATTACAAACTTAAACAAATGAGTAGTAAGACTTTTTACTGTTAGTTACAAAGATTTAGAAGAAATTCTAAGCACAAAAATGATCCTCAATTATCAGAATAAACAATTTAGTATGTGCTTGTTATGATCAGTTGCGCTGTTGAAAATTTCATTTTTTTCTTTGAAGAAATTTTCTAAAATTGATAGAAACAATCAAGTGAATAATCGAGAGTTCTTGAGTATACCTTGACTGATATATTTATAGACATCGCCTGCAACGATCGTATTTTTGAATATGTTCATCCAATAGAGACATCATCGTATCATGTCATCGTCCTTTCTAATAGATAGCATACTTTGGGTAGTGCGCATTGACTCTGACATTCAACTAACTAAAAAAGTTGTTATGCTAGATCTTATCCAATCATCGGTTGTGCTTTATTCTTCAGGAATGATCAACAGAACTTCAAAGAATGTTTGATTTAGACTAACTGATCCACTGTGGCAAACGGCTCCATCAGTTGTCATTTGTTCATCTTGGCTCCTTTTCGGCGACCTTCTTGTATGTTATTTCCTACTATCAGTGACCTTTTTGTCTTCAAATAGTAAACTAACGGTAGGACTATGATTAATAGTTTAGCTTAGGAAAAATATACGCATGAATAAATAGTTTCTTCTTGAATTCAGTTCGGGTAGACTATGTAATTATCCATTACACCACCAACATTGTTAAAGCACCGAAACTTAAATAATCTAACAGTTTCATTTCTTGTTTAATTATTAAGTGAATAAATAAAACCTACTTTGTTATATATACGAAATTAAATGGTATAGTTAAAGATAATAATACATAGACACGTACATAAAGTCAGTGTGTGGAGAGTGTGTTTTGCATATCTTATAAGTCTTCTTACACAGTTTGTAAGTTGTTTTATAACTTATAAGTTCTAAAATTTTATTTAATAATATATTTTAAAAAACAAGTTATAAACTGTCAAAAAAAATTGTTTGACAATTTATAAATTGTTTTAAAAAAAGTTTGGTAGTCCCTTTTTTTCTAAAATGTAATTTGAATTTGTTTCAAAGTGCAAATTATCTTCAAATATTTTATAAAATTTCAAACATACTCTCATTTACATAAGAGTAGGTCTCTTGTAAGACGGTCTCAAGAATCTTTATCTGTGAGACGAGTCAACCCGNGGTCTCTTGTAAGACGGTCTCAAGAATCTTTATCTGTGAGACGAGTTAACCCTATCGATAATCACAATAAAAAGTAATACTCTTAGCATAAAAAGTAATACTTTTTCATGGATGACCCAAATAAGATATCCGTCCCACAAAATACTACCCATGAGACCGTCTCACACAAGTTATTGCCTATACATAATATATAAATTGATTAATAGTCAATAATAATTGTTAACATTATATTTAATTTTTTGAAATATAAATTTTATTAAAATTAATGTTAAACAATTATTTTCCTTACTAATTGGATTACACAAATGATTGTTTTTGTTTTAGGCTTGTTCGCTAGATGCGATTGATATGTGATAAAAAAAAATTATTTAATTTAATATTTGATTTGGATACGAAACAGTAATGATAAATAATAATATATTTAATTTGATTTATTAATTTAGGATAAACGTAAAATTAATTTTTTTAAATATATTAATGAACATTTCAAAATTGAAGAATTATATTTAAATTTTATATTCAATTATTTGGTTGATATGTAATGAATAAATAATTATTTGATTGATGGATAAATAATAAGTGGCTAGAATTGCAACCAAATATTTGATGCAAAATAATTTAATGTCATAATCCCAACCAAACATGACCCAGAAATTATGCATCTTGGATAATTTATTTTCTTTTTTAAGTAATGTAAAAGCCCCACTAATAGTACCGATTCCAGTTTTAACACCTTTCAATTTTTTTATTTTCTTTTATTAAACTAAAAATTCTCTGATTTTGTAAAATAATTTGATCTATATGATTGGCTTGCTGAACCGGTTCAACCGGTTCTGGGTCCGGTTTCGAACCGGTTTCGGACCGTATCCGAAACCGGACCCGAAACCCCTAATCCGAATTTTTAAAAAATAAAAATAAAAAAAGCCCTTTGGGCCCGTTGGCCCAAAGGCTGCATTTGCAGCAGTCGTTGCCTGCTGGCTACTGAAATGTGCTTTTTTTTTCAATTTGGTCCCCAATTTTAGGTCCCAAATTGCCAATATTATTTTTTTAACCTCCAAAATCACCTATAAATACAAGTCATTTTTTATATTTCACATATCAATTTTCTCTCAACTTCTAATTTCTCTTCAATCAATATATTTCTTTGCTATCATTTCTCCAAATATTTTCAATAATTGTGTTATAATTTTATCTATAATCAGTATTACTTTTATTGTTATTTATTTATTATTTCGCAATTTACTCATATAAATAATTCGAATTTCAATGGCATCATCTTCAAACCGTCGTGGTGATGGTGGCGAATACGCTCCCGACTTTGGTGAACATTTTGGCTACATCCCCGACTTTGATGAATTTGAACCTGGCCACGAGGATGAAGAAGCCATGGAACTCCCAACAAAGATGTAGGGACGCCATCGTCTACTCGAGCAAGCAACTCAATGTCAACGAGCACGACGACATCCTATGCAAAGCGAAGCAAAGTTTGGGATCACTTTGATATTTAACAACGAGGTACGAATAACTCTTTTGTCGTTTGTAAAATTTGCAAAACGAGGTATTCTTACAAAACGGGTGGTGGTTCCGGTGGTACCGGTACTTTGAAAAAATATTTAGTTAAGGTACATAAACTTGACTCTGATACACTACAACCATTCGGTAGGGAACCAACACAACAACAAATTAATCCTTCAAGTGGTAAAGCTTTCACAATTACAAAAAAAATTTCTCGGAAAGCCATCGTAAAGTTTGTTACCAAATGTTGTCAACCTTTTATAATAGCTGAACAAGAAGGTTTTGGTGAAATTACTAGTACTATTCAACCGTGTTTTCACAATATTTCTAGGCACAGACTTAAGAAATATTGTTTTGATATTTATAAAGAATATAAAGAAACACTAAAATCGCATCTTTCAAATATTTCTTGTAGAGTTAGTTTGACAACTGATATTTGAACTAATTTAAAATATGAATCATATCTTGTTGTTACATGTCATTTGATTGACGAAACTTGGACTATGCAAAAAAGAATTTTAGCGCTAGATCATTTAAAATCGTCTCATAACGCATACACTATAACTAGATATGTTTTAAATGTTGTTAAGATTTATGGCATACAAAATAAAATAATATCGATAATGTTAGATAATGCGAGTGTCAATTCTCTTGCAATTAAATATCTTAAAGATTCACTAAAACCAAATTTAGAAGGTAATTTGCTTCAGTTAGATGTGCATGTCATATTATCAACTTATTTGTTAAATGTGCCTGTGATGAGCGAATTTCCACTGTAATAGAAAAATTCAAATTATGTGGAAAATTATTACGTGAAAGAAGATATGGACGTGACTGGAAAACACTAGTCGAATCAACCGGAATTAAATTTAAAAAATTTCCTCTTCCTATTGAAACTAGATGGAATTCTTTATATCACTTGCTTCATACTTTATTACGTTTTCAAGATTTAGTTACTCCATATTATAATAATATTGCGGTACAATCTTTAATGCTAACTAACGATGATTGAAATATTTTGAGTAAATGTGTTTCTTTGTTAGAAATTTTTAAAGAAGCAACCGAAAAATTTTCTGGCATTAACTACCCTACTTCAACCATGTTTCTACTTTTGCTTTTCAATATGTTTTATAAATTTATTGAATATCGCGATGATTCAGTTATGCGTGATTTTGTTTCAAATATGGAAAACAAATTTTTAAAATATTGGGAAACTATCCCAATTGTGCATGGTTTAGCAACATTACTTGATCCTACTCAAAATCAAGGAGGATTAGACGTGTTTTTTGAATATTGTGCTAAATTTCTTGGGAAGAATGTTGACGATCAAAAGAAGTCAATCATGCATTCTATCCAAGAATTGTTTGATTTATATGCTAGTGAACAATGTGATGAACCGAGTGTGCAACCGGAGGAGATGCCGACATGTAAAAGCAAAAGTGGAGCACTGAACTTCTTTCAAAATTTGAAACGACAAAATTTCAAAAGAAAATCGGTGACAACAACCAATTACAATGAAATCCAAATTTATCTAAGCCAATATATTGAGACTACGGATAATTTCGATGTTCTTGATTGGTGGAATGTAAATTCTAAACTTTATCCAGTGTTATCTGCAATTGAGAGATGTCCTACCCATTCAAAGTTCAAGTGTTGCTTTCGAATCAGCATTGTCAGTATGTGGAAGGATAATTGGTGACCAAAGAACTAATTTAAAGCCAGAAACACTTTCCATGCTAACATGCCTACAAGATTGGTTTGCAGCAGAAAAAAAGAATTGGACCTCTGGGGCGATCGACGAATTTCAAAGCTCAAGCTCCGACGAAGATCCAGAATTTTTAAAATATATTTTAATAAATTGTGATGAATTTTAGATGTTCAATTGTAAAAATAAATGTTTAAGTTATTTTGTTAAAAAAATTTTTATGTAATCACAATTATTTGCAATCAAAATACTAAATAAAAAATTGTCCTTTAATATTAATAATTTTAATTATATAGTAAAATATGATAAATTAGACTTCGGAACCGTTTTGACCCGAACCGGAACCGGTTTATTAGATGCCGAACCGGTCTTGGATTTGGATTGGTTCCAAGTATTTCAACTCCCGGTTCCGAACTCACCGGACCTAGTACCGGTAGGAACCGGTCCGAAACCGGTCCTGTGGAACCGATAAGCATGCCTATCTCGAACCAAATAAAAATTATATTGATGTGTAAACATAATAAATTTTATATTTAGGAGAACTGAATGAGCATATGATTTTTTCACGGGAAGAAATTGAGACTAATTTTTATATATAAATAAAATCATCTAAATTTTTTAATATTTTTGTTTGTAGGCGGTAATTGGAGTGATCAAAATTAAAACATGGATAGTTGTATAAATTAAAATAATTGAGTTACACCGGTACGTATCATAAGTCACCTTGAAACATGTACTTTGTGTGTGTGTGTGTGTGTGTATATATATATATATATATACACCGGTACGTATCATAAGTCACCTTGAAACATATACTTTGTGTGTGTGTGTGTCTATATATATATATTGTGTACTGAATCATGAATTTAAGCTAAGTAGCTACGGGAAGAGATGATCGGGACATGATAGCGATCCGAATGGATGTCGTATTTTGCTATGAAGATAGCTCGCAGTTAGAAGTTTGCAGTCTATTTTATTTAATGACTGATTTTAATATTGATTGGACTAGTGAAGGTAACCCAACGTCCACATATACATTAATTAATAGAACTAACTAATAATTTATAATTTATGTATTGTTACAACATTGCATGTGTCTAGATCATACTAGTTAGATTATGTATGATTGTTTTAAATGGAAAAATGACTATTATTAATTAATATTTTGAGTAGGTTTTTTGGTAAGACGATCTCAAGGATTTATATATGTGAGACGAGTTAACACAATTCATATTTGTAGTAAAAAGTAATACTTTTGATATAAATAGTAATATTTTTTCATTAGTTAGGTTGGGTTAGAGATCCGTCTTACAAAATTGATAAGTAATACAATTTCATATGAATTTTTGTTAATATTTTTTGCTTATTTGGATGCTGGTTGAAAAACATATAAGCAGGTATATAATACCTTATTTGTTTCAAGTAGGTAATTCTTGTTTTTCTATGTTTAGTATATCGAGTGAAGAGCAAAATATGTGATCATTTTATGTGTATATTTCGACGGTGTTTGACTAAACATATTGAAAACAATTTATAAGTTGTCATGTTTTATAAGTTGTTTTATGAACTTATAAACTGTATGATCTTATTTTAAAAATAAGTAATTAAATTGTTTGGATAAAAGAAGATAATAAATTTTAAATTTGTTGATATGTTTGATATTATAAGGTTTTTTTTGTTATGATAATTACTAAAATGACATGGAATTATGAAATTGTTAAATATAATTATTTTTTACATGTACATATAATATAGAGTTTTATATTTTGATAAATATAAAAATTGTTATTAATATAATAGTAATATTATAATAATTGTGGTTGTTAATTACAATAATAGTTATATAATAACACTGATAATATTAATAACACTGATAATATTAACTTAGTAATTAATTTATATAATCAAATAATTATTAATCATAGTTATTATAATTCGCATAATAATATTTATAGTCATTAATTATATAAATAATAGTATAATGATAATAATAATTAATTAGTTATTACTAATTACTAATAATTACACAACTATAATATAATTATTAATAACAACTATAGTAAAGTAACGATAATATTAATACACAAATAATAATTATTAATAATCACGTATTTATGTTAATTAATAATTATTGTTGTTAAAAAGGAAAAAAAATTAATATTAGTTATCATACATTAAAATGATATGATGAACTATTGGTACCATTGGTTGGTGAGGGAAGTAATGAGGTTTTTTATTTGGATTCCCCTAAACCCAAGGTGCTTTTGATTGAAACTGTACATGTTAATAAGGTACAACACCAAGCTTCTATTTAAATTTTCATTTCACTTCAATTTTATAAAATTTTCTAAAAGAAAATCGTAATTAGTTTATTTTAAATTTTTGTGCTTATTAATAAAAAAATTATCACATTTATATTTCCTTAGTGTTATAATTTTCTGGTCAGTCATAATTATATTTTGTTTTTCAATTTTTAAGACATTACCATTTATTGAGATCGGAAAAGACTCTAGAAGGGATTAAAAAATTATTATAAAATATTTTGCAAAAGTCACAATGGTTCGTTTTTGAAATGTTCAAAAATGTAACAAGCATGATAATTACATTGAGTTCAGTTCAAACTGAACGAAAGATATTCAAAATAATCATTCTAAAAATTGATTAAACATCTTAAAAATATATAAAAACATCTGTAAGTTGAATGTATGAAAATGTTTTGATTGAAGCAATTTATCAAATACTTTATATGCAATATTTTGACATTTGAAAGAACACGTAAAATGATCCAACAATGCCTGTAACATCTACTACTAAAATACTACTAAATTTTTATTTTTTGAAAGCTATGTTCGAAAATACCCATGCAGATACATGCGAATAAAAATAGTCAACCATGGGTAATAAAAGTCATTCAACCACTGAATAAAAATAAATTCAGTTAAATAAATCCTAAATATCATCAACTCCTAGACTACAGTTTTGAAAAGAACCCAAACGCAATATTCAAAAGTCTGTCAAAATCCACAACGTACAAAAAGATGCAAAACGTCTAAAAACAATGTTTCACCCATGACTCATAATCATAATATGCGGAAGAATGCAAGGTCCCTGGGTTATCGTGCGCACTCCCAACTCCACCTAATCAGTCTTCAGCGCCTCCAGTCTCTACATCATCGTGCTCACCTGCATCAATCACAGCTAGTGAGTGTAAAGACTCAACACACCTGAACAGTTATACTAGTACATATACATATCATGCAACAATGAAAAATAATGTAATTAAAATAAGCTTCGTGATCCTTAATAGCGTGAAGTTAAACATATCGTAACATAAACATATTCAAATCATATCTCATCATGTAATCATATATGTGTTCACTTTCTTTTATTGAATTCAGATCATTAGTTGTGACTTTCGTATCAGCTCTGAGTCGATGGATCCATCTATGTATAACCACAATACTCGGCGACGGGGACATCAGCGACAGTTTTACCCATCCACTGAGCATCGGCCTTACAAGTTCAAGTTCGTGTTCGTGCTCGTATTAGTCACAACCAACTCGCCTTCTTCAAAAACATGTTATCGTATTCATCACTTATAAAATTCTTGCACATACGTACATTTTTTTAAAACCAAGAATGCAACGTAATTTTCTGTATTTTCATAAAAATTCATATTCATATTAAACATATATATTTTAAACATGTAATTTCGGTTATCAGGGTGCTGTCAGGCCTGCTAACTCGACCCAAGTGCAAAATGATCATTTTGCTCCTAGAACCTTAATTGACCATTTTACTCATGGACATTAAAATTTCGACCCGAAGCCAACCAAACTTAACAAAACACCTTAAACATACTTTTAACCATGTATTAGATGTAAACTCGAGCCCATGCAATAATTTTTATAATTCGTTTTAAAACTTAGACCGAGATCCCTGTTTTAATCCGAATTAACCCGAAACTCAACCAAATTTTTCCGAACTCAAATCATAACATATTTACATCCTACCAGACCCTAAACAACATAATTCCAGCCATTTAGGACCCTCTAAACCCCGCTGGACCCTGCTGTAACCTTGCTGAACCCGAATCGCTCCAACCCTAGATGCGCTATCGAACCAAATACTCGACCCTATGCCTAACCAGCTTGGACCAGCCTCGAACCAACTCTTCTTAGCCCACTTATGGACCCTCATGGACGGACCTAGCCATGGACTCTAACCCCTGCACATGGTGGTAAGCGATACACCTGAAATTCCAAAGCCGAACCCTAAATCATGTCTAGCTTCCTCAATCTCCTCCTAGCCCAAGACCAGTCGTGCACGAGATGCTCTAGGCCGTGTCTCAGACCCACCAGGGTCTACTCCACGTCCATGGAACGACCCTTGCACCGCTGCCCTCCCCGTACACTCCACCGAGCCACACTCGTCCCGCACGCAAGGCCCGATCGATCACCTACAAGAGCATGATCCAGCCTCAACCTCAGCACCTAAAACACCCTAAAATCTTCTGTAGAACCTCTTTTGAACCCCATATCTGGCAGTACCCCATCAACCGAGCCGGAACGTGATGTACATGAAGGCAAGAAAATCATATTCATGAAGAAACACATGTAAAACCAATTTAAAACGTTAGATCCGACATATATCATGCATAATCAATCCAAAACATGTATTATGGTTTGAAAGACGAGAAAATATAGGTAACGGGCGTGCCTTTGTGTATTTACGCTCGAAAATCTTGACAACAATCGCGTAGAACGGATACCATGGGGACGTGTAAATTAAAGAAGTATATGATATAATATTAACTACGGAGGATATATTGCAAGCTGATAAATAAGCAGAGAGTGAAGTGAATATCTTTATGCATAAATGACATGATATAATATTAATATATAGAGATATATGAGAATAATCAATCCATTAATTAGTATTCCTTTCATGCTTGTTTAAAACAAGAAAATTATATTTTGATCTTATAATTTAAACGTTTTTCATTTTTTTTCATATTATCGATTAATTCACAGTCTTACTCCATTAATTTGTAGTTTTTTAATTTTATTCATTTTCACTGAAGAGTTGACGTGTCATTAGACATGTCGACAATATCCGCAGCCACGTCGTAAATTTTTTATTAACAAGTCATCATTTTTTGATGTCACATAATCCATTTTCAACGTCACATAAACAATCCGGTGAAAAATGACTAAATTGAAAAAAAATGTAAATTACAATTTTTTGGTCTTGTTTTCGGGTCAATTCACGGTTTTAGTTTGTTTACATTTTTTTTTCAATTTTAGTCCTTCACTGGAGCATTGATGTGACGTTGGAAAGTTACGATGTTACATCGAAAAATGATGATGTATCACCAAAAATTTTCAGACGTAACAACGAACATTGTTTACGAGTATGATGAAATTAAAAAATGATTAAAATTGAAAAAGAAAAAAGTAAATTAGTAAACTAATACAGTAAATTGACCAACGACAAGAAAAAAAACATACAAATTGCAGTACCTGTTGAAAATTAATATTTTAATATTGAATATTTGAATATTGAATGTTGAATATTTGAATGTTGAAAATTAGGTAAAATTAGGTGTTGAATATTGAAATTTGTGTGTGGTGATGAAGGTAATGATGTAATTTATTTTTGGATTATTTGTAAAAATTTTCTATAAATAGATCTCTCATTTGTGAAGAAAATCACAATTGAGTTGAGAGAAAAATAGTATAAAGTGTGTAGTGTGATAATTTTGAGAGTTTGAGATTTTTTAATTTTTACCGTAAATTTTTACTTTTTCACAACACGTTATCAGCACGAAGCTCTAAAAGTCCTCCATATTTTTCCAAGCTCCGAACAGAAGAAAAAGGTAACAAAAGTAATAATATTTATTTTACTGTTATTTATTTATTGTTTATATATGTAATATATAATATAATGTTATTGTTAGAAATAATAAAAATAATTTTTTAAAAAACTTGTTATAAATCCTGGGAGGATGTTAAGACGACATCCCACACTCCCGGTAAGGGATACGACAAGTATAAAAGTCTATAAGGTTTTTAAACAAAATATCTTATGACACCTCATTATAATATTGTGATATGATATACATAATTATTTAAAACATTACAATATTATATACACCATATTATTACCATAAAATTATACAAATACATACATTTATTTTCTTGTACACCAACGGTCATAAACGGTAACAAAACGGCTAGTTTTTGCCCAATAAATATGATCTCACAAACACATTCAATCACTCCAACTTTCTCTTCTTCTCTAAAATTATTCTTCATCAAATTTTTGAAGAGAAAAGAAGATGGCTTTCACAAAGTTATTTTTAATTACTTTGGTTATCATACTCACGAGTCTTGTATTTATCGGAGAATATCCTCCTCGTGTGTTTTCTTTATTTTTACGAATGCTTGTTCTTGTTGTTTATCCATTACTTTGTATTGCAATATCTATTAACTAATAAAATGCATCATAATTCTTTTTAGTACCACTATGGCTAACTTGGCAAAGCTCGAATTCATTGCACTCGACATTACGGGAAAAAATTATATGCCATGGACTCTCGATGTAGAAATGCATCTTGAGTCATTGAGTCTAAGCGAAACTATTAAAGAAAATGGTATATCTTCATCACAAGGAAAGGCAAAAGCTATAATATTTTTGCGTCGACATCTTGATGAAGGTTTGAAATGTGAATATCTCATCGAAAAAGATCACATGGCTCTGTGGAAAGGATTAAAAGAAAGATTTGAACATATAAGGGAAGTTATACTTCTGACCGCCCGTGATGAATGGAATATGTTGAGATTCCAAGATTTTAAAAAAGTAAGTGATTACAATTCGGCGATGTATCGAATAATTTCGCAATTAAAATTTTGTGGACATGAGGTTACAGAATCAGAAATGCTTGAAAAAACATTTTTCACGTTTCACGCATCAAATATAACTCTACAGCAATAATATAGAGTGCGTGGATTTGCGAGATATTCTGAACTCATCGCCTGTCTCCTTGTGGCGAAAAAGAATAACGAGCTATTAATGAGAAATCATCAGTCCCGACCCACTGGATCAACAGCATTTCCAGAAGTAAATGCTGAAAGTAAAAATGAATTTAAACCTGGAAACCAAAATCAAATTCAAAGACAAGTTTTGGTCGAGGTCGAGGTCGTGGTCATGGTCGTGGTCGTGGTCGTGGAATTGGTCATGGTCGTGGTCGAGGCCGTGGTTTTGAAAACAATCGAGATAGTTATTTTTATAACTCATCTCAAAAGGGCGTCACGAATCACCCACTGAAAAGACATCAAGAGAACATGAGTGTTAATGAAAATCACTCGAAAACATTTGAAAGTTCTTGTTTCAGATGCGGCACTACAGGACATTGGTCTCGTATTTGTTGTGCCCCCGAGCACCTTTGCAAGCTCTATAAATAATCGATAAAGGAGAAAGAAAAAGAGACCAACTTCACTGAACGCAATGACCGTTTGAGTAATTCAACTCATTTTGATGCTGCTGATTTTCTGTATGATTTCTCTGGAAATGATCAATATGTTGGTGGGATAGAAATGAAAAATATTGATGCTGCAGATTTTCTTAATGATTTCTCTGAAAATGAAAAATATACTGGTGGAATATAAATGTACAATAATTTATTTTTGTTGTATTCATTTGATAATGTTTTATAGTGTGTTATATTGTATTGTCAATAATTTTATTTCATTGCATATTTTTTTTGAAGTTCGAATATGGAAAATGCTATGAACCAAGCTGAAGTTTGCATACCTGATAGTGGGACAACGCACACTATCCTCCGAGATAAAAGATATTTCTTGGAACTAAAACCAACAAAAACAATGGTGAATACAATATCAGGTCCTGTAGACTTGATTAAAGGATGTGGTAAAGCACAATTTTTGTTACCTAATGGTACAAAATTTTTGATCAATGATGCTTTGTATTTACCACAATCGAAAAGAAATTTGTTGAGTTTTAATGATATATATTCCCATGGGTATGATACTCAAACAATGAATGAAGGGAATGAGAAATATATGTGTCTGACCACATATAAATCAGGAAAGAAATATGCGATTGCAAAACTACCAATGCTCCCTACTGGATTGCATTATACACATATAAGTCCCATTGAATCCAACATGGTAGTTGATAATTATTCAATATTAACTAATTGGCATGATCGATTAGGACATCCTGGTTCAACAATGATGAGAAGAATTATAGAAAATACACATGGTCATCCGTTGAAAGACCAGAAGATCTTTCAGAATAATAAGTTTCAATGTAAAGCATGTTCTCTTGGAAAACTTATTATAAGACCATCACCAGCCAAAATCCAAACTGAATCACCAATGTTTCTTGAACGTATTCAGGGTGATATTTGTGGACCAATCCATCCACCATATGGACCATTCAGATACTTTATGGTATTGATTGATGCCTCCAGCAGATGGTAACATGTATGTTTATTG
The DNA here is from genome assembly GCF_012295235.1 of Primulina huaijiensis. NCBI lineage: Eukaryota > Viridiplantae > Streptophyta > Magnoliopsida > Lamiales > Gesneriaceae > Primulina > Primulina huaijiensis. The sequence continues at coordinate 4,736,839 of NC_133313.1, forward strand.
TCAACTCGAAATGTTGCATTTGCAAGATTACTTGCTCAAATAATAAAATTGAGGAATCAATTTACCGTTTATACAATCAAGAAAATTAGACTTGATAATGTTGGTGAATTTACTTCCCAAACTTTCAATGATTATTGTATGTCTATGGGAATCATTGTTGAGCATCAGGTTGCTCATGTACATACACAGAATGGATTGGCTGAATCATTGATTAAACGTCTGTAAATGATTGCTAGACCAATGCTTATGAAAACAAAACTCCCTATTTCTAGATGGGGACATGCAATTTTACATGCTGCTGCATTAATTCGCATCAGACCAAGTGCATATCATAAATGCTCTCAATTGCAGCTTGCATTTGGTAAAAAACCAGACATTTCTCATCTGAGAATTTTTGGATGTATGTTGTATTTGCCTATTGCACCACCGCAACGAAAGAAAATGGAAATCAAAGAAAGAGTGGAATTTATATCGGTTATGATAGTCCATCAATCATTCGATATCTTGAACCTCAGACAGGCGACGTGTTCACAGCACGTTTTGCTGATTGTCATTTTAATGAGGAAATCTTCCCAATGTTAGGGGGAGACAAGAAACATACCGAAAAAGAAATTACATGGTATGTATCATCATTGTTACATCTGGATCCAAGAACACAACAATGTGAAAAAGATGTACAGCAAATTGTTCACTTACAAAGAATAGCAAATCAAATACCAGATGCATTTACAGATGCAAAAAGGGTAACTAAATCATATATACATGCTGTAAATGCTCCTGCTCGAATTGAAATTCCAAAGAAACAAATTGAACAAAGTCATGATGTCGTAAAACGCCTGAAACGTGGAAAGCCAATAGGTTCCAAGGATAAAAATCCTCGAAAAAGAAAATTCATAGAGAAACACAATGATCACAAAATAGAGAATGTTGTTCCTGAAGAAACACATAATGATGAAAATATTCTGTCAGAACCACAAACTGACGAGAATCATGAAATCTCTATCAATTATATTAATACTGGAAAAATATGGAACCGAAAAGATATAGAAGAAATTGATGATATATTTTCTTATAATGTTACAATCGACATCATATATGATAATGAAGATCATGAACAAAAATCTTTTGGTGAATGTAAAAATCGACAGGATTGGATAAAGCAATCCGGCCGAATGTGGTATAATCGGCTAAGTGATCACTTGATGAAAAAGAGATATGTAAATAATTCAATATGCCCTTGTGTTTTCATTAAAAAAACAACATCCGGATGCGTAATTATTGATGTATATGTTGATGATTTAAACATCATTGGAACGAATAAAGAAATTCAAGAAGTTGTTTCATACTTGAAGGAAGAATTTGAAGTGAAGGATCTTGGAAAAACCAAGTATTGTCTGGGTTTATAAATAGAACAAAAAGAATGTGAAATATTTGTTCACCAGACAAATTATACAGAAAAGATCCTTAAACGTTTTAATATGGATAAATCAAATCCTCTAAGTACTCCAATGGTTGTTAGATCATTAAACATAGAAAAGGTTCCATTCCGTCCATGTGAAGATGATGAAGATATTCTTGGTCCAGAAGTACCATATTTAAGTGCTATTGGTGCCCTTATATATCTTACAAATTGTACAAGGCCTGATATATCTTTTGCCGTAAATTTATTGGCAAGATTTAGCACATATCCAATAAAGAGACACTGGAACGGAATTAAACATATATTCCGTTATCTACGAGGAACGACAGACTTGGGACTTTTGTATTCAAAATATGCTAATCCAAGTATAATTGATTATGCCGATGCTGGAAACTTATCTGATCCACACAAGGCATGTTCCTAAACTGAATATGTATTTACTCGTGGAGGCACTGCAATTTCTTGGCGTTCACAGAAACAAACGCTCGTAACAACTTCATCAAATCATGCCGAGATTATCGCACTACATGAAGCAAGCCGTGAATGTGTGTGATTAAAATCAATGACCCAACATATCCAAATCTCATGCGGATTATCATTCGACGAGAAGTCTGTGATACTATATGAAGATAATGCTGCATGTGTTGCTCAAATGAAAGAAAGATACATAAAAAGCGACAGAACTAAACATATTCCTCCTAAATTCTTCGCATTCACCAAGGAGCTTGAGAAGAATAAATATATTGATGTTCGTCACATTCAATCAAGTAAAAACTCATCAGATCTCTTCACAAAGGCATTTCCTACGACAATATTCAGAAAGCACATATATAATATTGGGATGCGCAATCTACGTAATCTGTGAAGAATTGTTCGTGTCAACATGAGGGGAAGTTTACGTGACTGCACTCTTTTTCTCTTACTATGGTTTTTATCCCATTGGGTTTTTTCTAGTAAGGTTTTTAACGAGGCAGTATAAACACACGTAATGAAGACAATCATTATGATCATCATCACAAGGGGGAGTGTTGAAAATTAATATTTTAATATTGAATATTTGAATATTGAATGTTGAATATTTGAATGTTGAAAATTAGGTAAAATTAGGTGTTGAATATTGAAATTTGTGTGTGATGATGAAGGTAATGATGTAATTTATTTTTGGTTTATTTGTACAAATTTTCTATAAATAGATCTCTCATTTGTGAAGAAAATCACAATTGAGTTGAGAGAAAAATATTATAAAGTGTGTAGTGTGATAATTTTGAGAATTTGAGATTTTTTACTTTTTACCATAAATTTTTATTTTTTCACAACAATATCAAATTTTAAATTTTCCTTTCTCTTCACAAGCAGGGCAATAATTGAAAAATTACCGGCGGAGAAATAATGAACCAAATAAGTAAGGTTTTATTACAGTTCGTACTATTCAAACGTCCTCCATATATTTTTAATGTTAAATATAGCGGAAGTTGATGAAAAATCCCCAATCAAAATATTTCTTTGGGTTCACTCTCTATCCACAAAATTGTGATACTATGTCATACAAAATGTGGTACACTTCATGTGGAAATGTGGTACACTTCATGTGGAAATATGGTACTAAAAAAGTACCCAGGGACTGAACACAAAAAAAACGACGGCGAGGGACTCAAGACTAATTTCCCGATATCTATATTCACGACGTTGTTAAACATGTCTTTCTTTAAATTAAAAATATTTGAGAAATTTTGGGGTTCAGGATGCCAAAAGCCCTTCAATAAAAAAAAATGAAATTTTGCTAAAATTTCATGGCAATGGCCGATGCAAATTAATCTTTAAATACAGTTTCAAGACGGCCAAGAATAAATAATTCTCATTTCATAATATCATTTGCACGCAAATGCATTTTCAATTTTNTAATATTTTTTTAAAAAAAATTAAAAATATAAATTAATGCGGTGAAGAACGGAAATGAATAATTAATCACATATTTTTTTTAATTACGCATGTATTTTTAAATTATTTGTGCAATTTAAAATTATGTATGTTATTTTTTAATTATATTTTTAAAATTAAGTGTAATCTTTTAAATTTTAATGTGTAAATATATGTAATTTTTTTTTAAATATCCATTTATTATATGTAATAAAACTTACATAATCATAATATTAAGTTATCAAAAATAAAGTTATCAACTTATCTGACTAAAATCCTCACATTATTCAAACATGTGTTGAATTGTCGAGAATTGAAAGATACGTAGATATTAATCCTTACACAATTATTTAACATCAACAATCTCTAAAAAAAAAAAAAATCAATAATTTGTCACACCCCAAATATTAATCCTCACACGAAATTATTTAATTAGATACAAGAAATTATATTCAAATTTAGAGCTTCACCACTTCCGGAATATGAACTGGGTATTTATCAATACAATCGGCCCATGCTCCGGCCTTCGGTTTCTTGATCGTCCGATTACATTTCCAGACGGCGCTGTTGCACTTGAATCCGCTTCCAAATGCAATCTGCCAAACTCTATCTCCTTTCTTCATGCTTCCTTTCGATTCTATGTAGCTTAATTCGTACCAGAGTGAGGAAGAAGAAGTGTTTCCGAATCGGTGTAGAGTCATTCTGGAAGCCTCCACCTGCTCCGCCGTGAGTTGAAGGCTTTTCTGTAGTTCGTCGATCACCGCCCTTCCTCCGGCGTGTATGCAGAAGTGCTCGAAAGCTTTCTTGAAATCTGGAATATATGGCTTCAGTTTGTCGTCGAAGAGTTTTCTTCTGATGAGTGAAATCGCGAACAGAATTTGCTCCGATGCGGGGAGAACCAGGGGGCCGATGGTTGTTATGTTGGATTTCAAGGCTTCACCGGCGATCCTCATTAGATCAATGTTCAGCATTATTCCCACATTTCCTTCTGAGTCTTCCTCTTGTGATACACATCTGTATGACGGATCATCGGCTCCTTTGTGGGTTCTCACAACATGGGAGAGACGATACTTGGCGCGGCGGCGATCCGACCACCTGTTCGACAGAAGTATGGCGGCGCCGCCCATTCTGAACAAGCAGCTGGGGAGGAGCATCGCTCTTTCTTTCCCTTTATAAACATTAGGGGTGAGTATTTCTGTGCTTATAACCACCGCATTTGAGTTGGGATACTGTTGCAGAAGATCTTTGGCTAAATCTATGGAAATCAAACCAGCACTGCAACCCATCCCAGATAAGTTGAAGCTCTTAATATTGCTTCTCATCTTGTATTTGTTAATCACCATAGCTGTTAAAGAAGGAGTCGGCGAGAAAAGGCTGCAATTCAGGATCAAGAAATCCACGTCCTTGGGCTTGATCCCTGTATTCTTAAACAATGTATCCACGCAGGAGAAGATGACAAGTTCGGCTTCTTCTCTGGCAAGCGCCATGCTCGGACACGGAGGAATGTAATGAATCGCAGGGGGCAAACAGGTCTGCTCCCCAAGACCCGACCGCTCGAGGATCTTCATTTGAAAATGGATACTCTTAGGTTCAAGGAACAAAGCCATTCTTGCATGCTCCATGAATCCTGCAAAGGAGACTCGCATGCTCTGGGGAGGTTTGAAAAGCGCAAAATCAACGAGATAGACGGTCCGGGGGCGAGTCATGAAGAAGACAGTGGAAGCGTAAACGGTGAGGAATGAGAAACAAATGGTCTGAACAAAGGTGAATCGCATGGAACTCCATAGCAGATAGATCTGTTCCGGCCCCGTTTGGAGGAGCGTTAGCGAAAGAGTGATGATTATTGGGATGAGGGAGAAGGCTAGCATGTGATTTACGAGGTATTGGTACCCAAGTTTCACGTACTTGAGTTTAACTGACTGGGAGAAATCTGGAATCTCGGCTGCCATTTTCTTGGATATGTAATATAATTTTGATTTGAGGTGTGCGCTTGATTTGGAAACATGGGGATTTAAATAGGCACACCAACTTCCCTATCAAACATTCCACGTGGAATTTTATACTCCACTAATTATTCAAATAAAATAAGTATAAAATTTCACAGCATTAGGTCATCTCCAACCCTTGCACCAAAATAACGCCATTTTGGTGTAAGAGTTGTCCTCCAACGGAGCTGTGCTGTTTTAAAAATAGCTCTATTTTTTTTAAATTTTTTTTGTTTTTTTAATTATAAATATTAATATTAAAAATTATAAATATTATTTATATAATAATAATATATTATTTTAATAATTAGATATTTTTAAATAATAATATATTCAATAATATATTTAAAATAATTAAATAAATCAAATAAAAAAAGAATATTCTAAGAATATATTTTTTAGTGTAAGATTTAAAGTAAATGAGTTGGAGATGGAAGTTGTATTTGGTGCAAAAATCGCACTATTTTAGTGCAGAATTTACACCAAAATAGATTTATGTGTTGGAGATGGCCTTTACTACCCAATGAGTCCGAGTCTTGCTACACTTAAAAAGTTAGACAAAAACTTGTGTGAAACGGTTTTACGGATCATAGTTTGTGAGACAGATATATCCATGAAAAAGTATTACTTTTTATGCTAAAAATATTATTTTTTATTGTGAATATTGATAGGATTGACCCGTCTCACAGATAAAAATTCATGAGATCATCTCACAAGAGATCTATTCTAAAAAGTTTGATGCATTTCTCTTCCAAATTTTGACTTTGTACAGTCAGTCTCGTCTCAGAGACAGTCATTTGGAAGCCTTTCAAAATAAAAAAAAATAAATTAAGAAAATTATTTTGGGTCATAAAATTATTAGATGAATAAATAATAAATAAATCTTAAAAATTGAATAAAAACTTTTTTAAAAAAAAAAATTAAAATGGAAATTGGATTTGTACCTGAAGTCAAGTTGTTTTGACTTCTTCACTCTTCAGATTAATCCATAAAACTAAAATGGATATAAAATAAATCTAAATAAAACACACTATTTTAGTAGATCTTTATTAAAAGACAAATTGGTTGTTCGTCGTCGTTGACGTGCATTTACTACTGGAGGAATAGCTCTGCTGCCCTAGTGTTCTCCCCGATCAATGGTTGCAACATAATTTTTTTTATTATTTTATAAACAATGGCATCAAAATAAGATCTTGTAATAAATTTAATGTTCGAAATGTGGTGTGATTAACAAAATTAATAAAATAAAAGTAAAAAAATATAATTTATTAATGAATTTTAGATATAAAATCAATAATATATTCAATCAAATTTACAATGTAAATTGAATATCAGTGTTCTATAAATGTTTAATATTATATTTTTCATGAAATCGGAAAAAATTTGTCTGTTGTAAAAACGAGACAGAATAATTAATCAACAAAAAAAATAAAAGCCAATTGCAGTAATGAATACATATTGAATGCAGAGTAAGTCTTTTGTGAAACGGTCTCACGAATATTTATCTGTGAGACAGGTTAACCCTATCGATATTCACAATAAAAAGTAATACTCTTAGCATAAAAATTAATACTTTTTCATGGATGACCCAAATAAGAGATCTGTCTCACAAAATACGACCCGTGAGACCGTCTCACACAAGCTTTTGTCTTGAATGCAACCTTTTTTTTCTTTTTTCGTATTTGAACAGATATGAGCAAAGTTCATAAATAAATATTATATTTTGAAAAAATACATAAAGAAAACCGCTTTAAAAAATTAAATTGTTTCGACAATATCAATATCGTGAAATAAAATATTTTCCCATAAGCTTCCATGGATCAGTACATGTTTATAGATAAAATTTGATCTTTTTAAGCACAAGACAAAGTAGAACTTAATTTGTAGAAGAGTTAGTAGGCTGAGTTACTCTAAATAATTATTTTGTAAGCTAAACCAAACTTTTGAAGTTGGATAAAATAACATATACACTATTTATACTAATAAATAAATTGATATCCGGTTGGACCACACCCAATCTTTTGGGGTGGTTCCGTCCCTGAAGTTGACAAGAACAAAGGGTCAAATGAGGAAAAAAAGTTTATATAACCGATTTCTAATCAATTAGAGGCCAAAATGTACCAACTGACAAGAACAAAATTCATTTTTAGCTGCCCCAATTTTACACGTCAAGAAGTATGAAGTACAAATAATATATTAATATGAACTCGTCTTTTTCAATTTCGTTAAAATTGAAACTAGTACTTAACTCAACTTAAAAAACTAGCTCAAAAAAGAGGATTGTCCAAGTCCACATATACAACTCTCAGGTAATTTATCCAACGGATGTGGAACAACTAACAAACTTCTTCACGTCCAGGAATGAACATCTGGAGCGTGAAGTTTACAAATGACCTAACTATGAGCAGAACGGTTGGTCCAACACGTAACTGTGGAGCCTGGGCTCTGATACCATGTTAAAATTGGAACTTGGACTTAACTCAACCCTAAAAGCTAGCTCAAGAAGAGAGGATTGTCCAAATCCATATAAAACACTCTCATATATTTTATCCAATCAATGTGAGACAACTAACAAATTTACCCTTCACTTTTTAGGCAAGTTAAAATCCTATCGTCATAGAATACAATAATCCCTTGGCCAATTTTAACCCCACAAAAAGTTTTTTTTTTTAAAAAATAACCTGGATAATACAGAAGCAGACACAGGCGTAATAGATGAGATTAATTTCATCAATAATTTAGAACAGAAATTAAATTATATAATATGAAATATAATTGATGATGAACAATCAATTATTGACTCAAGAAATTAAATAGCATCCCAATGTTGGTTTAGTGGACCATCTTTGCTTTAAATGCTAAGTTTGTCTCGTCTTCCTCCCTCTAATTCATTTAGGCTTGATTTCCTTTTTCCTTTCATTTATTTAAGCTTGATTTCTTTTTTTTTTTTTTCATCCCTCTCAATTATAAAGTTCATTTTTTATATTAAGTGTTATTTTTGTTGCTCTTTTATCAATCTATCCCTACATAAGTTCCCCATTTAATTTATTTTATCCATTAAAATAAGGGTAAAATAATAAACTGCTTTAAAAAAATTTACATTTCCAAACACTTTGGTAATTTGTGTGAAAATAAATACATGTAGGCTTAAATGAGTGAGAGGGAGAGAGTATTACTTTTGTTGGCAATAAATGAGTTGATGAAGAAACACCCAATGCCAGTTGCCATTGCTTGAGACATTTTATCTTGATTTTGGATTTTAATAATTGTATCTACGTGTTTATATAGAGTAGGTCTCTTATGAGACGGTCTAACGAATCTTTATCTGTGAGACGGGTTAACCCTATCGATATTCACAATAAAAAGTAATATTCTTAGCATAAAAAGTAATATTTTTCATGGATGACCCAAATAAGATATCTGTCTCACAAAATACGATCTGTGAGACCGTTTCACATAAGTTTTTGTCGTGTGTATATATCCAAGGACACCAAAATATGTATATCCATTTTTGCCCCTGAAAAATTCACCAAAATTGTTTTCTATCAAAATTGCAGTGTAATCTCTCACTATTTATTATAATTATATTTTGATTCTCATGTAAATATAAATCAAATAAATTATAAAAAATATTTTACAGTTATGTGCATCGATATATTAGTATATATTAAATTTTTGAAAATGGAAGATTATATTTTCAACTGTTTTCATGACATTAAATAAATGTGAGATTTAATTTTCAAGAAATGAATACGAGTGTTTAAATTCTTACTGCTCCCCCGCTGGGCAATTGGAAGCGTTTAGCCATGTGGTAATTACTTCATTGCGGACACCTGCAACAATTATTTTTTTTTGGGGAAGCGGGGCCACATTCATAAGTGAAATTGAAAATGAAAGCGACCGACGGCGGGAATCCATCCACCCCTTTGTTTGAAGGCTACCGGGTATTTAATGGGATTGGATTATTCTAATCGGACCATGAGTTGGCGCCATAATTTCTATATTTTATTATGATCGAATTAAGTTGACAAATAAAGAAGAAAACTGTTTATCTTAGCACCTTCTTTGCAGCAAAAATAAATTTTTTTGGCCCAATATGACAAATCTATAGAATTTTGAAATAAATGGGCGAAATTTATTTTGAACCAATTAATTATATTCAAGCCAAAAAGTTTGAATTAACAGACATAGGCATAAAAGCTCATTCAAAACGGTTTGAATTATGAGAGGAGATTATATCTGGAGAGCATATCGTGGAATGATGGAAGAGTAGGAAAACCGGCCAGACTGTGTAGAAGAAGGAAAGCGATGATAGAAGCAAAACACACAAGACAACTCAATTCAACAATACTTGCAAATACTGCAAATTTTTTCTAGTTAAATTTATATATTTCTTGTATTTGTCTAGTTTGTCGTTCAAATTTCTACAACTCTGATTTTGTTTTTATGTTCATTTTTGATTTCTTGTGATTGTGTAAATACAATGATCGTGGTAGGAATTTATCTTTTCCGGTATTGTTTTTATTTTCGTTTTAACGTCATATTTTCTTAAGAGATTAGAACTAACAATCAAATGAGTGATTTATAATCGTTTTTTGTTTAGTAGTTATATTTTTTTACAATTTTCGTTCTAATCGGTATTTGTATAACTTGACACGCCCGTATCATCACAAAATTTGTGTAGAAAGTAGTATTGTAAAGATTCATTGAAAATGGGAACCAATACTCGGCTTGAAGCAAAATATTCTTGATTTATATATCTTTCTCGTGGTTCTGTCACGGCCCGAGCCCGGGCCCGCGCCTGCGTGACTGCACAATGAGCTCCTATAGCAGCTACTTTGCATTCGTCCTCGTTTTACGAAAATGATTAACCCAAGTTGCTATAGAAATCCATTGTAAACCCATTATAAACTCATTTTAAATCTTTAATTTTTAAGATGTGGGACAAGGGGCATCACAATCACCCCTCCTTCATAACGCGACGTCCTTGTCGCGGCCCGACCCCTCGATCCACCAGCGCAGAGAATCTAGAGGTGGTCCTACTGGTTCAAGAGGTGACTCCAATCATATAACACTTTGGCCCGCAGGTTCAAGAGGTGGCTTCCCTGCGCGTAGCACTTTGCCCTACATATCACTTATTTCCAGGTGTTCCATGCCGATGACCGGCTCTGATACCATTCTGTCACGTCTCGAGTCCGAGCCCGCGCCTGCGTAACTGCACAAATAGCCCCTATAGCAACTACTTCATATCCGTCCTCGCTTTACGAAAATGATTAACCCAAGTTACTATAGAAGTCCATTTTAAGCCCATTATATACTCATTTTAAATCTTTAATTTTTAAGACGTGGGATAAGAGGTATCACAGGTTCATTGTCGCTTTAGGTTTGGATTAAAATGAACATTCATCGACCCATCACGAGAAAATGTTATAGCTAAGGATGTCAATCATAGTTGGTTCTTTGATCATGATTCGCCATAACCAGATACGCCAATCGAAACGAAGCTCGATCAGATAACTGAAACTAAAATTATTTGATCTGAAAATGATTTCATCTCAAAATACGACGGAGACGATATCTATACTATATAATAATGAACCTCAAAGTAACTAGTTCGATTATTTTAGTAAATTGACAAAAAAAATACTCATTCTTTCACTCAATAAATATTATTACAAGAATCTATTTTAGTAAATTGTACAAATAATTTTTTTAATCATAATTAATAACTTAATAATTTTAAAAATAATTAATCAGATTAAAAATCTATACACGTTGATTTGAATCTATACACGTTGAATTGTCGCGTTTGTGATTTGCTAAGATGATGTACGTGGGATTCATGAAAACCAATTAGGCAAGTTTTTCAAGGAGGATGGATGGTGTTTAGGAGAGATATTGGGCCGAGAAGCCTTAAAAAAAATCTTTGATTTTCGGTTGACATTTTCTTGTCTCGCCCTTCTTCACGTGTTTGGATACTGCACCTATCTATCCCAGTTTAAAATTCTTCCATGATTGAGACCTAGCTTTAGCCCAATGGTCTCACCCACCAGCTTAAGCTGGCTCCCTCCTCGGGTTCGATCTCCCTCCCCAGCGTGCGTTGTAATAAAAAAAAAAATTCTTCCATGATTGATTTTCGAGTTAAGTACTAGATTATACTAAACAAATCATGATAATTAACCATTTAGTAATATTGTGTTATGATTTCCATGATATAAAAAACTAACCATGCTGCAAATTTGAATTTACAAAAAATGACGACTAAAAATTAAACCTGTTGTTCTTCATTTAGGACCACGCATGTTTTAATAATTTATGCATTTGAGTTGAATAATTATGATAAAGGTTTGAAGTTCAAAATTGAAATGATGCATTTGAAATTAATAGATTTGACAAATATTAGACAATTTGAGTTGAATTACAGAAAGATTTGAAAATAAAATCCTTTTATTCAATTGTAGAAACTTTAGAGTAGCGGAGGCGAGTGTTGTTCAATGAACTCATTTTATATTAATATTTTAGTGAATGAAGGACTCACGAGTACAACCTTGAAGCACTATTTGTGGAATGGATTTAGTGTTGGGGAATTACACCCCCGAAGCGATGCCAACCACGATGATAATAGTACCCAAAAAATTGCGAAATAAAATAACCAACAAGAACACAAAAATTTACGTGGTTCACCCAATATTGGCTACGTCCACGGAGCACTGCAACTTTTATAACAGGAGAAATATTACAACAAGTGTATACACCAATACACTCAATATTTCTCACACTCTCAACCCGAGTATACCGAGAAAATAATTTCTCTAACTCACACAAGAGAATTCCCGCACTCAAGAAAAAAATACACTCTTTTTTTCTATGCACTCTCTATTTATCAAAGCTAAAAAGCTTTTGATTTTGGGATACAATAACTGAAGGAATTGAGCTCTATTTATAACTAATTCCCTCGTCCAATTTTTAAAATCAATCGATGTGGGAAAAGATTTTATTATTATTTTATTTAATGTGAGTCTCACCACATTAAATAAAATCTTACCTAACAATTCTCCCACTTGAAGACTTGATTTCAATCATGTCTTCACACCATCAGTGCAGCAGCTCATACCTCCTTTGTTAGTCTAGGAGACCAACTGAAGTCAAACACAACTTCAGTTTTTCAATGATAGCAGCCTTCGTGAGCATATCAGCTGGATTCTTGCTTCCAGGAATCTTCTCAAGCTTCAAGACTTCATTCACCTGATCTCTAAGGATCCCCATTCCAAGGATTTGCTTTGCAGCACCCAAATCCTTCAAAGCAAATTCCTTTGATAACTCTTTCTCGAGTTTATCAATCTGCTCCAGACAAGCTCCTGCTATCAACATATCATCTACATATATCAGTAGTATGATATAATAACCATCAAGCTTCACATAACAACAGTGATCAGCCTGATACCTCAGAAAACCATCATTATTCATTACACCATCAAACTTCTTGTACCACTGTCTTGCTTGTTTGAGACCATACAAGCTCTTCTGAAGTTTGCACACCATTTTCTCTTTCCCTCGTACTTCAAATCCCTGTGATTGATTCATTTCTTCATCTAGGTCACTGTGAAGAAACGCAGTCTTTACATCCAACTGCTCCAGATGTAAATCTTCTTTTACCATCAATCCAAGTACAGTCCTGATAGTAGTTAACTTTACCACCAGAGAGAAAATATCAGTGTAACCAATGACTTCCTTTTCACCTTTTACACCAAGTATTTCTTTGTACCGCTTGCTACCGTCATGTTCTAACCGGTACTCCCACTTGCTATGTAAAACCTTTTTACTTTCAGGAAGTTCTGACAACTCCCACTTGTGATTGGATGACAGTGAATCCATCACATCTTTCATGGCTAACTCCCACTGTTTAAAAGTCTCATAAACATCCGATTTATTTTCACAAAATAAACCCAAAATTTCCTGCTCGAATCGTCAACAGTAGTGCCATAATATCTTGAGTGATCTCCAAGGGATGTCACAGGAGATGGTCCACATATATCAGTATGTGCCAGCTCCAAATCCGCTGATTTCGGTTCTCTAACCTCTTTTGAAAAGCTCACCTTTTTCTGCTTTCCAAAAAATACAGCTTCACACAGCTTGTGTTCAACGATCTTTAATTCCGGTAGCTTTCCGTTTGAAACAAGCATCTTCATTCCCTTCTCACTCGTATCCCCAAGCCTACTATGCCATAGACTTGAATTAGCTCCAGCATCCACAGCCGCTAATTTATTTCTCAAACTGGAAGTCATATAAAGTGTTCCAGTTTTCTTTCCTCGAGCAACAATCATGGCTCCCTTTTTCACTTTCCAGGAACCATCACCAAAGGTCACCTTATGACCTTCGTCGTCAAGCTGTCCTACTGAAATCAGATTGTGTGTCAACTTTGGTACATGCCTTACTTTGTTGATTTTCCAGACAGATCCATTTGTCATCTTCATCCGGATATCACCCATACCAACAATTTCCAAAGGTTTTCCATCAGCCAGGAAAACTTTTCCGTAATCTCCCGCAATGTAATTATCGAATACATCACGATTACCAGTGGTATGAAACGAAGCTCCCGAGTCCATAACCCAAGAATCAACCGAGCTTTCCATGGATAGTAATAGAGCATCATGTACCTCCTCAGTAACAACATTAGCGTCGTTCTTTGTTGATCTGCAATTCTTTTTCAAGTGACCAGTCTCACCACAGCTCCAGCACTTCACATTCTTTTCAAAGTTGCTTTTGTCTTTTCCATTTCTTGACTTGGATCTACCATGCCATTGGTTAAAACTCTTTTCGCCACTCCTGCTCCTTCCTCTATTCTCGAGATTTAGAGCAGATCTCAATGATGTTCCTTCACCCGAATCCATCCTGCGAACTTCTTCAGCAAGAATTTGATCTCTGACATCATTGAATTGTAGCTTTCTTTTTCCAACAGAGTTGCTAACCGCTGCCCGCATCGGTTCCCAATTGTCTGGTAAAGACGCCAAAAGAATAAGTGCCCGAATCTCATCATCAAATTTAATTTCAACCGATGTCAGCTGTGAAACAATCGTGTTGAATTCATTGATGTATTTAGCCACCGATGCATCTTCTCTCATCTTCAAGTTAAATAACTTCTTCATGAGATATACTTTATTATTTGCCGATGGCTTTTCGTACATGTCCGACAAAATGGACATCATCTCCTCCGTTGTTTTTGCCTCCGCCACGTTATGTGCCACGTTCTTCGTTAGGGTCAATCGTATTACACCTAACACTTGTCGATCAAGAAGCTTCCAGTCATCATCCTCCATCTTTTCCGGCTTCTTTCCAGATAGAGGTTGATGCAACTTCTTGCTATACAAATAATCAATAATTTGTAGTCGCCAGAACGTAAAATCTGTACCGTCGAACTTGTTGATACTCGGTCCCGATCCATCATCTCCGGCCATCACTTCTCTAGCCTTAGCAAAAAGTCTAAAAAATCTTTTCTGATGTGGAAGATCAGACAAAGCTGCAACCACAGAGCATACTCAGAATTCTTAAGAATTTTCACAACAAGGCTCTGATACCAGTTGTTGGGGAATTACACCCCCGAAGCGATGCCGACCACGATGATAATAGTACCCAAAAAATTGCGGAATAAAATAACCAACAAGAACACAAAGATTTACGTGGTTCACCCAATATAGGCTACGTCCACGGAGCACTGCAACTTTTATAAACAGAAGAAATATTACAACAAGTGTATACACCAATACACTCAATATTTCTCACACTCCCAACCCGAGTATACCGAGAAAATAATTTCTCTAACTCACACAAGAGAATTCCCGCACTCAAGAAAAAAATACACTCTTTTTTTCTATGCACTCTTTATTTATCAAAGCTAAAAAGCTTTTGATTTTGGGATACAATAACTGAAGGAATTGAGCTCTATTTATAACTAATTCTCTCGTCCAATTTTTAAAATCAATCGATGTGGGAAAAGATTTTATTATTATTTTATTTAATGTGGGTCCCACCACATTAAATAAAATCTTACCTAACATTTAGAACAAAGGATCGTTGAATATGATTGCTACTAGTATCTAGCTCTATATACAATTGTGATATTCTTATATAAAAATCTAATTTTCAAAACCATTGGCAATAAAAATGAGAAAAATTTTCTCTTTCTGTTCTTTATTCTTCCTTTATAATCCCTTTCCAAGGCTTATAACACACACATGACCAATTTTAACAATTCTCCACCTTGGTCTTGTTTGTATATGCCCTTGTCTAATTTTACTCATGTTGCTCCTTACTGATGGCTGATTAAAGCATTCCCAATCCTGACCAAGCTTAGGCATTTTTTAAACTTGGAAACAGATAGCATCTTAGTTAAGGCATCTGCAGAGTTGTCTTCAGAGGCAACCTTTTCAATCTCGATTTCACCATTTGCAATGACTTCTCGGATGAAATGTAATTTGACATCAATATGCTCTGACCTCTCATGATACATTGGATTTTTAATGAGATGTAGAACTTTGGTTGTCACAATATATAATCATGTCTCCTAGTTGTATTCCCATTTCCTTCACAAAGCCACGCAGCCACATTTCTTCTTTTATGTAGGGGAGAGCATTCGGTCGGTTCGGTTGCCATAACCGAACGGACCGAATTAATTTTCATAACCGATGAAAACGAACCGAATTAAAATCGGTTAATTCGGTCGCGATAGTTTTAAAAAAAATTTTGATTTAACTTTAATTATATATGTAATTTTTCTTGAACACTACAGTCTACACAAATGCATAAAAACATAAAATCACATAGATCACAAATGTATAAGTTTTATTTGAACACAATTAATACATGTTTTTTTTTTTATAAAATATCATAACATGGCCAAAAAAAATACATATAAATCTAGTTCCATGAAGGAGATTCAGCACAAAAATTGGCCAGAAAACAGTGCACTGAATGCATCAAAATATCAAGTTTCTTTCAGCTTGCACAGATCTTGAAGATGGGTGGGCGGCGTCTCGACCGGTGACAAGAGATGGGTGGGCGGCGGATGAAGTCAAGAGTGGAGAATAGAAAAGTGAGAACGAGAAAGCCAAAGCGTTTAGAATTAGATTAGACTCTGCAAAGTCTGAGTCCACATATCCCTCAACCACTCTGATTGGATTTCTTTCTGCCATATATCAGAGCAACCTCACTGAGTTGTTGCTTCAACTTGTCAATTCCCTTATTGTCCTTGCTGGCTAGGAGCATGTCATCCACATATAACATCAGGTACACTTTGCTCATTGTTCCAGCATTGTTGTAAACACTACTATCATATTTTGATCTTGTATAGCCTATCTTTTCATGAATTCATCAAAATGCATAGACCACTACCTTCGTGATTGCTTTAAGCCATCGAGTGACCTCTTCAATAAGCAAACTTGATTTGGTTTTCCCAAACTAAATCCCTCTTGTGGTCTCATGTAAATTGTTTCTTGAATTTCCCCTTGTAAAAATGTTTTCACATTCATTTGGTCTATTTAATTTCCATGTCATGTTTAGTTACAAAGGCTAGTATCATTCTTATCGAACTATGTTTAACAACAGGAGAAAATTTCATTATAATCCACTCATTCCCCTTGTGTAATCTCCTTCGCCACCAATCAAGCTTTATATCTTTCATCCTCAACACCAGGAATCCCCTTTTTCTTTTTAAAGATCCATTTACATCCCACTAACTTTTGGTCCTTTAGTGTGTCAACCATGACCCAAGTTCTGTTATTCTTGAATGAGAACATCTCCTCTTCCATGGCATCAATCCATTTTTGTTTCTCTTTGGAAGTTACTGCTTGTTCATAGCTAATTGGCCCCACCCCATCTAAATCACTTGCAACTAGTAGAACAAATGCCATTATATCAGCAAAACCAAATCTTTGAGGTGCTCTAACTGCTCGTTTCTTTCTATCCCTCATGAGTTGATAATCTTCCGTGGCCCTTCCTGTTTGCTCTTTCTCAATCTCCTCAAGTTCTTCAGATTCGTTTCCTTCTTTTAAGTCAAACTCAGATTTTGTAACAGTGAGTTTTTTTGGTCCCTGGATTTGATCAGACTTATCGGTACGACCAAAGTTTTGAGTGAGAATTCCATTTCATTTAACCCGACGTCTCTGCTAATGAATCACCTTTAATTTCCAGGTCTTATGCACCATAGTTTAATTCCCTGTAAATTGTTCATGTTCTAACCATATTTCACCTTATGTTGGCAGCGTACTTGTTGAGAATCATAATACGTTCATATATACGTAAAAAACTTCAAAACTTTGAAAATAATTTACAAAACGTTTAGCGATTTAAACTCCAATATTTTTCATGCCAAAATACGTAAAACATACATATAATAGTTTGAATGATGTGTCAAAAGGTTTAGAAAATGTGCATTTGCCTTTTAGAACGCTCGAATTTGTGATCGTCGGCGAAGAAGGACAAACGGGCCACGAAGAACCCTAGCTTTCTTCCCTATGCACTTCTCGAAATTTAGTGTGTGTTGGGGTGTGTGTGTGTGTAGGGCGGCTGATGTGCTTAGAAAATGCCTAGGGATCTCTTTTATAAATTTTATTTTGTATGATAATGAGCTTAGGTTTTGGGCTTCCAAGTATATGACCAATTGAGCCTAATAAATTTAGTTAAATTGAGCCCAATAACTCTTATTTAATTAATAAATAAAAGTTTATAAAATTAATTCCCAAAAATAATATTTTTGATATTTTAAAAACTCCTCGTTTGCCTAAAACCGACTTTCCAGGTAAAAATCGAGCTCGTCTCGTAAAATAATTCGAACTCTATCATTTTTAAAAAAATTCAATCATTTTTAATCATATTAAGAACCTTGAAGATATTTAGTGAAAATATTTATTCTTGTCTTGCTCGTCTCTGGTTTCCTTTTCCCAGCCTATTATCAAAATCCTTNTTCAATGTCTGCTTCATTTCTGAAATAATTTTCAAGAAAACATATTTCATTGATGTAGATGATTATTATCCTTCACAGTTAAGAATGATGAAGAACAAAGCAGATGATTAACAAAACCATTTTTAGGCTGATGAAAATGATGTTTTAAAGTTGTTGTGTTATTAAAAATTTGTGTGTAGTTGATTTACAGTATATTTTAAGATGTACGAGCATATTGTATTATGAAATAATATACCGATTTAAGATATTTTTGTACTATAATTCTTATTATTTTTAAATTTTATTTATTAAACAATGTCAACGTTGTTGGCTTCGAATTAGGGCCTGACATGCCCAATAGTCAAGAGACACCACACAGTTAAGTTGTATTTGTCTTCACTTATAAATAACTAATCTAAAATATTATATAATTCCATTCTAAGTTAAAACTATTTTTAGAAAATATTATATAAATCCATTCTAAGTTAAAAACTATTTTTAGGAAATTATAATTTATAGATTTGTTAATATAATAATGATTGATTTTTTTAAATAAGAAAAAAAATTAAAACAATTAATAGGGGCATACAATTTACTTTAGTTTGATAAATAATAATTTTAAAAATTGCTTTAAATTGTTAAGAAAAAACCCACCCTCATATCTCTAAGGTTTTATCTTTTGTACTTGGTGTTTTCAATTGATAAATTAATATTCTCTGCCCATATTTACAATA
This sequence comes from Primulina huaijiensis, assembly GCF_012295235.1. Taxonomy (NCBI): domain Eukaryota; kingdom Viridiplantae; phylum Streptophyta; class Magnoliopsida; order Lamiales; family Gesneriaceae; genus Primulina; species Primulina huaijiensis. The sequence continues at coordinate 4,755,832 of NC_133313.1, forward strand.
AAAAATGATATTTTTGGTATAAAAAAATTATTTTTGTGTGTGATCTAATTAGAAAATTCATATCATAAAATTGACCTATGATATCGTATTACAATAATTTTTGTACTATTTTATTTACAATGACGTAATTATTGATATATTTTTCAAAGATATTGGCATAATCCCCTCAACCGGCTAAACCGCGATATGCAGTTTCAAAATTTGTTCACCCACGAAACCTAAAGCATTAAAGAGAGCCCAAAAGTCATCAAAACCCACCAAACCTATCGCATTACGCCTTCATTTGAGACAGCTTCAATGTAAATGCAATGTACATAACTAGAGAAATTACATTTTTAGTGGCCTATTTGTTATCGGTTTAATTCACTAAACTTTAATTTTTTTTTTATCATAGAGTCGATGTGACATCGTTGTCTATAATATCTGTTATATGTCAGAAATATTTGGTAACAAGTCAAAATTTTCCGATGCGGTGTCGACATTCAACTGAAAATATTAAAATAAAAAAAAGTGTAATCAGTAGAGTAATATAGTAAATTGGTCGAAAACATGAACATAAAATAAAAAAAATTCTGCAAGTTACATGGTCAAAAATATATATATTTCGTATAAAAACATAAAATAGGTGCACTATTCCATCTGTTTGAAAAGATTTGCTGTAATTATATTATATGATATAAATCTATATATAAAGTACTTTTTATTTATTAATATAGATTCGAAAAAATACAAGACTTATTAATTGAGCCAACGTGAGTCCTTCCTTGAGTCCATTTTTCCAGTTACCAACCAAAATTGATATAGGACCCAGTAAAAGCAAGTAAACAACCATTTACTTATTTTCTTTTTTTAAAAAAAGTTAAATTTTTTATATAATTATTTACAAATATGAAAATATTATGCGAAGATTTTTAGTTTTTCAACGCAATTGACAATGATTTTTATACTATACACACTGTTATTGTCTCGAGTTCAAGATCTGTATATAAGGGTATCAATTCGAGTGGGTCGGGTCGGACATTAGTACTATTCAAATATTGTTCAATCCAAACCCGAGCCAATCTGGAAACACTCAACCTGAACCCGAACCCGAATCAACCTAATCAACTCGATCAACCCGATTTCAAATTTTTTTTAAAGAAAATTAAATAAAATTAAAAAAAAATAATATTTTAATTTAAACACATAATAACAAAATCTCCCTCAGTTATATGATTTAAATCTGAAAGTCTAATTGTAGAAAAATAAAATAAATTTACTAAATCAAATAAACAATTGTTTAGAAAATAAAAAATGTTCGAAATAAATATTAAATTATGAAAATTTATGATATAAATATATTATAAATATATTTTCAGACATACAATATATAAAAATGTAGAAAATATTTATTAATTATATATTTTTTAAAAAAATTAAAATTTTCGGGTCAATCCGAACCCAACCCAACCCGATAATTTTTTCCGGGTCAGCTATCGTGTCCAACCCGATCTGGCCCAAACCCGAAAACCCCAAACTCAAATCTGATTTTTTTTCGAATTGAATCGTGTCGGGTGGTGGATCGTGTCTGATTTTGACACCCCTATCTGCATAAATCTCTCGACCCCCGAATATAAAAAAAAAAAAATGGTTACCATTTTACAAACTTTAAAATTGACAAAAAGTAAAGAGAAGAAGTCATCCAACATCCTCCACTTTCATGCCTGTGGCCTGTCCATTTTGGAGACATTAATTATTGCCAAACAAACGACTAATTTACAGTCCATTGAGGCTAACTAGGGCCGGCAAAATTCATGCTGATTCGGTTGAATTTGTATGTGTACATGAATATTGTGTAGGCAACCGCGGCAAGAGTTAACCCATAAAACAGAATTTTTAATGAGTCGAGTCGAGTCGAGTCGAGTCGAGTCGAGTCCATAATAATTCTAGCATGATTCCACCCATAATAGAGGTCAATGGGGTTTAATATTTTATTTTCCAAAAAATATTAAATTTTTTTTTAATGTCAACTCTTATACGAAAAAGAGTTCATGCTTTTTTGCAATTTATTAGGGCTCAACACTGTCAACAATCATTTTGACCAAATCGATGTGTTTTACTGATCATGCTTCACACTTAATCTAACTTTCTTCGTTTTACTCGAGTTTCACACTTAATATATTTTTATCGCCACTTAATTTCGTTTCTCCAACACAAGTAGCCATAAAATTATTTTGCTATCCATTGTTTGATTATAATATAATGATTTTGGGTCTATTTCGAAGTGATGAAGACGATCTATTTACAAGAGAATAAATGATAGTGTTTCACCATTTTTATGATGCGGAGTTTCAAAAATAATATATTGATAGGAAGTTATAAACCGTGTCTGACAGTTTGGCACATCTATTTTTATAGGACAAAAACTTGTGTGATACGGTATCACAGATTATATTTTTTGATACAAATATCTTATTTGGGTCATCCATAAAAAAATATTACATTTTATGCTAAGAGTATTACTTTTTATTGTGAATATCAGTATGGTTGACCCGTATCACAGATAAAGATTCGTGAGACCGTTTCACAAGAGACCTTCTCTTTTTGTAATTACATTGGGGGGTTAGGAATTTTTGCTTGCTTTAGCCTAATATAAAAGGCTTGATCGTATGCTACAACGATAGTTTACTCTCTGTGTACAAAAATATTTTGATCTCTATATTTCTTTGAGAGTTTTATTTTCTATATATTTTGTACAATATGTTCGTATGATCATTTGAATTCAAAATAAAAATACGTGAGAATGACAATATGATCGTATGAATGTCTTATATTAAATCATATGAGACGTAATATACAATACATAACATAGATCAAACCAAGATTTCTATGTTTTAATATTTTATTTTTTATTTTTCTGCAGAATGACACATTTTTTTGATTGAGCAAAAATTGTTAAGCACGTCAAAATTAAATTTAAATAATAACATTTTTTTTCCAAAAATAAAAAATAAAAATATTATTTTATATTCAAAGTATGCTGTATCAGAATATAATATAATATTATTAAGCATGTCATATCTCCCAAATTCTAACTTTTAAAACTAGGAGAAGTTGGTGAAAAATCCCCAATCAAAATATTTCTTTGGGTTCACTTCCTACCCACAACATTGTGGTACTTGTCTGGAAATATGGTACTAAAAAAGTACCCAAAGACTGAACACAAAAAAAAATCGACGGCTGGAGACTGAAGGCCAATTTACCGTAACTAACGATTTCAATAATATATTAAATGCAAATTTCATTAATTAGTCATTACTTAATGTTTCACCAACGTGTACATCTACACCTTGATATTAATTAATTTCTGCCGTTTCTCATTTATGTAACCCGTGATCTGACGCGTTTGTAATTATTTTTATAATTCATTTTGTTTATATTTAAATACAGATCAGAATATAATTATAAAAAATAGTGAAAGACTATGCTGTAATTTTGATATATGAATTAAAAAATAAATATAAAAAAAAGGGCAAAAAAAAAGTCTAAACAAGAATTAAACCATAACTAGATAATAAAGAAATATAGATTCTATCCACTATGATATAGTTGGCTTACAATAAAATTCTTGCACTTTTGTCATAAATATAATTATTAAAATAGATAATAACACTAAAAAATTATGAGTAGGTATCTTGTGAGACGGTCTCACCAATATTTATCTGTGAGACGGGTCAACCCTACCGATATTCACAATAAAAAATAATACTTTTAGCATAAAAAGTAATATTTTTTCATGGATGACCCAAATAAGAGATCCGTATCACAAAATACGACCCATAAGACCGTATCACGCAAGTTTTTGCCAAAAATTAGCTATTATAAATGTCTTAATTATAGATGTTACTATTAAAATATAAATAAAAACTACTAATTAATATTGTCATTTATGAATTTGAATTTTTGATACGACTTTAAATAAATCTAACAATAATCTAATTGATATACAACCGTAATCCATGACCTCTTTGATATTTCATATTCAAATTATATATATCATTCAAACGATTGACCGATGTGAGAATCCACCAATTAAAAATAACAATTTCTAGAATCTCGTGTTTAATAAAATAGCCAATATATGATATATAATTCTATTAACATAAATAATTAGTGAGATGAGGAAAAAATTAAAATTATTTTTTTTATTTTGATATTATTTGTTGTCAAATTTTATTTTTCATTTATTATTTTTTAATTCATTTTCTCACGTAAAAACGATGAGGTAATTATGTGACAGCGCATGTAATATCAGATCAACACTTTCAATGAAAAATGATTAAAATTATTAAAAATTGAAATATATGAGACTATATACGAAGTTTGACAATATTTAGACGATCGTAATCACGTGAAGATAAATATATAATACTAAAAAATCAATTTTCAAAATTGAGAAAGAAAAAATAAAAATAATAAACAGCATTCTTTCAGGAAAAAAATGGGAAAAAATAATGAAGAATTGGGATGGAAAAGTAGGTAAGATTTAGGCTTGACAAGTAATATTACCAAACAATAGCGTAGACTACAACAAAGTTTGTAAATAAACCCCAAGTTAAGCCAAGTAAGAACCTTGACTTAGAATCCGTCCACGTTCACACGTTAGTGCCAGTCAGCAGATTCCAGGCGAACGGATACCTTAAATAATCCGAAACGCGCATACAGAATCGACGTGCCTCTTTGTTCTTTCTTCCTTCGAAACTCCTTATTCGAGAAAGCCTCTCTGTGGCTTTGAATAACATGGGGAGAGAGAATAATGCGCTGGAGGATCTGATAGAGAAGGCCGGTGGTTGCGCCGTCGTAGACGGCGGTTTTGCCACCCAGCTCGAGAGATACGGCGCCTCCATTAACGACCCTCTTTGGAGCGCCCTCTGCCTGATCAAAGACCCCAATCTAATCAAACGGGTATTAAATTATTACGCGTTTTGTTTGTCATCACAGGATCGAGATTTTGATTAACGTTGCACTTGTACATAACCTTCGATTTACAAAATTGTTTTGTACGTAAATTAATGAAAATGGGTTATTTTGTGAATGAGATTTTAGCTTTTGGGTCAGATTCATGGAAATGTTGTATTTTGTTTTTCTTTTGAAAAAACGAATTCCATGAAGAATGTATAAAAGTCAAATTAATTAAGAATTTCGAATGACTTATATGTGAGAATCTGGGGTCCTTGCAAAGATCTCTCTCTAGTCTCTACTTACCAAGTTAACTAATACGAAGGTTGGTTCGATCAACTTCAACTTCCAGTTATAAAACTATTTTCAGGGCTTTTCGCCGATGGTTTTTGTAACCCATAGATTCAATTATAACAAAATCCCACGAACTCAAATATATATATATATATACACGCCTTTGTGATTAAAATATTGAACTCACCATATGCATTTTCAAACGTGGTGCCCGTATTTTTTTTTCATGCACTCTGTATCTCAAATGTATGTGGTCCTTTGGGACGATACCCCAAAAGTAACATCGAATTATCAGACTCAGAGTTGTTTAAAGATTATTTTTCAAGTTGAAATTTGACGACGGAGGCGGAATAGTTATTCGTGTTTAAAAAATGGGGTACAGGTACATTTGGAGTACTTGGAAGCTGGTGCAGATATATTGGTAACTTCATCATATCAGGTCCACACCATTACTGTTTTCTTATTGGATTTTTACAGCCATTAAAATGGCTTAGTTTTGTAAGTTTAATTGAAACTGAGTTGGAAAGTTTTGATTTACCTTGTGAATGAACAGGCAACTATACCAGGATTTCTATCCAGGGGATTGTCCATGGAGGAAGCAGAATCATTGCTTACCAAAAGCGTGAGCATTGCTGTCGAAGCCCGTGATAAATTCTGGGTCTCCGGAAAATCTAGAGACAATTACAGCAGGGCATTGGTTGCCGCATCCATCGGAAGCTATGGTGCTTATCTTGCCGATGGTTCAGAGTACAGGTGAGTAGAACGTTTGCTCAAATAACTGATGATCTTCTTTGCCTAATGTCCGACCAAGTTGAACGTGGTGCTCTCGTTGGTTATTAGTTTCGGGCAATGATGCCTTGGTCTCTGGTTCACACATGCTGAGCATGATAAAGTACAAAAAAAACTATTTTCCATGTCTCCCCTAGTGAACTTAAGTTTTCGCCGCAAATGGCTTTCAACGACTTTAATGCATAACACTATGAATGCAGTGGGAATTATGGACCTCATGTAACTTTGGAGAAATTAAAGGATTTCCATCGCCGTAGGCTGCAAGTTCTCGTGGAAGCAGGGCCAGATTTGCTTGCTTTTGAGACCATTCCAAACAAACTAGAGGCTCAGGTACTCTTTCACATTTTTAGAATGCCATGGAAAATTTCATGACATTTCCATGTATTGCAAACTATGTTTTCGAACAAAATAGTAGTGAACATTGCTGTCAGTTTAAGCTGGTTGCGGAAATTGCCGACAATTGGAGTTGAAGCTCAGTTTCTAAAATTTGAATAGCTTTAGGCAGTAAGTTCTGTCTTGTGATTAAAATTTCATGATCTGAGAAATAACTGGCGGCAGGCTTGTGTTGAGTTGCTCGATGAAGAAAAAGTCGAGATCCCATCTTGGATTTGTTTCAGTTCAGTCGATGGCGAAAATGCTCCCTCAGGAGAAAGCTTTGAGGAGTGCCTTGACATAATCAACAAAAGTAGCAGAGTTGGTGCAGTTGGAATAAACTGTGCACCACCTCATTTTATTCTTACACTTGTACAGAAATTCAAAGAGGTAATTGAAAATTTAATGGCTACAAAGTTGATTTATGATCAATTTTTTGATGAAAATGTACAATGTGCAGTGGACTGGGAAGGCCATAGTTGTGTACCCAAACAGTGGTGAGATATGGGATGGCGTGGCCAAAAAATGGCGGGTGAGTTCGAAATTTAGCTCATCATGATCCATCACTACTTGTATTGTTTGATCTCGAAACCTGATTTTTGTACCTGAAATTTTCAGCCATCCAAGTGTTTCGATGATGAAAAATTCGAGATCTTTGCATCACAATGGCGGGATGCGGGCGCGAAACTCATAGGAGGCTGCTGTAGGACTACGCCTTGTACTATTCGAGCCGTTTCTAAAGTTTTGAAGAAGAGATGAGAAGAAGAATTTTGGAAGTATAAAGGTTGTGTTGTAGTTCCAATGCTAGTTTATGGCTTGTATTTTTTATTGATTAACGTGTTTTAAAAATTTTCCCATTTATCTTCCACAGGAAAAGGGTAAGGGCTTAAATCATTAATATAACATAGTCATTAGAACACAAGTTATGCTAAGAGAACACGATGGTTTGGTACTCATCCATGGCTTCGAGGATCAGCGTTGAGTAAGGTCACATGATCCCCAAGATCCAGCACTATACTCGTTTGCGGAGCCAGCAATTTGATACTATCCGGGCTAATTTTTTTTTATAACAAAATACAAAATATTTCAAGTCAATTAACTTCGTAGCAATGAGATATTCGGAGATAAAATCTTAATTTTATTGGTTCAATCTTTCTTTTTCTATTTGTTGTTGCTGATGACTGCTAGTTCATTGAAAATATCGAGCTTTTGGTGTGATTTTTCATCAAGTTTGAAGATATATTTATAGGGGATGAAGCTGGAGAGTTACAACATGTCATTATCCACTTAATGGCCATAATCATCAATTATTTAGCTGTTACAAGTCCCTAAAAATCTGCTGAAAATGCTTCAATTTGATGTCGTTTTTTCATTCATTATTTTGATGTTACAAGGTCATTGAAATATCATGGTAATGTTGTTAAATTAGAATATTTCAAAATTCAAAATCTTGGCTATTACAAGGCCATTGAAATCTGATGACTGAAATGCTTGCTTCGAAAATCATGGTCTTCACATACCATTAGCTCATAACTTTCCAGTGCTATACAAGAAACATACACATGCAGATTTCGAAATTCTCATGTTTAGGCTCATACATATACTAAACCTCTATGGTTTAAATCAAATACCCGAGTTAAAACGAAAGCTCACTTACTGTAGTCTTAAAATTCTTGAAGAATAAGTGAAAGCTCGTCTGGACTTCCAGGAGCTGATCCGAGAGTCGTTCTAACTGATATATGCTGATATGTGTTGAGGTTGTGTAACTTTTTCTTCAGATTTTCGTGATGTATTATGAGTAATTCACACCCAAGATTATGCCATAACTTTTGTGTATATTTGTCGAAAATCTTGTACGTGGGTAATGACATTCATACATGTTATGTGAACCGAAAAGAGGCTGTATTTAACTTTTGTGTAAATGGTTCTCAAGGAATTCGAATGTTACATTTCTTCGGATTTTTGGAGCAAGAAATCACAAGTTTAAACAAAATATAAATTATAAGAGGAGGAAGGGCTTCAAATATTTTGAGTGGCTTCTTCGGCAGAATATGAATGTTTAATTTTCAAGAAATTGTCATATCCGTTAGCAGTTTTGTAACATATAAATACATGACAAACAAGTATATTGTAAAAAGACACACTATCTCACAATTGATGTCTTTAATTTTAAAGACACAATTGACCGAAAATAGACATCCTATGACATACAGAATTAACAAGGTGTACGTGTATGGGCCGAGATCCATGTTGGTTCAGCCTAATTGCCTATAATCGTTAAAATGACATATCATTTTCTTAAGGAATTGGTGCAGAGACAGTTGGGCGCATTTGATGATTTTTTCATGAGTAGCTCATTATTTTGTTCAACAACTAAGCTCATAGTATTTTTTGAATCCATACTAACAATATTACTGCTGCAGGAGGAACGCATTTGATGCATGAAAAATGAAGAAAGTTTTTTTTATAGAAAATCTTCGTCAGTAATATTTTCTCCACAAATTTTGAGCTATCAATTAATCTTGAATAATACAGAGTTATAATCGCTCACATATTTGAAAACTTAAAAGGCGAACATGGATCCATTCATAATGGGTTTTTGACATGGTCAAACTTTTCTTTCAAATTTTTTCAATGTTATTGTGGCTCTTTTATAGTGAGATACTCAACTTTCCATTATTGAGATGGTGAAGAAGAAAAATAAGTGTTTTTTGTATTATCTACATAGATTCTTTTTTCCCCCTTCTTTTATCGTATCTTCCAAATTCTTAGAGACGAGATGAAATTCAGTGTCCAAAATCCATGACAAGTAATTTGTTCCCATTAAATCAAATGCTTCAAAATCAAGTTTGATGATATTTTCCATAGCAACCACTACATAAAATAAATAAGAAATAATTAGAATAATGATATTTATAGAATACATAAGAAAATTCATTGGTACATATCGTTTAAGTAAGCATGATTTGTTGCCATATGTAATATCAAGATTGAAACAAGACAATTTATAATTAAAGCTTGTTTAGTAATTTAAGAATTTTATAATAAACTTATAGTTAGAGAATTATATTAAAAAATATGTAATTACTCACATATAGCTATATTATCATAGTTAAGAATCAATCAAATATTTATGATTATACCAAAAATATTTAATTTATCCTAATCTTTCTATAATCTAATTTTTTTTAAAAAAATCAAAATAAAAATAAAAAATGTTTAATTTTGTTACTGCTTACAAGTAGAATCTTAAAAAATCATGGATATTAATTCAAATTGATCAAAATATAATTTTACGTGTGTGATATATATTTAATATTGAAGCATATGAAACAAATAAATGTATTCAACACTAATTATGGAAATTATACAATATTGTATATGAATATAAAAGAGAATGTATTTCTAATTTTCATCTAGTCCATATTTTTCATAAATATTGACAAACTTCATATCTTAGAAAAATATTCTTCACAAATCTTAGATCAAGAATTTCGGCAAACCTCGGAAGATCGATATTCTTCAGAATATTGAATAACTTTTGATTTTGGAAAAATATTATTCGGGAATATATATAAGTCTTCGATATTTATATTTATTTGTAGATCTGTTAATATTATCAACATAAAGTCATGTTGTGCTATTTCAAAAGTATCAATAAAAAATAAAAATTGTGCTTTTTCAAGAGCATAAATATTTATATAGAATTTTTGCTAATTCGAGAGCATCAATTTTTCCCCAATTTACTTATAAGCTTAATTAAATTTATAGATTGTCTTCTAATTATAGTCTGACAAAATCTTGTAAGACATNTAATTTATATAGGGATCAAAAATAAGTTTAGAGAGGTGAATAAACTTATTTAAAGTTTTCTAAACTGTGAAGCATTCTTAATAATTTTTAGGCTGTTAAGAAATGTTCTTGAACAGATAGTTATGAAAAATTACATTTTTGGTAGGTCCAACTTGAATATTTTTTTTAAAAAAAAATTGATCATGTTGTCTGATAATTCACGATTTTAGTAAACTAATTTTTTAATTTTTTTTATTTTTTCTTTGTTCATCGAGTGTTGATGTGATTATGTGAATGATGATGTGACATCAAAAATTACTGACGTGAGACAAGACATTGTTGATACATGTTATGCCATTTTAGCACTCTAATAAAAAAACTAAATTTGAAAAAAAATAACCATTAAAGGATTAAAATCATAAATTGTCCGATAATATGAGCGAAAATAAAAAAAAAAAATCAAACTACATAACTAAAAATTAATTTCTCCACGTACATTATTAGGAAAAAGGATTATTATTATTATTATTATTATTATCGCATTATCCAAAAAGGTGGGAGTTGTGAAAAAGAAGGGTAGGATTAAAATGGATGAGGTCTCCACATCATATTATCCAATATGATCATACATTATAACAATATTCTATATTATTCTCTTTTCTTTTTGTCCTCAAATTGACAGCACCATTAATTCGGAAATAATCTTAGCCAAACGTTCCATTTTACATTGTTAAGTCAATTAGCACTCGAAATTCATAATCAAATCACTATCTTATCACATTTTTGACCATACCATTATCGTTTTTCACATTTTATTTTGCTAGTACTGATAAAAATCGAACCAAACTAATTAATAATTAAAATAAATATATAATAAATTTCACACTTTTATATTTTACTTTTTTCTAAAGAAAAATTATATTAAGAATATTGAGTGATCAGTATCCTTCAAATATCGATTAATTTTAAATGTCCCTTAGTATATGAGCATGTGATGACGTGCATTCTGCTAATTGAACTTCCCAGAAGACAATTTTATGACAGAAATGGACGCTTTGGTCTGTTCGTCTGGACAAAACGGGACCATGCGATTTATTTATTGGGTTGCGATATTTGATATTACACTCCAAACAGTGTTATTTTTTTAAATACTATATTATATATAAATTCCAACTTCGAACTTTTTTACTGCTGATTTTAATATTTTTTTAACTTTGAAAGATGGAGTCATTATGTTAAAATTAATGACAAAAACTTGTGTGAGACGGTCTCACTGGTCGTATTTTGTGAGACGGATCTCTTATTTAGGTCATCCATGAACAAATATTACTTTTTATGCTAAGAGTATTACTTTTTTATTGTGAGATTCGTGAGACCGTCTTACAAGAGACCTACTCAAAATCAATTAGGATTTTCTCCCATGTATTAGCATAAGTGCCCATATATAATAAAGTTAATTATGCACTAAGTCATTATCAATCATTCAACTATGTATTTAAGTCTTTATATTTTTCCTTTGATAAAAATCTATATATAACTTGAGTATCGAAGAGATTTCGTAAAAAAAACTCCCATAACTATCTTGTTGGTTTGTTTCTGCTTTTGATGCCATTATTTGGAATAAAATATTGATGGAGTCCATTAATATCAAATGGAAGTTCTAGTACATCATATGAAAGATCATTGATATTTTACATTCAAAATTAATCAACATCCTACCTGAATTATTCCAATTTTCAGCTGCAACATATGTTATTCTTTGTGAATAGTTGTATTTATCATTATATGGGAGACTGATATGATATAATGGTGTATCTTATATACATAGTGAATTTCACCGCTGACCGGATGTTGACGTGGAATTCATGTGTCCAGCCACATCAGAACTCTCAGTTAAAGTGAACTAAAATTGTCAAAAATTGAAATATGCGTTACTAAGATTCAATTTAACATAAATGAGCAAAATTAAGGTACAAAACTTCTGGTGCACTGGCATAAGCCTCTCCACGGGGGAGAGACATGTTTTCAGTCTCAAGTACTATTAGGGCAAAATTCCACCATCATGTAATAAAAAAATTACCAAAATTACATAAAGACAAATATATAAAACGAAAAATGAAATTTTCATTATAATTTATTTCATTAATAGGTCTTTAACAAGTTGCTTCACCCAGAGCCAATCTCAAATACAATTGTAAAATTTCATTATATTAAATTTTCAAAATTTGATTTGGTGGTGGCACCAACTTTGCTTTTTGTCCTTTCAATCGCATTTTGTCGAAGAGCAAACGTGACATCGAAAAATGTTGACGTGTCATCGAAAAATTAATGATTTTTTTGTAAATTTAGTAGACCAAAACCAAATTAATCAAGCTAACTGATCAAAAAAATCAGTTTTTAGTGATTTAATATATTCCTACATTTCATGAGTGACGTCCCAACCATAAAAGATTCCAAATTCATCCATTTCTCTAGATTCACATGGAGAAGTTTCTTTTTCACTCCCTCTATACATTAACCTGTGTCAACATAAGTTACTGCTGCTATTTCTTTGTGGAAGAGGGGACCAAACAGCCCATCATACAGATACAATCCTACAAAAAGGGTCACCTTCTAATATATTAATCAAGAAATTGACACTGTATTTAAGATTGGATCAAAGACTTATTCTCATCCAGCCAAAGGGACCCACCAGAAATCCCATATTCAGACAGTTGACCAATGAAAAACCAGACATTAGGATCAAATTTTGTCTCCACCAATGGCAGAAGAGATAAGGCCCCTCTTGTAAGACTCAAAAGTGTAAACCCCATTTCTTGTTTAAACCTTCGAAAGTGCAACCCAAGAAGAGGATCGAGCTCATAAATATGGTGCAAAAGTGCATGCTTTGGGACCCTTTCCCCGAAACCCCACTGCAAATAATTGCACAAATTTTTCGATACATAAATAAATTAAGAAAGCCCGCATAATTTTCTTGATTTGATTTGCACTTTTCTTAAGAGAAAATTCGAACACATTCTAGATTTGAACTCCATGAATTCAGCTAAAAAGTTGTCCAGCGCCGTTGGCGCAAAATCAGCTAGAGCTTGCGATAACTGTATAAAAAAGAGGGCTCGATGGTATTGCGCAGCAGATGATGCATTCTTGTGCCAATCTTGTGATTCTTCTGTTCATTCGGCGAACACCTTAGCCCGAAGGCACGAGCGGGTTTGCCTCAAAATCGCTTCAATAAAATCTCTAGATGCAAAGCTTCAAACTTCTGTGCCATCTTGGCATCAAGGCTTCACTCGAAAAGCTCGAACACCGAGGCAGAAAAAACAATCGAAGTTTAGTTTTTCTGATGAATCCATTGCAAGAATCCAAAACCCGCTTCACCTGGTGCCTGAAATCTACGGTGAAGAGCACTCCCATGAAAACGAAGAGCAGCTTCTGTATAGGGTTCCTATTTTCGATCCCTTCGTTGCGGAAATATGCAATTCTGGTGAAGCTGGGAGTAATATTCATGCAGAAAGTACCACACAAGGCTTTGGAAATGATCAGTCCAAATTTGCTTTATCCAATGATCTGAGCCAAGAAATGAAAAGATTACCCGGGTTTCTTCCAGGTGAAGCGGATCTTGCTGAGTTTGCTGCGGATGTTGAGAGTTTATTGGGCAAAGGTCTGGAAGATGAACTGTTTGATATGGAGGGACTAGGGCTAATGGATTGTGATGATCAAAAGGAGAAACAATATTGTGATTCTTTGGAGATTGAAAGAGTTAAAGTTGAGGAAGAATATATTACAGGTGAGGATGATCATGATCAAGTTGGTGTAGAAATTGATTTGGGCAGAGAAACTTTTGAGTTGAATTTCGATTATGATTCTCCAATCACATGTGAAGAAGAGGAAAATAAAGCAGCACGAAGTGGCGAGCAGAATTTGATGAACTGTGTTGAGGGAAGTAGAATTGATGATGATTTAAAGAAACTTAATTTTTTGAGGCTTGATTGTGAAGGTGTGATGACGGAATGGGACGGCGAAAAGTCACCGTGGACGACCGGAGAAAAGCCGGAAATAGATTTCGGTGACTGTTGGCCCGATTGCATGGTACGCCATTGCATGCTTTTACTACTAATTTCCTTGTTCATGTCATCTAATAATATTTAAGTATAATTCACATATCATATTTTAATTTCATCTCCTAATTTTGGGACCAAAATTGAATATTTAAACCCTTGTATAGATTATATATCTACAAGGAGATAGTTACAAAAAGCCCTCTTGATGACCATTTTGTTTCGAAATTGCTTCCGGCCACCTAATACATATACTCACAAAGAACAATCGTTCGATTAAGTCTATTTGTAATCAATATTGTTATCTTTAATTTGAGGTGGATTCAGAAATTTCGACTAGTAAGTAAACCTACAAGCATATATAAACTAAAACACTAATAAATAATGTGATATATATTTTCATATCTTTAACTTGTTAATTGACATTTTTTCTTGTTACATATTGCAGGGAACATGCGGACCAATGCATGCATATGGAGAAATGGGAATGGCGAATGGGCATGGAGCGGCCATGTTAGATGGAGGGAGAGAAGCGAGGGTGTCCAGGTACAGAGAGAAGCGGCGTACGAGGTTGTTTTCGAAGAAGATAAGGTACGAGGTACGGAAGCTGAACGCGGAGAAGAGGCCCCGAATGAAAGGCAGGTTCATAAAGAGAGTGAATTTCGTGAATCCTGCTCCACCTTTAATCCCCTTTGCTAAGTAAGGAATTGTAACCAAATCGTATGACCAAATGCATGCCTGTATAATTATTCGATTACCTGTTAATTAATCTTGCTACCTGCAATGGCTTGTTATGCTGCTTTGGGAGAGGCTTATCGGCCTCATTTCTCCAAGAATCTGTGTAAAACTGTATGTATCTAACAATTTTGCGCATGTTTCATTAGTTTCCATGTGAAGAAAAACCCCAATATATGTTTGTACAGTATTTAGTGTCTTTATTTAATAAGAGTGAAGATTTACAGTATACTGAATTTTGATTGTCACGAATGATAATACATTGCATCGATGTGTACCTTGTTCGAATTAAGTTTTTATATATGAGGTTATTTGTGATTTTACCTCAAACTAATTATATGTTTATTTCAACATTGCATTCATACATTGTACGAGAAGATCAAATACGCAAGGGAAATATTGTAAAATTTGTTATATAAATTAGATTGTTTTTACTTCATCACTGTGTAACTTATCAAAGTCTGGTTTTCGTGCATTAAGTTGCATTTTTCCGGTTTTGATATTTGTTTGGTCGAAACCATTCGAACTAACGCAAATTGATCACTTGGCGTCAAAGGATACCTAGTTGGCATGATTATTGGCAGCAGCAACACCAACAATAATAATACGCCAAGCTTACCAATCCAAAGAACAATTTTTACTCTGATAAACGAAAATCAATTAAAATAAATAAAATATTCACCTTCCATATATAGTTGGTTTTGAGCACCCAACAAACATGCGCCAAAGATTTGAGTTCCATCAAGTCCACATAGAGATACATATTAAAGGATAAACATTACAAAAAAAGCACGCAATTGCGACGGTTTTTGTACGCACGCAATTGCGACGATTTTTGTCACAGCCTTCACAATTCAAAATTGCCCACATTATAATTGCAAATAACCATGATTTTCTAAAACCTTGGTAACATAACAAGGGTATTTCTTAAAAACCATTGCTCTTTATAGAGATAGTTTCACACTTATGAAAGATCGGTTTGGACACTTTCGAAACTGCTTCAAACACAATATTCTCAATGAGCTTAATAGCTCGCGTTATAAGAATGTAAACACCGATGAATTAAATTAAGTTTGATGTTAAACCAAGTAGAAAATACTAGAAGTAATCTTTCGTTAAGAAAGATGACTCATTTAAAAGTAATTTAACTTATGTAAACTGATCAACTGAAATAAAGGGTATCAGTTCAGTTATGATAAAAACTGAACTGATAACTGCTTGAACTGATCAAATCAGTTTTAAAACAAATGTTAAGCAGTTAAGTACACAAGATATGTTTATCGATGTTCGGAGACTTTAACTGCTCCTACGTCACCCTTCTATCACCTCGGGTAGGATCCACTAGAAGACTTTAATTTATACAAAGCTTTATACAAACCCACTCTTAGGACTTATTCTACTGCCTAACTGAACTCCTAGTCTAGACTGAATGCAACACCTTTCAGCTAACACTTGTTTAACATCTATGTGTCAAAGACTATACATACACAAGTTTAATGTCTTTCTGCAAGACTCACTCAGCTATTCAATAAGTTTAACTCTCTGTATATGTAAGTGATTGTGTGTGCGTGTGTGTGAGAACTGATATGAATACAACATGAAAGTGTTCTCATACATTGAGAGGAAAATGCTCCTAAACTGACACTACAAAAAAAAGCCTTTTAAAAACCGTTGTCGTATGTCTTTTAAAACCGTTGTTAAAGCCTCTGTAGTTAAAGGGTGCGCTAAAAAACAACGGTTTTTATCCATTGTTGTAGCTACAATTTGCGACGGCTTTTGAAAAATCGTCGCAAATAAAATTAGCGACGGATTTATGTAAAACCGTCGCTAATTAGCAACGGATTATGCAAAACCGTCGCTAATTAGCGACAATTTAATAACCGTCGCTAAAATTAGCGACCGTTGTTTCATGATTTCCGTCGCTAATATTTTTAGTAAAATACAAAAAATACTTTTAATAATTTAATAAATCTAAAAAACTTATAATTTGAATGGACTAACAATATTCATGATCTTAACTAACACTTAAAAATTTACCAAAAATTAAAGCGAAAAAATTTACCCTAAATCGAAACTAAAATCGTGTAAGAAGCAAAATTTTAGGTGTTGTGAAGTGGTAAAATCGTGTAGGAGAGAAAAATTTTAAGTCTTGTGAAGTGGTGTGTGTTAAAATGGACCAAATGTGCGGTTTTTTATAGACAATTTGCGACGGTTTTTTTATTTAGCGACGGTTTAACAAAAAACAGTCGCATTTTTAAAATATGTGACAGTTTTGCTAAAACCGTCGCTAAAATTAGAGACGGTTTCAGAAAAACGGTCGCTAATTTAAAACATGCGACAGTTTTACTTAAAACCGTCTCTATATATAGCGACAGATTATATACCTTCGTCGCTAAATTTAGCGACGGTTTGAGCAAAAACTAGCGATGGTTTAAGCAAAACCGTCGCTAAATACGTTGTTAAAATCACACTAATCAAGTCGATTGTTAAAAAAACACGCTAATAAAAAACATTTCTATAAACCGTTGTCTTTGACCCTAAAAAACGCTCCAAGACAACGGTTTTATAGAACCGTTGTCTTTGACCCCTAAAAGACAACGCTTTAGCTTAAAAAACGCAACTACGACAACAGTTTTAACTAAAACCGTTGTTAAAAAGCATACGACAACGGTTTTAGTAAAAACCGTTGTCGTAGGTGCGTTGTTGATTTGTATTTTTCTTGTAGTGTGAGCTGATAACACTTTGAGGTGTTTTCTCAAATCTGGGCTGATTGCTTCTGTAAACTGATATGAGTTCAGCGTGCTCTTTTTCTTCTCTTTTATTTTTCCGCACACATGTGTATTTCCACACTTCTTGATTGATTTGTTGATGTCTTGATCTTGTATTTATAGTGGTAATTTATGACCGGTACACCAAGACTCATCAAATATGTTCGTTGCAATTTGAATTTGTTCCTCGAAATGTGTGAGAAGCTTGTTGTGAATTTGGGACAGTCATTCTGAAACATTTTGGTTTTAAGCTCTGATGCAACGTCCATTATTGTCCTTTGACTGGACAACAACTTTTCCTTAATGCGCACAGCTGGATTCCATCGAATAAGCTTGTCGTGTTATGTAAACTGATTGATTCCTAACTGATGTTCTGAACTGGTCAGTTGAACTGATCTTGAGCTGGTTTGGTGAAATCAGTTGGCTCGTCAGATGAACTGATTTTACTGCTTCAGTTGAACTGGTCAGCTGGACTCTTCATCAGTTGAGCTCTTCATCAACTGGCCGGGCTTCTGAAGGTCTTCTGCTGAACTATCTGTCAGCTAGACAATCAGCTAAACTGGTCTTTGATACAACAGTTGTAACTGATTCAGTTTGGGCAATCAGTTTCCGTCTCGATAGCTTTGGTTTTGACTTGATAACTGATCAGTTCGAATCCTGATTAGTTATAGTTTCTACGCACTTAGGTAAATTAATTAGAAACAAAATAACAAGTTTTGTTAACATTAAAATTAAGATTGCGAACATGAAATGTTCCAACAACTTACGACGGTTTTTTTGAATCCGTCGTTAAATCTGTTATGGTTTTGAATGCATCATAGCAAAAACTATGTGGTCGATGGATTAATATTCTTATCTAAACTTCCCTCACTCTTTCATTTTTTCAGCGGTTTTCGTCCATTGTATCTGGTATTGACTGGTTTTTGCTTCTTTTTTTTTTTTCTCTCAGATTTGACTTATCTTAATGATATTATAACATTTGTTTTTGCATATTATCATAGATCTGGTGGCTTGACTTCAATGATTGCCGACGCTTGAACAAGGTACATAATTAGTTCACGATTTAAAATTTTTATATTTTATTTATATATGTATATTGCATTAATATATGTTAATTATATTAAATTTATTTTGTTGATATTGCTATTGTTCATAGAATTGTACGCATGTGTGTAAATTGTTAGGAAATATCTATATGTTAACCAGTTGGTTTATGAACGATGTTATTTAAATATAACTAGTATATATAGGTGTATATTTTTCAAACATAATTAATGTATATTTTTTTTGTGGTTGTTTGATAATTAATTTATTAGTACTACTTAGCAAGCTATGCATATATGTATTATTATTTTTTATTATTATATTTATGTTATATACTTATATCCATTCTAATTAAAATATTTTCCTATTTAAAATTTTTATATTATTTAGTCTTGTTCATACATTAAAAAAATATACATGCTTTTTTTATTTAAAAAAAATACTTTATTCGATAATAGTTTTTAAAAAATTAATAAATAGTAAAAGTTAATGTTATTTATATTTATTAATAAAATTTATACTTATCAATTCAAACACTATAAATATCATTTTTATTAATATTATTTTTAAATAATTTAATTTTACATAACATAATAAATTAAAAAATTATGTTTAATTTTTTTATTTTGTATTCTATAATTTTAAATTAAAATATTAATATATGTTGAATATTTTTATTTATTATTTTATGCTATTTATACATATAAATTAAAACATTATTATATATATTATTCTAATATATGTTTTTAAGCATATTGATTAGTTTTATATTTAATTATAAATTTAAACATAAAGAAAATTTTATATGTATTTATTTATTTTTGTATTTTTTTAATATTTTGAAATAGTGTAGATTTCATTTTAAAAATTTATTATATTATTGGGAACAATAATTTTCCATAGTGGGTAGAATAATAGAAACGTGTTGTTTGAGCTGTTGTGCGATTTAAAAGATTTGAGTTTCACTGTTAACACCAGTTATGATTTTTGAAATAGTGGCAATCGCTTTGTCCTATAATTTATATCAGATCCAAGGTCACGGGTCCGATTCTTATTGATTGCAGGGAGTTCAATTATTTGGAGAAAAATTATTTGGGTGTAATAATTGTCTTTGTTGGGTAGATCAATCGAAACGTGTTCTTGAGTTGTTGTACAATTTAACATATTTGAGTTTCACCGTTAATACCAACTATAGTTTTTAGTAAAACGGAAAGTGTTTGGTTCTACATGTTACTGTGCCAACTAAGCAACTTGGACAAAAGAAATAATAAAAAAAAAGCGCAGGAAGACCAAACAAGCCAAATTATGGGGCTAAATAATTTGGCAATTTTCCAATTGACAAGAAAGAACGATTGATCAAGAAAACACAATTGTACCTTAACAAAGACCTGGTAAATCAATAATACTAAAAAAGTATCATGGGCCAGAGTCCTCACCACCATTGAAAATATTGATGCCGTTGCTCATTATTTCTAAATGATTTCAATGTCCAAATGATATCTTGTTACGTAAGAAAAATAAAATAAAAAACGAAATATTTTCAAAAATTTTTTATTCACGAATAATTTTTCTTATATAAAAAAAGTGTATTTAAGTAATATGTTGAAATAATTAATGACAAAAAAAATTAATTATCTATGTAAAAAGCATAGATACTAATAGCATTATAGACACTGCCATGTGATTGTGTACCTAACAAATTTGCTAGAAACTCTCATTCTCATTCGCAATATGTGCACTAATCTGATTCCTATCCTAGTTTTTCCAATCTACGGATCTCTATCGGGGTGTCGCTAATCGCCAACATCGAAATCAAAGTCGAATGCACATCAGCATTATTCCTTCATATTTTGAGAGGAAAATTGCTTGAAATTTCCAATAATTATACAATTACAAGTAGGTAGAAGAGACTAAACTAAGAGTGGGGGCTGCAATGAGATTTGAAACTTGGAATTTTGCTATCAGTGAGCATGGTTGACAAGTTGATAGAGAATATGCAAATGGACCCTTTTGTTAAATTTCTAACCCTATTTCTTGATTGAAAACATGCATGTCCCCATCAAACCCTACCCAACATTCTACAACATATCAACGACCCTTTTTACAGTGGAAAACGAAATCACTGCCATTAAGTTTAGTTTGGTGAGCTACAAGTATCGTTCGTGCATTTTTTCCCCCCTTGCAGAAAGTTGCTTCTGGATCCGACGTATGAATTCGTAATCTGGCGATTCGAGTTATTGAGTTTCGGGTGACAAAATTTTGATTGTAAAAGGACAGTTTAATCGAGGAATTCTGACTACATCCTTGTATTGAATAGTTTTTTGAGGCTAAATGATGGGAGGGAGTACCGAACAAAAGTTATTGCAATTTAATCAGGAAATATTTTAAATCACTATTTTATGAAAGATGTGTTTTAGTACGCCAACTTTTAATTTTTTGCAATTTCTTCCCCATTTTGACCAGAAAATTTTCAAGTCCCCATAAATTAATTATTTTACGCTTTTACGTTATAGCACACTAGTAAAATATTATCCCTTTGGCCCAATGACGTCATCGCTTTAAAACGAGTTGGTAAATTTTGACACATGCTCACTTGAATGTCAGCATTTCT
Organism: Primulina huaijiensis; assembly: GCF_012295235.1. Taxonomy (NCBI): domain Eukaryota; kingdom Viridiplantae; phylum Streptophyta; class Magnoliopsida; order Lamiales; family Gesneriaceae; genus Primulina; species Primulina huaijiensis. The sequence continues at coordinate 4,777,230 of NC_133313.1, forward strand.
CTCATGGGTTTAAGATGTGGAATTTGGCCCAAGGACATTACCAAAAGTCTTTCACCCTTTTTCAGACTCAACATCCTCATCGAAGTTTGTTCTTACCATTAAGCTTTCATTCGGAATCTCTCTGGTGTCAAATGTCACGGTCCTGTCAATTAGTTATGTTGTCTTTTTTGGCTCATACACTACAAAAATAAATGCTTATGGTGATATTCATAAATGTCATCATATTCAATATTTAGTGACATTTAAGTTTTAGTGACACATCCAACAAATGTCTTCTATTCCAATGTCGTCTTAAACTTCCTGACATTTTTTAATGTCATTATAAGATGTTAATTACAACTTCATACGTGTTACTAATTATTCATATAATGACAATTTTAAATGTCAGTAAAACTCATGTTTTAAATACATTTATACATGTCTTGTTATTATAGTAATAATGACAAATTTATATATCAGTTAAAATCATTTATAATGACAACTAAAAGTGCCGTGTATGTTATTTATAATGACAATAACAAATGTGAGAATATTTGGGTTGGATAAATATTGGAGGAGGGAAAAATAGATAAAATAAATGTGAGAATAAAAAAACATATTAGATTAGATCCAATATTTATCCAACCCAAATATTCCACATTTATTTATAATGACAAATTTTAGTTTTTTAATTACTTTTTACGATGTAGGAAAAATAATTGTTTCCCTCCATATAAAAAATGACATCAATTAAAAATATCAAGATAACCAATCTAATATGTTTTTTTTTATTTTACACATTATTAATTTTTTACAAGCGTCATTAGTAAGTATTTGTAACAACATTTAATTAAAATTGTCTGCAAAAAAAATTTCACAATTGTCATTTATTGTTGTAGTGATAAATTTCACGCGTTTAAAATGCATTAGTAGGTGTTAGACACGTGTTCACTTAAATGCACATCTCTCATATGAGTTTGCGATGTGGGATTTGCCTAAAAGCTTCACCTATTTTCCATTGGACAGTGGGCGTTCTCGACTGCATGGTCCAAAGGTTGCATATTTATAACCCGCTTTCTCGACTGCATGGTCCAAAGGTTGCATATTTATAAATCGCCTGTACATGCAATGAGTTGAACACTGTGGCTCACTCGAAAAAATGGCCAACAATGCTCCTCAAGTGAAGGGCAATGCATGAAGTCTATGTACCAAATTTGACATTAGTGGGTTATGCCAAGACAAAAAATAAATAAAAAATCCATGTGACAAATTAGTGATTGCAGGGAAATAATCCAACTATAGGGACAACATATATCTTCTCTCTTCATGGTACAAGTTTTTGAGCTTCCTGATCTTAAAATTTTCTCCTCTGAACATCAACAAGAAATGAGAGAAACACTATCTACTGCTATTGCTCCAATACCCATGGAACCAGAACCCATTATTGCTATGTCCACTGCTCTGGTACTCACCTATGAAAATCAAGCTGACACATGAAGTGAACAATTTAAACATGTTAATCGTCTTATCAAACTTAAAGATCGTTTGCAAGCAGATTTTCCTTCATCTGATCATCAAACTGCTTTAGAAATTGAAATGGAAGAGGTTAAACGCAGATGCAACAAGATTATTGATGCGATGAAGAAAATTTCGTTTGAACAAGCTGGTGCTCAAACTGCTTTTAATTTCTTCAATGAATGTTTGACTAAAGAAGTCTCATCTATCCGCGAAGAGGTGACCAAAATGTCCATTCAGCTTCCTTGCTCAAATCAAGCTTTGTCAAGATCACCCATGTAGATTTTCATTTTAGCCCAAACTGAAATAAAATTTTTTCCTTAAAATACTGGACTCCAATATTGAAGGCTTTAGATGTCAAATTGACCAATCAATCTCAATCTCTTCCGACCTTGGATAAAAAATTTTGTGGCATCTCTGAACACTTATTTGAAATTATTCACAAGGTTAAGTCATGTGTGGACAAAAAAAAGGAAGAAGATGCAAGAAGAAGAGAAGCAGAACCAGAACAGAATATATTTGCCAGTGAAGACGAAGGAATCGATGATGATGAGGAGTAGATTGCAAAAATCACCATTCTTTGTTTATCTCTTATCTTTTAAGCTTTTCGTTGATATTGGCTACAATTACTCCATTGATCGCAAGAAAGGAGAAGTTGATAAAGATATTTTTAATTGTAGTGATGCTGTTTAGGGAAAACCAAAAGCAGTATTCATCATAACTAAAATTAGAACACACCTTGAGAAGAAATACCAGTAAACTTTTATTGAATTGAGAATGAAGTAGTAAGAAACCAGAAGTAATAGTAATTGAGTTAATATTTTACAATAACCTGTCAAAATACATCAAATTGCAAAAGTAGACTAGTGACATGTTTTATTTGTACTATCTATTAGATGATGTCCTTATTTATGTTAGTTATTCTCTACAATAGCACACTTCATTTAAAACCATTAAATTAACCGTACAGATCATTAATTGTTCACTATCATTTTGGGTACAAAAACAAATAACAAGTCTATTATTGGATTCAGGTAGTCTTAACGGAAAAATGAACATTCTTATTCAGATCATCCAATTCGCTCCAAGATACATGCATGCTCGACAACTTGTATAATAGATGATGAAAGGATGGTTATAAAAAGGATTCTTGATGTGTTCACAAACACATTTTTGAGAAATGGAGAAATCATTCACACCTTCTAGCTTATCATACTAAAGCTCACAAAAAAATCAACACACACTATAAAGTTCTATCATATTCAAAAATCATATATGCTATCATTATTCACACACTCTTTCATTGTATTTACCTACTGCAAAGTGTGAAGTGCTTGTAATATGTGGAAATTTTCATTCCCATAATCAAATTTCATAAAGTGTTGAGTTGTAATACTAAGAGTTTCAGTAATCAATGGTAAGTCCTACTGAAGTGGGTTTGTACAAGTGTATATTGATTAAAGTCCTTTAGTGATACCTTTTGGAAACAGAATAAATGGATACGTAGAAGAGTTTTGTCCATCGAAATTTCAGAAGCAAAACTTGTGTTACTTTACCTTCTACTGTCTTTAAGTTTCATCAAGTGTTGTTGAATGTTTCCGTACTTTTAGGTAGTCTGCCACACTTTCCAAATATCGAGACCAACTTCGGACTTTTCAAAAAGTCTGAAGCACATCTTTCAGAAGAAGAAGAAATAAAAAGTTGGGAGTGTTCTTTCAACCTCTTTTTAAACACTCTATTGATTCTAATTGATTGATTTGAGCATTCAATTGTATCTAATATAACAAATTATTGATAGTGTATAAATATATTGATCAAGGAACTAGAAGTTCTTAAACAAATCAATAAGAAGATTCTGAAATCAATTAACCATAAGATTTTAAGGATTCTTATATATTGAATTATTAAATTTGGTATCACTATCAGTTGCTCAAATTGGTACTGAATCTCTATATTTTATGAAATTTAAAAGTAATTATAAATATGGGTCCACTACTTGCAACCTGATGTCTGCGAAGATATACGGAATAATAATTTCGAGAAAATACAATCAATAAAAATGATTTGGTTGATTAATTATCAAATGCCTCCAATCAACTAGTAAACCATTGATTCTGAAAATTATGAATCATATTTTGGGGATGTGATATGTTGTCGGCAACAAATATTATAGAAATTATGTCAACTAATTACTATTGATATCGGCTTGAGCCATAGTTTATTATTAAAATTATTGATTGTGTGAAAAAACATTATATTGATTCTCTAGAAAAGATTGAATATATGTTGCAATTTATGCTGAAGTATCTCGAATCAATAATAATGAGATTTTATGACGCAATATCAATCGTTGTTTTAGTAAAACAATATTTTCCAACATTGAGATGGAGGAAGGTGGAAGTTAAATATATATCAACGAGAATGTATTTTTTTTTGATCAATTCCTATGAAATATATAAGAAACAGAAGTTCAAAATTTAGTTTTCACATGCATTATTTGTTATAATGTGTTAATGGAAAAGATATATCATTTAGATCTTATATTTATTCTATTTGAAATTTATGTTTTCTCATATGAAGCATATAAATCTAATTGGTTTTTAATATAAAAACCAATAAACCCTTCAAATGAAACTATAGAATAACTCAGATATCAAAATTAAGGAGGCGGATCGTCCTAAAGATATCTAACATAAATAATAATAAAACCATAAAAGAGGTTTATATGTTTGAAATATTTGAAATAAAATGATGCCATGCAAAACCATATCATATTTTACTTGCAAGTAAATCTAAAATACGCTAGAAGCGTGGTTGACCAATAAATTCAAAAATGTTTGTACCCTGGACGTATAAAAACTCAAGAAGAAATAATTTTAGATGGTACAGTAAAATAGATTGATAAATCAAAATAATGTTATTCTCGAAGAATAACAAACATGCGTAAGAAATGAGATTTCAGCAAATTATTTGTTTTCTCAAAACTATGAGATCAAAGTAATATGATTATTGATAATTATTTTTATAACAATGTATCTTTTGTCAATATGCAAAATAATGAGTATACAAAATTATAGTTTGTAGATATTGGGTATTGACATATATGGGCTATCCTCAACCCAAAACTTCTCAAGAGGACCCGAAGTCGATTATGAGAAAATGTGTTCGCTTGTCATGGATGTATTGACTAAATAGTGATATATATAGAAAATGCATGAATGATTTGAAGTATCAAATGGAATTAGATTTTACATTCAAGATTGTATTTTCAATAAAAAGATAAAAGTCATTATGATGATTAAGATAATATGGACACATGTGATTCATTCACATTAGTAGATACTTCTGAGGAGTTTACTAAAACTGTCAAGTACTTAAAAAACAAATGTAAGATGAAAAACTTAGAAAATATGAAATTTTCCTTTGAGCTATAAATTCGGCATTTCCAAAAGGAATATATGTTAGTTGGTCGTAATGTACAACAAAGAAAATATTTTTATATGGATATGTTACATTCATTCATGGTTGTTTAATAATGCTCAAAAGATCTTTGGTCCTGAAATATCATATATAAGCCTCAATTAAAAATAATTTGACCGATCTTGTCATAAGAGCATTACCAATATTAAATTTTGATAAAGTAGATCGCAAAATCGGGCAACGACTTAAAAATTTCGAGCAATGTTTGCAACAGGGAGATTAGTTTAGACTATACTCTTTATGACTTGTTTATGAATTTTCCAAAACAGTTTTTTATAACAAGGTTTTAATGCGGCAGTTAGTAAGAACTAAGATATGTCGAACTCTTTTTCTTTCACTGAGTTTTTGTCTCATTGGGTTTTTCCTGGTAAGGTTTTAATGAGACGCAAATCATCTAAGGATGATATTATGATATGATTGTGAATATATATAATTATGCTGATATATTTTCTTTTAAGATTGATAACTCAATCTTTCTATCTATATATTTGTATTCTACTATTGTGTTTTATATAGGGGTCGTCAATTATAAATAAAATAGTTCGGAGTCATTCTCTGAACTCACATTTTTCTCATATCATCTATTTTCTTATTACTTTTATAACAGAGGTCAAGTAAGATAATTTTAAAAAATCCTCAATTTTTGTACTGATGTGGTGTTGGTGATGATATTAAATACTGATATAATTTATATGAGAAGAATAGTGTGTTGTCTAACTGGATGAACTTGGCCAAAACAAATCTTCACGGCTCGAGGCTTAAGAAAAGGCCTCAAGTTAAATCGTACCTTTCAAAGGCATGCCTTAAATAGTGGGGGTGCAAAAATGACTTGCGAATTATTAAATAAATCATTTTCGAATTTCCAAGAAATAATTTTCCAATTTATTTAAATTCATATTTTTTAATTTGCTTCTAATTATTTAATTTTGAGTAAATAATTAAAAATTTATGCTATCTTATTTTGAATAAAAGTATGATTTCTAATGCATGTGCTAGTATATGTGTTATTTGTTACTCATGTTTAGAACGTGCTAAGTCATTAAACACACTAGGTTTGAATATTGCAGGTGAAGATGAGATTGAAGGAGGCGCTGATGCTTGAGTCGATCGAGTTTGGCAGCACACTCCCGAAGGACATTATTTTCCTCATTAGCTTGATAGTCAAAGTTTTAAAGATTTTGTATATGATTTAATTAGAGATTTTTTATGCTTTATTTTGAAGTTAGTTTTAATAATGTTAAAGGTTGACTAATTTTTGTTAATTGACGATTTAGGGATTTTTATGCACTTGAGATTTTAAATGTTGAATTAATTTATGGATTTTGGAAATGTTGAGTTATTTTACATGGCATGTTTCAAAAAAAAAAAAAAAAACTTAGTAGGATTTTAAAATTTAAAAATAGTGGACGTTTCACTGAGTCTGAGTACTGCTTATCATCCTAAGACTGACTGTCAGTCAGAGAAGACTATCCGTACGCTTGAAGATATGTTGCGAGCGTGTGTTATGGATTTCGGACCCTCTTGGCAGGATCATTTTCTTTTGATTGAGTTCGCGTACAACAACTTTCATCGTAGTATTGGTATGATAGGCGTTGTATGAGCGACGTTGTCGTACTCCATTATTCTTGGTTGAAGTTGGGGAACGACAGGTTGAGAGACTAGAGTTAGTCCAGCAGGCTATTGATAAAGTTGCAATAATCAAGAAGCGGATTAAGACTGCATAGGATCAAAATGATAGTTATGCGTATACCAAGCGTCGACCTCTTCAGTTTTAGCCAGCTGAGAAAGTGTTTCTATGAGTTTCGCCTTTTCGCAAGATTTTGAGATTTGGTCTCAAGGGTAAGCTATCTCCGAGATTTATTGGTTCATTTGAGATATTGGAAAGCATTGGAGATTTGGCTTATAGACTTACATTGCCGCCATACCTATCGAGTATTCATGATGTGTTCCACGTATCTTTGTTGAGACGGTATGTATCATATGAGTCTCACATCTTACATCCATCTGAAGTACAACTTGATTCGGATTTGTCTTACGTGGAGTGACCAGTTCAGATTCTCGATCACAAAGACAAGGTGTTGGGGAATAAGATCATTCCTTTTGTCTTAGTTCAATGGCTGCACAGAGGCACTGAAGAAGCCACTTGGGAGTTAGAGAGCCGTATGCGTTCAGAGCATCCAGAGCTCTTTTGAGTTGTACTATATTTGTACTTTGGATGTATATGTGTTTTTAGTTCTAATCCAAATATGTTGTATTGAACAACAATCGAGATGTAATAACGATGTTATTAATAAGTTTTGTTCACCCTCTAAACCTGATTTCGAGGACCAAATCTTTTTACCTGGGGAAGAATGTAGTAGCCCAAATTCTACTAAGTTAACTAAACATGATTAAGTGTCTTTAATTAAGTAAATCATGTGTTAATTGACATTGTTACTGCCATAGCTGATTTCAGAAGTCATACCTGATTTCAGAAGTCATGCCAGCCTAGGCAGTGACTGAACAGACATGGCTAAGCTGAACTGGTGCTAGGGAATGAGTCCGAACTGGTGCTAGGAAATGTGTCTGAACTGGTTTGTTAGTTAGGGAGCGAAGTTGGAGGTCGTGATAGTGAGCTGAGGTATCCAGCGTGTCACAAGTCAGGACAGGTGTCTTTGTGCATGTTTCCGAGTGACAGGTGGCCGGACAGGTGTCGAAGTGCATGGCATTGGGTTTACACGTCCATGCGTGAAATGGCTTGGGAGTCCCGAATTGAGGTCTATAAATAGGCCATAGGATTTTTCACTGTGAAGGAGATATTGTGTGTTTATAGTGCAAGTTCTAGTCATCCTAGTGAGTTCGGGCATGACAGAACAGTCCGAGTAGGTCAGAGCAGAGAAGTTCGGACAAAATTGAGCAGTCCGAGAAGGACAAAACAGAGCAGTCCGGACAAAGCTGAGCAGTCCGGGCAGAACAAAGCAGTCTGGGCATAGCAGAGTAGTCCAGACAGGTCAGAGCAGAGCAGTCTGAACAGAACTGAGCAGTCCGGCAAGACAGAGCAAAGCAGTCCGAACAGAGCAAATAGGGAACGAAGCAGCCAGGGAACGAACTGTTCGAACTTGGACAGGTTGGACTCAGAGCATCTTCATCAGCGGACTGACGACTGACGAAGGTTTATAATTGTATCATTAGTATATCAAGAATATTTCATACTCTAGTTAAGTCTGGTAGATACGTTTTAGTGATGATTTTCACTTGATGTATAGGCTTTTACTAGACCTGGTTGTTCTGGTTTTCATGTGGATTAGGATTGTAGTGATAGAGTTACGAAAGTACTATCCGAGATATCCTGGTCGAGTATACATTCTTATATGTGTTGCATGATTATTTGCTACACTGATATATGTCATATGATGCATGCTATCAAGTAATGCTTTATGCTGCATGTTGCATTTAATGTTGAGCTGTTTCTCCTTCGAGATAGCCTTTGCTATTGAGCAACATCTATTTCGAGATAGGCTATATCTTGTGGGGCCACTCAGCCCTGTCTTGTGGACGCATGGACACCGAGATTACACAATAGCAGATGGGTCGGGAGGGCTTTGGTGATCCGGGACATTTCAAGCCCACGTCTGATCTTGTAGTGGATGTAGTGACCTAAAGGAGTACCGCACGGCACTATCAACTTGGCGTCTCTAGACTGAGCATGCTGAGATCTTTTGTGATTCTTATTTCTTGACTACCCTGGTATCATATCATAGCATGTTCATGTCATATAGGTTTGTATACTCATGCTTTCGTACTGGGCGTTCTTATCGCTCACGTCCTCAGTTTTGTTTATCTTGGACACCCCATTGCCACGGGGCAAGCCTCAGGTTGGATGGTTCAAGAGGAGGAGGAGAATGTTGAGTAGCAGGGTGATTAAGTTTATTAGTATTGTTTTGATTCGATATGGTTGTACCGTATATTTTGGTTTGAGTTATATTCTGGACTTCGATTGGGTTGTATATTGACCGTTTCAGCAATTATCTTTGATTATTGTTATTTAGATTAATTGCATGCTTACTCTTGATTAGTAGGTGATTCTGGAATGGGTCACCACACTTGTGCGGTATTTCAAGGCAAAAAATCCACTAGAAAAACTTGTCAGTTTACAAAATCAATACTACTGAATAAAGAAAAGCTAACTCCCTCAACAAACTTAAAGAGGAAAGTGCTTCCAAAACAAAATAACCAAAACTATGGATACAACGTTTTTGAAGCCAAAATTATTTTTGATGAACAACCCACTGATCAGCACCGTGATTAGGTGTTGTGTCTACTTTTCTTTAACACTCCACGACAATACATTAATACGTCTTGCCTTGAATACTTGATCTCTTCGATGTAAATCTTATTGCTTGCTCCTACGACGTCTCTCCACTCTCTCGTACACATTCCACAACATCTATATTTGATTATTTATATGCTTCCTTAGACATAAAATTTATGTCATAAAAAGAACCATACACTACAAGAAAATTGATTTATAATGACAAAAATTTAATGAGGGTATGAAAAATGGGTCACTAAAAACATAATTTTTGAAGTTTTTATGAGGGTAAAAAAAACCATTGTTAAAGAGTTAAATTATTAGTGACGAATTCTTAATTTCGTAGCTATAGATAACTAATCCCGTCANATTTAAATATTAATATCCAAGATTACACCATCAAATTATTAACCTGATATTAAACTGATATGATCACGATATTACAAAATCCCGGGTTTTACAATAGTAAGTTCCTATAGAGGAGGAAGGAACACATACAATAAAGAAAACTATTACAAGTTTATTTTGAGAGAAAAATGAAAATGTTGAATGATGCTTTTCACACTACAAGAAAATTGATTTATAATGACAAAAATTTAATGAGGGTATGAAAAATGGGTCACTAAAAACATAATTTTTGAAGTTTTTATGAGGGTAAAAAAAACCATTGTTAAAGAGTTAAATTATTAGTGACGAATTCTTAATTTTGTAGCTATAGATAACTAATCCCGTCATTATATAAATAAAAAAAATTCCCTCTCATAATTGCCTACAAATTTTAGGCGCCATATATTCCCACCAAAACCCCAACAAATGCATTTTTATTTTTCATTATTAAAAAAATAAAAATATCTTTTAGCCCCACATACAATTTTATTTCTCACTGGCCTTCAATCCGTGTAAACCCTCCGACTTCGATTTTTTCTCGTCTCTATTGTACCAGGCGGATTATCCATAGCTTATCTCTCATTCTCAGTGCTCTCTCATTTTCGGTGCGACTGAGAGAAGAGGAATTCCGGCGGCGGTGTTTGTGGTAAACGTGAAAACTTACCTCTCACAATCAAACCTCGATTTGAACTCCACCATCGCGTTTCTCCCAGAGAGGTTTGCGCTCATTTTGAATCCTAAATTTACCTTATTTTTTCGTTTATCTTGTTTTAATGGTCAAAGAAGATCACTATTATATCACATTTTGCTAATTTTAGATAAAGATGCAAAGTTAGATTAACACATTTGAGTTGAAAATACTGTGAATCAAGAATATTTGCTTTGGGAGCAGCAAGATTAGTTGTTAGGTTTCATTATTTACGCCTTACTCGAAGCTTCACCGATTAGACTTTCTTAAACAATTTAGAGTAATAATTTTTAAAATACCCAATATCGATCTCTATATATTCAGATAGAATGGATTCAATGACACATTTCAAAATATTTAAGTATTCTTGATTTTGAGAGAGAGTCACAACGGGATTCTTTAATAACGTAGAAAAGATATGCAAGTATTAAAATTCACACCCCTTTAATTAATTAGGTTCGATGAAAATTAGCTTTATACATTTTTCCCCCCTTCAAAATGATGCTCTTGACTTTTTCTCAATTATTCTTAACCAAAGTTGCTAAATTTTTTTTTAATGTATGTACATTGAACAATCGGGAGTTTAATTAATTTAGTATCTAATTTGTATTTTTAACAATTTCAATCAATATTGGATTCTCTACTAGAAAAAAAATGGTTGCATTTGGTTAGGATTAAGGCTATGCCCCCACAAACACGTTGTTTTTGTTTTTATTATCACCCTTACACCATGGAAATTAAAGATGTTCACTTCAAGTGGATGTGACTCAACTAATATTTATTCTTATGGGGCTTAGTGGTCTGTCCTTCCAGTGGCCGTGCATTTAATTAGATTATATAATATTTATTTCAGTTCAAATGATATATGATAGCATAATTGGAAGTGACTCAACTCGAAGCCCCACTGATAGAAAAATTTTATAGCATACTTGGAAGATGCATTATGATAATAGTGAGCTGAAACTATCATTTTTTACATCACAAAACATATCTTTTTGTTGTGTTGCCTATAAATCTGTTGCAGATTCTTTTGAGCAAGAATTCATACTCGTAAAAGGAAAATGGCACCTAGTAAGGAATGGATGAGTTTTTTCAATGATCGATTCAATGAAAAATACAAAGTTGGAGTTGAACATTTTTTGAATTATGCTTTTAAGAAGACAAGTGAAGAGAATAGTATTCGATGTCCATGTGTCAAGTGTAATAACACTGATTATGGATCCCGTGAAGTGGTCGAAATGCATCTAAATGTGAATGGAATAATGCCAAATTATACAACTTGGTATCACCATGGTGAAAGGCTTGGTGAGTCTTCATCTGATGATGAAGAATCGGAAGGAAGTGATTGTGATGAAATTTTAAGGGATTTGTATCCTAACATGGATGGTTTTTATAGAAGTGGATCGGAAATTGGTTCATCAAGTGAGAATACGAATGGAGAGGAACCGAATGATGAAGCAAAGAAATTTTACAGATTGTTAAAGGACTCTGAGCAACCAACTTATCCAGGTTGTGACACCTCAAAATTATCTGTGCTGGTCAAGCTACTACACATTAAGAGTATTGGTCGATGGAGTAATGAATCATTTGATATGTTGCTACAACTATTGAAACAAATACTCCCAATCGGTTCAAATTTGCCAGAATCCTATTATGATTCCAAAAAAATTATTAAAGATCTTGGTCTCTCTTATCAAAAAATAGATGCGTGCATAAATGATTGTATGTTGTATTGGAAGGAAGAAGAAAATTCTAACATGTGCAAAATATGTGGTGCTTCTAGATGGAAAGAAAATAGTCATACCGAGGAAACCAAAGTTCGAAAAAATGGTAAGAAATTAGCAGTGAAGACCTTGCGGTACTTTCCTTTAAAGCCAAGGCTTCAAAGGTTATTCATGTCTAAAAAGACTGCTTCTTTAATAAGATAGCATCATGAAAAAAGAGTAGATGATGGACTGATGAGACATCCAGCTGATTCTATGGTATGGAAGTCGTTCGATGATCTGCATAAAGATTTTTCCATTGAACCTCGAAATGTACGACTTGGTCTTGCTAGTGATGGTTTCCAACCGTTTACTCATTCAAAAAAATCATACAGCATTTGGCCAATAATACTCATTCCATACAATTTGCCTCCATGGATGTGCATGAAAGAATCTAATTTTATTCTTTCAAGTCTCATACCAGGTCCTGAAGGTCCAGGAGATGCTATTGATGTCTATCTTAAACCTTTGATAGAAGAGTTGAAGGAGTTGTGGGAACTAGGCATCGAAACGTTTGATGCTTCAACTCGCGAAAATTTTAAATTGCATGCATCTTTATTGTGGACAATCAATGATTTTCCAGCATATGGGAACCTGTCAGGTTGGAGTACCAAAGGTAAGATGGCATGTCCTTGTTGTAACAAAGACACTTGTTCTATGAGGTTAGCTAATGGTAAAAAGCAATGTTATATGGGTCATCGACGTTATCTTCATAGCAACCACAAATGGAGAAAAAATAAAAGTTTGTTCGATGGAACTAAAGAGGTAAGACCACCGCCACTTTCACTTTCAGGTGCTGATGTGCTATCTCAAGTGAATGACCTTGAAGGAATCATCTTAACTAAAGATGTTAAAAGAAAGGTGAAAATATCACATGAAAACAGAGGTGATAATTGGAATAAGAAAAGTATTTTCTTTGAACTTCCATATTGGAGTTCTCTTTTGTTAAGACACAATCTGGATGTGATGCACATTGAAAAGAACATATGTGAGAATATAGTGAAGACAATTATGAATACGAAGGGGAAGACTAAGGACAATGTCCAAGCTCGTCTTGATTTGGAAGCTCTGAAAATTAGACCAGATTTGCATCCAATTCGTAAAGGGGATAAACTTGAGTTGCCCATTGCATCCTACACTTTATCTACAGAGGAGAAGCACTTGTTTTGCTTATTTTTTAAGCAATTAACAGTTTCAGATGGGTTTTCATCTAATATTTCTCAAAGTGTTAACATGAAAGAACATAAAATCTCAGGTTTGAAAAGTCATGATTTTCATGTCCTTTTACAACATCTACTTCCTCTTGGGATACGTGGCCTCCTCCCTAAAGCAGTGTGTGAACCACTTATTGAGTTGTCTTTGTTCTTTACTAGTTTGTGTGCTAAAACATTGAAGGTATGTGATTTACAAAAGATTGAATCCCAAATTCCGATTACTCTTTGCAAGTTGGAACAAGTTTTTTTTTTTTCGTTTTTTGATGTGATGGTGCATTTGCCTGTTCATTTGGCTAAGGAGGCTATAATTGGTGGACTTGTACCATATCANTAACCATTTCTCTTTTTTTTTTTTTTTTATTTATATATATGCATTTCTCATTAATTTTTTAATGCAGAGAGTACTCCAAAAATGAGAAAAATAATACACCACAACTATCGGATGACGAGTGGAATAGCAATTTTATCTNGAGTTTCAGATGGGTTTTCATCTAATATTTCTCAAAGTGTTAACATTAAAGAACATAAAATCTCAGGTTTGAAAAGTCATGATTTTCATGTCCTTTTACAACATCTACTTCCTCTTGGGATACGTGGCCTCCTCCCTAAAGCAGTGTGTGAACCACTTATTGAGTTGTCTTTGTTCTTTACTAGTTTGTGTGCTAAAACATTGAAGGTATGTGATTTACAAAAGATTGAATCCCAAATTCCGATTACTCTTTGCAAGTTGGAACAAGTTTTTCTCCCTTCGTTTTTTTATGTGATGGTGCATTTGCCTGTTCATTTGGCTAAGGAGGCTATAATTGGTGGACCTGTACCATATCGATGGATGTACCCTATTGAGCGTATGTTGTTTGAGTTAAAACAACTTATTCGAAACATGGCTCGTCCGGAAGGCTCAATAGCAGAGGGCTATATAGCAAAGGAATGTATGACTCTTTGCTCAAGATACTTGAAAGACATTGAGACAAAATTCAGTAGACTTGAGCGAAACTATGACAGTGGCTTTCATAAATTTAAAGGTGAAATATCCATATTTTTGCAATGTGGACGAGCATTAGGAGCTGGTATAAGTCATATTCTCGATGATGATGCATGGGAGAAAGCTCATATCTATATTTTAAAGAATTGCGATGAAGTGCAACCTTTCCTCGAGTAAGCTCAAATACCTCTAAACAACCATTTCTCTTTTTTTTTTTTTTATATATATGCATTTCTCATTAATGTTGTAATGCAGAGAGTACTCCAAAAATGAGAAAAATAATACACCACAACTATCGGATGACGAGTGGAATAGCAATTTTATCTGTTGGTTTAAACAACAAGTAAGTGATTCTATTGTTATAAATTATTTTGTGTTGAACAAGATTATTTGTTCGAGTTATTTACATTGTAATTTATTTTTAGGTTGACAAAATGAAAATACAAGACCAACACACTAAATATGATGACCTGCTATCGTTGTGCCGTGGTCCTTCAATGTATGTTACATGCTTCAGTGGTTATGTTGTCAATGGATATAGGTTTCGGATTGAAGCTCGTGACAAAGGATGTAGAACACAAAATTCTGGGGTGTATGTAATCGGTAATATAGGTAGTGAGAAGAATTATGTTGACTATTATGGAGTGTTGACAGAGATTCTTGAACTGCAGTATCTTGACGGAAAACGAGTGGTTTTATTTCGATGTAGATGGTTCGATGTGCATGATAATGAGAAAGGAGCCAAAGTAGATGAATATGGATTCACTAGCATTAATTGCCAACGTATTTTGAAAACAAACGAACCCTTTATTCTGGCCAATCAAGCTTCACAAGTGTTTTATGTCATAGATAACATCAATAAAGGTTGGCATGTTGTTGTTAAGACACAACCTCGGGATCTATATGAGATGCCACAACCAATAGAGGACGAGATCAGTAATGAAGATGATTTCGGTGAAGCATATCAACATACTGAATCTTTCAATTTTGATTGTGGTGGCCAAACTTCCTTTGATGTAGAAGGTCAAAACATTTGGAGAAGAACAGATTTGGAGCCGCTAGTAGCTGACTTACCAACAAACAAAAGAAAGAGAAAGCGAATTCCAATTTGAAGAAGTATTTCCAACTTATCATGTTTCTTAGTTGTTCTTTTATGTTATTCTTTTTTGGTAAAATGTCTGTTCTTTTATGTGTTAGTTGTTTATTCATTCTGGTTCATTTTCATGTTTTTACTGTTTGTACTAATTTGTTACAATGCTTATATTAATAGATGAAACCAATGCTTGCAAAAAGTAGTGTAGGAAACATCCGAAAGCCTGTAAAATTTTTATCACCTGGTAAGTTGGCCAAGGAGCGTGGATATGGACATAAAACGAGGCCCGTTGGAGATTCTATTGGTAATTATTTTCTAAATTGATAGCGTAGATTTATTTTTTTTTTATAGAATTTGAATGCTTGTTATAATTATTTCATACTTCAATTATCTGATTTGTTGTTTTCCAGGAAGTGCATCTGCCCACAAGAGCATAGGGGGAATTCAAAGGCTACAGGTTGAAGAGCAAGAAGCTCAATACATCGGCAATCAACGAAGAATTGGTAAACCTATAAACTTTATGTAGATAGTTTTTTTTTCCCTCTATTTTTAACTGAAAATATATTTATACAATTGTAAAAAGTTTTTTTTCCTTCCAAAAGGTGGAATATCAGCCCATACTATTATTGTGCATTTTGGGGAAGAAGAATGGAAAGAAAGAGATTTTATAGATGATAGTTCTTTCTTAGAAATCTTGAACATATGTAAAAAGTTCATTGACATATATTTTGTTGGTTTCAAAGTCACGGATGGGGATGGTAAGCCTTTGAGAAATGATAAAGATTTATTGGCTATGTTGAACGAACATGAATACGTGGACAACATAGACATTTATGTTGATGTGGACGAAACTGCCCAACCATTGCTCTTCAAACTACCTGAAGACAATCAAACATCTGGTAGCATTAATAAAGAGTTATTTATTTTGAGTTTTTTCTTATTTCTCTTTATCATTGATTTATTTTCTTTAAATTTGTACAGATTATATCCCAATCCCAAGAGTTCCGAAAGTGAGAGATACTACAATATTGGGTGATTATAAGACAAATGAGAAAGTCATAGTACGTGGGGATGTGGTAAATGGAAGTGAACAAGCTAGTACAATTCAATGGTTCATAACACTTTCGAAGAACTTTGATATCGAGACTGGCTTGCAATCTATCAGTGAATGTACGATCAACAAGGCAAGTTCTTTGGCTAAAATCATATTAAATGTTCCATGAACCGTAATTTATTATTGTAATTATATGATTTCTTTAGGATTTTCGAATACCAATCGAGGCTGTTGGTCATTATCTTGTTGCTAAATTTACTCCTATGACTGAAGATGGTGAAAGTGGTGAATCGAGCTATGCTGTTACAGAAAAATATGTTGATGGTAAGTATAATATATTTGAAATGTAGCGTATTATGGATTTTCTATTGATTTCAAATTAAAATCTTGATACAATTATTTATTACTTCAATTCATTGAATAGATTCAGCAACTCAAAAGGCGAGAAAAGTAAGAGGAAAAAATAAGAATAAGAAAATTGCAGCTTTAAAAAGTGGAGAAAAGATGGAGATCGAATTCTACAACAATTGTGCAGTGGGAAAAAATCACAGATATTGGTCGAGACACTTGGGGAAAATTGTGCGCGACAAGCATATCTGCCCCATACAAGTGAAAACATGGAAAGATTTGACTGAATTAGACAAGCAACACATGTGGGATTCGGTGAAGGTAAGTGAATCACATTATTAATTTCAGGTGAATTTACTGTTAGCATAGAGATAACAACATATTCTAATATATTTTAACTTTTGGTACATCAACCCATCAAAATAGAGTAATATGTCATTTTCTACTGCTGTATTATGATTATGTTGCAGAAATGCTTTTTTTAGTCCTAGTATAGAATTGTATCGTGAGCATACTTTGGAGCATATGGGTGCTTTGTCGACAGCATGGAGGTCATCCTTGAACGTTGATTATGTGAGACCTTGCAAAACTAAAGCTGAAGTTTTAAAAAATGTGCCGCAAGGGTTTAATGCTAAAGAATGGGACTGGCTTGTAACTAATAAGTTCTTAACTGATGAGTTTCAGGTATAATAATACTTGTTCAAAGTGTAATAAGAAATATCTTCATTTTGCAGTTAAATTGCACTCATAGAACTGCTGATTGTAATTTTGGTTTGTGATTTATGTAGAAAACCAGTAACCAGAATCGAACTGGAAGCAAGCCGCACAGACAACTGATATATGAAATGGTCATAAACATCTATATTAATTCTTATGTTTATTTGTTATGATTTTTTTGCTTAATTAACATATATATATCATTTGCCTTTTATATATCTTCAGGGAGACAAGGATAATAACCCACCTGATATTGCAAAAATTTTCTATGAGACTCGACATAAAAATGGAAAGCTTGTTGAGCCAGAAGCGCAAGAAAAATATGTAAATATCACTACTTAATCTTTTAACCTAAATTTGTTGTTTATCATTTATTTAAATGACATGGGTGATGGATCTTTGTAGGATGAGATTGTGAAGACTGTTCAATCTAATGCATCACTCTCACATATTGAGGTTGTTGAAAAGTGTTTTGGACCACAGTGTCATAGTCATGTCTTTGGTTTTGGAGGTGGAATGAAAAGAAAACATTTTAATTGTTCACAAGCTGCTTATGTAAAAGATCTTGAGGCTAAGCTCCATGAGAAAGAAGAAGAAAATAATAACCTTAAGAGGCGCATGGATGGAATTGAAAGTAGATTAGCCAAAATCGAGAATGATAACCAAGCAACTTCTGATGCACCTACAATGTCTGGTGAAGGTGTGTTGTGCTACCTTGAATTTTTACTACAGATATTTTACGTTCAGGTTTATACATTATTCTACATTTATTCCTTTTTGGGAGTTTGCTAGTTGTGTGTATTAGGCATCTCCCCATGATATAATACCCCTTTAACTTGGCATATATTTCTAGTAAATTACCCAAAATCAAGGTGAGCTAATAATGAAGCAGATTGTTAGGGAAAGTTGACTTGTAAGATCAATGATTATGGCTTTTTTAGTTTCTCCCCATGATATAATGCCCCTTTGTGTATCTCCCTGTTTTCTTGTAGCCATTTTGATCCATTTTAGTGAATCCAACTTCTTATGAGGCAACATCGCTTTGTTTCTTATGTGGATTTTTAGATGAACTTATCTTAGTTTTGTATGTGTTATTATCTAGTAGCCTTGGTGTTATTATCTACTTTCAACACCTCTTATACTAAGTCTTGTGAAGGCATCGGTTGCTATTCCAACGCTTCTACATATTCAATTGCCAAGAAGAATATCTTCTTCTGTTGGTTAATATTCTTTGACATTCATATATATATAAATTCTATTTCCATGGATGGGTGAAGAGTTGTCATTAAGGTACCAAAGCTATTTGTCAATGTGTTGGGAAAGATCACTCTGCCGTCCCTATAATAACTTTACTCATTCTGTTGTCATTGAAGCAGTCTTTTGTAATTTCCTTTTCACCATAAAGTTAGAGCACTTGTTTACTGAACTTTCATAACCAATTAACTTGAGCGTAACTTTCTTGATACCAATTGTTTTGGAATGTGATACAGGTTTTTTTGGCAAGTACTACAGATTGTTTTTATATATTAAAGAGTAAAATATGCTTCCATGCTTAATAGATTGTTTTGTTATGTGTGGTTGGTGGATTCATTTATTTTCCAAGTACTACTATTTTTTGTCAATAATGTGACTCTGATGAGACCTGTCGCAATTCAGGGTCTGTTGTGCTAACTTGTGATTCTTATATATGCATGAATTACTCCAAATCTCCCTAACGTGGTTGCTAACTTGTTATTCTTATACATACATGAATTACTCGTGTGTTTCATATCGTTTTTGACTAAAAACTGCTACTCTTATAACTTTGGCACATTGTGTTGACATGTATATAGACTTTGTTTTTTAATTATTTAAAAATTTACTTCACATGTGTTTGACATAATATATCATTGTTTTCAGGATGTTTTGTTTACAAACTTCGACATCAACAAAGTTTTCACTCTTACTTTATGTTTGAATTACATCTTTATTTTAATTTATTTTTTCTATTTATGTTTTACAGATGACACGCTGTCTTAATCTGATGTCGTGCTTCAAAGAAGATTAGAAGAATTCAAGCATTGATTAGGAAATTGGTCTATGATATTTTGAAGCAACTACTAAGTGATCACCATTTATGGTCCTCAAATATTTTTGTACTCCAAGGAGTAGATATTAGGAAATACTTCAAATATCCATGAAAATGGAACTCATGTTTTGGAACAAATCGAAATTAATTCTGTAAATTTTGAATATATGAATAGATATGGATGCAGTTGTTTATATAAAATATTTTGTTCAAAAAACTTACTTGTTCCATATTTCATATTTTATTAATAATGCCATCTTTAATATAATAACAAATTCAATTATTATAAATTTCATCACAATTATAATTATTTTTTAATGAGGGTAATTAATGATTTAATGAGAGGTAATTTCATAGTTAAATCGATTTTTAGTGAGGGACTAATAACTAATAATTATAGTAAATTTCATCAATAAAATAACTTATAGTGAGAGGTAAATAATGATATAATGAGGAGATGTGTTGTCATTAAAATATTATTTAATGAGAGGAAAATGGTAGTATAATGACGAAATATTTCGTCATTTATATTCATTTTAATGACGGTATAATTTCATCGCTAAATATGTTATACCAATAATGACGGGATGTCATTATCGTCATTAATTATTTTTACCTAGGAGGGCAGTAATGAAGGTACATGACCGGAAATTTCCCGTCATTAAAATTAATTTATGACGGGTTTTGGACATTTAATGACGACATTTCCCGTCACTATAGATCAATTTTCTTGTAGTGTCATCTTCCTTCTGTCTTGAGATATATAAAAGTCTTGGTGGATTTGAAATCCGGACTTCAAATCTTATTAATTATTCTGCCAGTTGTGGCCGACAACATCTTGTGAATGGTGGTCCTTCCGACCATTGGTCAATGGCTTGTCTTTATAGGTGGTTGGTGGGTTCATCTTCCACTAGTAAGTGGAAATGTCTTTTAGTGGTGGTCCATTCTTCACTAATGGAGTGGGTGGATAACATACCTACTTTATCTTTGTCAGGAAATCTTCTGTTTTTGTATCGTCCCCTAGTAAATCGTGACTTGTGTGGTCCTTCACCACTTAGATTTGTTTCTGCATTATGCTTTCGGTCAGATCTTGGCCACGTCGGAAAAAAAGACTAAATTGTCAAAACAAAATATAAATAGCAGACTAGACTGAAATTTTATAACATGTAGGATCAAATTGCGAAGAAACAAACACACAAGACAAAAAATTGAAAAATACAGGACATAAACTGAAATTTAACAATATAAATTACTAAAATCGCACAGAAACAAAAATACATGATCAAAATTGCAAATTTTCCAATATATTATATCAAAATTAATCTTAACTAGTTATTCTGCACACGCGATGCGTATGTACATTCTTTTTTATTATTATCGATGGACTAAAGTGAAATTTGACAAATTATGGAGGGACTAAATTGATATTTGAATTGTTGAAATAAAAAAAATAAAAATAAAAGTGTATGTTGAAATTTAAAAAAACAAAAACAAAAATAAAAGTGTAATATTAGTATCATATAAAGGTAAAGTTGGAAGAAAAAGTTGGTGTCCTTTCTAGGTAGTTACTATCATATTCTCAACTTTAATAAAATAGTATAGATAATAACAAAACAAGGTTATATACAATATCAAGATTATCTCTGTAAAAAAAAACCCACTTTAAAAAGTTTTGCATTTAAAAAACTAATGGAATAAAAAATTTCCACAAAACTTTGGGTTTTTGAAGTTGATACTTTTTGCTATAGTTAATTCTAAAAATAATTATTTTAATCGATAATGTCTCTAAGTAATTTTAATGATTCCTTGTTGTTAGTGTTGATGTCTAGACTATGCTCACACAATTAGAAGAAGACTTCTGCTCTTTCAACTTTCAGACAGTATATCCTTTTTGTTTTGCTGTGCTGCTTTTTTTTCGTTCTTGTTGTGGTATAGAGCAGATGGGCCTTTGGTTCATTAATGAACTCTCCTACGTTGTTTTCTGAATGATTAATTGGTTTTTCATGTATAATTTATAAAGTCTAAATTTGGGAGATGGAAATAATGAATATTACAAACTTATGTATCATAAAATTTGAAGTATAAAATGCCACAACTTTTTGTGAGGAATCAATTATGTCGTAGATATTCCTTTGACAATCCGATTTCATTCTGATCAAATGCATTGGAAAACAGATCTCTGCAGAGCTCTCCATAGAATCGACATACCAAATCCATAAACACAGGACATCTCAGCTTTTTCCAGCAATAAAGAAACTCTTCAACATCCTTCAAATCTCTCATTTTTCCCTCTCCCACAATC
Organism: Primulina huaijiensis; assembly: GCF_012295235.1. NCBI lineage: Eukaryota > Viridiplantae > Streptophyta > Magnoliopsida > Lamiales > Gesneriaceae > Primulina > Primulina huaijiensis. Next base: position 4,799,111 of record NC_133313.1, read on the forward strand.
AACTCCGTCAAATGATTCTCAAAGCTCCTGCATGCAGCATATTGATTCGAAACGTCGACCTTTCCCATGGCTTCAGCACGCATTCTTACATATGCTGGGGTCAGAGGTGATGGATGTGGTGCTATACGCTGCCCTGAATCCGAAAAACTCGTGATTCGATCCATCTCTTTTGTTCGCGTAAGTGAACATAAAACTGGTAGGATTTTGGAGAGGTGGCTCGGCCCTTTACGTGTGGAGTTGTTCATGTTTGGTTTTCGATGAGGGCGGAGTCTAAGAGCTCTTATAAAAAGTGGTTTGTGGAGTTTGAATTTGAAGAGTTGCAACAATTTCTTGCACGGCTTGGTAAGTTTGCATCTGAAGTGAGACAGATTTTTAAGGCCCATTTTTCTTTCTAAGATTAAGATTGGGATGCCGATTACGAAGGGGTGAGGAGAGGAAGAACGATGGCTTTTAAAGATAGTCCTCGGATACACATGTATATATAGATACACAAGCACGCACACACACTATATATATATAGTTGTTGTTTGAACTTGTCTTGTTTAGTTGCCTTAAAAGTAAAAGGGAAGGTGTATTATATTGTGATGTGTGTGGATGTCACGTCTGGCGTTGTAAGGAAAGTGGTGTGCCATAAAATGCAGGCTTTTTATTCGTCTCAAGGATGACTGATAAAAGTCAAGTATATTGTGTAAAATACTTTTTTTTTTTTTAAATTACTGTGTACAGACATTTGAATCAAATCGTTTGAGAATATAGATTTTTTTTTATAAAATATGAAGAGTTTAAAGTAATTATGTTTGAGGTCACCATGTAATTATTAAAATATTAAAAATATCTCTCTCAATTTACAAACCAGCTCCATTTTTTATTTAATAAAAAATACTTGTGCTTGGAATTTCATTATTTCTCAATTTTCTCGTCTAAACACTATCATAACCCGAGTACGTTAAATTAATCCAGCCTGGGATGGCTGAATATCAGCGACTGAATTTATTGAACATGTTCGATAATACTATGAACGCGTTGCCCGGATTCTACTAACATGATTCATGATTGATGGGAACCAAAGCAAGTGATTCTATAACAAGCACCTAAAGTCACCAAAAAAGGTTCATGATATTACCAACTGCGTAAATTTTCTTGCGGATCTGTTCATACCACGTAAAAACCCGAAAGACGAAAATGGTTTGTCTTTCAAAAGGATTAATAGATATACTGACACAAGGTTTCTTGTATCACTCTCAGTAGCAGAAAACAGCCATGGTATATGCTACAAGCCTTGAGCTATTAATTAACTACTCACTTACTCACTGTTAGCCATTAGTATTCAATAGCAAGGGCTGATATTCAAAAAGTTTCATCCTATTATATTTACTAAATTCTATTAGACTAAAGTCTCCTTCTGTGACGACAGAATGAAAAATCTGAACACGTTGTATCTTCCAAAATGTTTGATGTAAAAGCGTCTGATGTGAATTCGCTGAAATGGATGAGCCGGGTAAGGAGCTCCAACGGATCAAATCAATAATTTATAGTGTTTGGGAATTTGAGTGAAGATAATGGCTCCAATAGCACCTGTACACAAGAAAAGGAACTCGTGAATGGGAGCCGGAGGAGTGTCCAGCGTAGCCACTCCGATGCTAAAGTCAGCAGGTTTTCAGATGAACACAAACAATATTTGAGAGAAAATATATATGCTTGAGAGTAACGATTTTCTAATCTATAAATGACATTAATACCTTCTATTTATAGTAAAAAAAATAGGTAAGTACCTCGATTCCAGTACCACCTACTAAGTATGGCAAGTGGGTTGCCCATATTATAGCTTCTGATGACTTCTTGGACACTCCAAGTTATAGCTTCTGACGGATTAGACTGCATGTATCACTCATACTCGAGTATGGTGCAATTCTCGAGGTAGCTCGAGTAGAAGGGTACCCGGGTAATTGTTTAAGAGCCCGAGTTATGATGAGGATTGCCCGAGAAGAAACGTAGTGCCCGGGTATTTGAGGACAGTACCCGGCATATTGGCTTTTGATCTGGGATTATCCAATTAATATACCGGGTAATGATGACCCGGATCCTTACGGGGTATCAGCATCCAAGTCATATCCCTTCATTCTTTTGTACAAGTTTAACCATCCTTTCTAATACATTTTTTCAGCAAGGTCATCTTCTTCTTTAAGATACATTGACGGCCTGACAAACCTGAAAGATTGAGATACGGCATGCTTTGAGATGATGTAGCAAAAAAGTCTTGAGCTAGAAAATGCCTATGACTTGAAGATTGTCAAGGGAAGTTTACATACCTTTCTTGATTAATTATGGTACTCCAACCCTGCATCTCCTCTGACCTTCTTGGAATCAATCCACTAAGATTAATTAGTAAGGCATGAAAGCAACTGTTCTGATAAATTACCAATTGATCCAAATTCAATTCTACATGGATCTGAGTTAGAATCTGTTGGTTTCCCATCAATAACAGAAAAATGGGATGGAGCCTGAACATTCGATTCCAGCTAACCTTCAGATCTGCTTTGAGCAGACATAATTTTTGTTTTCGAGCAAAAGGGAGCAAAGTTTTGTTTGTTGTTTCAATCTTCTTACCATGACTACACTATCTTGAATGGATAACTTGAACTTTGTTTTATTTGTAAACTATGAATATTTTTTCTGAAACACAAATCATTTTAGTTGTTTCAATTTTTTTGGATCAACTACTATTTGGTTTCGAGCAAAATTGAGCAAATGTTTGATTTTTATTTCAACATTCTCATGATGGATTGACTATCATGAATAAATGACTCGAACTTTGTTTTATTTGAAAAATAAGACAGTAATTCCTAAACACGAGTCATATTCAACTTGTTTAGCTTGTTTGGATCAATGAATATTTGGTTTCGACTAATCTGAGCAAATGTTCAATTGTTATTCAGCATTCCCACGATGATTACACTATCATAAATGGATGTCTCGAACTTTGCTTTATTTGAAAAATAAAACGATTTTTTCCCAATCACAAGTCATATTCAACTTGTTCGACTTTTTTGGGACGGATGAATCTTTGGTTTCGAGAAAATGGAGCAAATGTTAGATTATTATTCAATATTCTCACGATTACTATATTATCATGAATGGATGACTCGAACCATAAAATGAGACTATGGCTTTGGATTTTAGGTTATTTACCCTATATTCAAAATCAAAAAATTATTATTCTTAATTTTTTTAATTAATATAAATTAAATAAATTTGAATATAAAAACAAATGCAAGAAACTAAAACACAAATTCAATTAAGCCAGCAATCCCATATTAATTGATTCATTTATTATAAAAATTCATAGTGTTATTCAGGTCGGGGCCCCGAACTACCCGACCCGAAATGCTTTGAGATCGCAGGAAAAAGAAACATCGTTGTCTATGAAAAAGGCTTGCATATGCTGTTTCTGTGCTTATTAGCAATTCCACGTTTAGTAATCGTCGACTTCACCGATGCTTCTGTCCTCGTACACTTCGCTTGTCTCCACTATAAACATCGACGATGCTCTCACAATCTACCCATTTCAGGAATTTGGATTCATCGTACCGCCAAACACTCGTACTCATCATCTTCCCGACCCTCAAAATCCTTCCTAAACTGACTAGCACTCCATGCTTTGAAGATTTTTGTATGCATATCATCTGATACAGTTTGTTGTCTGTGGATTGAAAATGGAGAGCACTTTGCGTAACAACAGGAGAAGAAGTGGTTATGAGCCGTCGGATACTGAAACTGATTGGGTCGACAGTCCCAGGAGAGAAACTCAGAATAAGGGATTTGATATGCAGAGTAGGAGCAGAATTCCTATGGATGGTGTGGAAGTGATGCAATCCGCTGGCATGCTCGTAGAAATGGAGGCTCCATCCTCAGGTTCTTCTCGAAGGAGGCACAGTATATCGCCATATAAGCCGCGAGGAGAGCATGGTAATGCTCCCCCCCTTTCATATAATGATTTATATAAAAATCGTAGTCCTTTTACGCGTAGGACTTATTCTGATTTGGACAGAAACTCGAGTCCTTTTTCTAAGTCTGATCGGAGGACTAATCTCGATAGGAGTAAGAATAATGATTCTGGTGCAACTGTTTGTGAAATCGCACAATCCGAACAAAGGACTAATCCCGAAAACTATATTGAAAATGCGAGCCCTTTTTCAACATCCGAGCGTAGGAGATATGTTTCTTCATATAAAAGTGGTGGGAAGGTTCATGGTCTGGTTTATCAAAAGTCGAATCATGATTCAAGTAGAGGGAGAGAGAAATCTGATTACAGTAGGAGAACGGCATCTGCTCCCAGAACAAGGTTTAGAGAAAGGGGGCAACATATCAAATATGATCAAGGGGACGGGACAAAATTCCCCCCTTTGCCTCATGAAACTCCTCATAAGCATGCCCCTTTGGTGTCTGAAATCAATGAAATGCTTGCAAATGCTAAGGTTTCTAAAGAATCGGACAATCATGCTCCCAACTTTGAGAGCACTGATTCCATTTCTCCGGGGGACATTTTCTTTTCTAAGGACTATGGTGGCTTTCAGAAGGTGGTGCTTCCGAAAAAAGTTGGTGTCGATCCAAGAAAACCTCTCCCAAAACCACCTGGTTTTGTCGCCAGAAATCCTAGCTCTCAACAGGGGAATAAAGTGACCTTGAATTTCAATCACGATATTCAGGCAATTTCTCAAACAACAACAAACTCAAGCTCTGTTGTAAGCCGGCAAAGTAGTAACATAAGTGACTCGAGTGGTAGGACTAGTGCGAGTACGAAAAAATTCATAGCCAATAGAAGAAAAGGCCAGACAGATGCTTGGTTTTCATGCATTAAGAAAGGATCCTGCAAGAAGTTTCAAAAATCTCCGGAAAAGGAGAGACCTTTTGACGAAGCTTCATTTATTGAGAAAGCAATTGTGGTGGAAAGCTTGAGGCCATTTTGGGCTGATAAACACCAGCCTGGTTCATTGATTGGATTCACTTGCCATAAGCAGGAGGCTCAGCTTCTTCAACAACTTGTAAGGGGTTCTGTTTACATTCTTTGCAAATGACTTGTCTCTGGTTTCTGATAGAATAAATAAACTTAATCAACCAAATGAGGAAGAGAAAGATATATTTTACTCTCAGCCTGGATCAAATGCTAAAATATAATTATCTCCATCTCCAAATATGGTTTATTGATTCTTAATATTTTCATTGTTCATAGAAGACCAGTGAGATTTTCCCTCATATCTTGTTGAAAGGACCACCTGGTTCTGGTAAGAAGTCACTGACAATGGCTCTTCTGCGTGAAATATATGGTGATCCAGTTTGGAATGTATGTTCTTTTGTTCCTTATTGCGTATCTTTAATTTCATACACACAAATTTTGGGTACCTAACTGAAATCTACCTGAATTTTCCTTTGGCAGATATCTCATGATTTACGATACTTTCAGGTTATGGTATGTTGGCCACTGATGATTTTCTCAAACCCTTGCGTCTGTTAAAAATCTAGACATGGAAAGACTGAACAGTCACCGTAAATGTGCTCAATCCTTTTCATGTTCAGATTTAAAGTTTCCCAAATTGCCGATTGAGTTAATATTGCAAATGACAATACCTTGTTTTTTTGTGCAAAGTCCAAATCTAAATTCAGGTGTATATAATTAGTATTCTAGTGGACTAGTTTCCATGATAGCACCAAAAATACTGATATAATATTCAGTAAAAAACATTGAAGCCACAATGTCATGGGTAATAATTATTACGTAGCAAAAAGTTTGAGAAATAACACATACACATACAAATACCTGAGTTACTTTATACTTGGTTCATTTTTTATACTGTTGAAGCATGGATCTGGTGATCGTCATTATATATATATATACCTGAGTGACTTTATACTTGGTTCATTTTTTATACTGTTGAAGCATTGATCCGGTGATCATTATTATCTAGATTTAACCTTATTCTCAATGTCTTTCTCCGTCGTCCATCTATATTATTTCTTTCTAAAGCAATTACAATACTTCAAATTGAATTATCATTTTGTAATGCCAACAGGAGTCAAGACCTATGCAAGTAGTTGTTCCTGTAAGCTCAAGTTCTCACCATGTGGAACTTAATGTGTACATAGAGCCTAAGGCAGCATATGCACTAACAGCTTTGGTCAAGGAAATAAGCAGCAAATATACTGTCACCCCAGAAATCAGCACCGCAGCCATGAAGCCAGAGTATAAAGGTCTATTTTCATGTTCATGCTACTCTTTTTAATCATAAGCTTTAATTGTAGTATTAACTATTTTTTTGACTTGCAGTATTGGTTCTGTATGATGTTGACAAAGCCCCAGAAAACATACAACACCTTATAAAATGGATCATGGACTGTTACTCAGATTGTTGTAAGTTAATTCTTTGCTGTGAAGATGACGTAGATATCCTTGAGTCGGTTAAGAGCCGATGCAAAATTATCAAGGTTGAGGCTCCTGTGACACATGAAGTAAGTATGTATGATAAATAATATTTGTTAAATTTTAAAAGTCGTAATGTTATGTTGAAAAGAGAATTGGATGCAATACTGGATTTTTGTGGTTCATCCATGATGGAACACATCCACGGTACGATGCCCATATAAATAAGTTTCTATCTGTTAAATTTAGATTGAGATATAACTAACCTCTTTTTACATGTGAATATATTGACATGAACATGGCGGACAATGTATATTTCATAATCTTAATAATATCAATTCCAATTCTAGAATATACTCTTTGAATTTGGACTGTAATATTTACACAGCTTAATAAAAGAAGATTATATTGTCATATTCATATCATCAATGGTTTTTTTTTCTTCTTATTTTCCTTTCACCCGTAGGTCATGGAAGTTCTTCTCCAGATAGCAAAAAGAGAAGGGTTTGAATTACCAATGAGCTTTGCTGCTAAAATTGCAACCAAATCAAAGCAAAACCTGAGGCGAGCTGTCATGGCACTTGAAGCCTGTAAAGCACACAAGTATGTTCATTAATGGAAGATTTTTTAGGGCTAGTGGCCAGGATTTTTTTTGCTTTTTGGACTTAAATTAAGAACTTTCAGCTATCCCTTTGCGGAGGATCAACCTATTCCAATAGGATGGGAAGAGTCCCTCGTGGAACTTGCTGCTGATATTCTTGAAGATCCATCGCCTAAGAGGTATTAGTGCAATTATCATTTTTATAATGCTCTTTTGGTACCCATACTACAATATTATAGGATCAAGTTTTTGTTGGTGTACCAAAAATTATAGTTGATGCTACAGCTCGAAATTTTAAGTATATTCAGGCACCACATTTCAATTGATTTGCCATATAGTAAACCACTGATCGAGAACAACATGGCCAATTGTTTCTTTCTCACAATTACAATTCAAAAATTATTTCTTAAGTTAACTAAACATAGACAAAAGCATATATTACTACCTTGAAAGAGGTCTAAGAGCTTCATTTTTTACATCTACAAAGATATTTAACCCCACCACTGTTCTAAGTTGTCATGAATGTTGCACTTAACGGTAAACATGTGCATTTTGTCTTGGTCAGATTATTTATCATTCGTGGGAAGGTTCAGAAGCTTCTTGCTGATTTTGTTCATCCAAAATTGATTCTCCTGGTAACAGGCCAATATAAATTTTTTCCAGCACTGTTGATTGTATTACCTGTCTTATTTAGTTTGTATCATAACAAATAGCCAACTTTGCAGAAACTTGTTGAACAATACCTTCAGGGAGTTGAGCCAAAGTTGAAAAGGGAACTTTACTATTGGTACGCATACTATGTAAGTATCATTCTTTCACAACCTTTTCAATTTGCACGAATCAGAAAGTAAAGGCAAGCATATGAGCGATTGAATATCCATCTGCAGGATAAAAGACTCCCAAGTGGAACAATGGCCTTATTAAAGCTAGAAGGTAATGTTGATGGACCACTTCTAATCATTTGTTAATGCTTTAGAGATTATTTTTTATGGTTAGTGCCTGTGCAGTCTTTTGATGTTCACTGAATTTGAGTTGATGGTGCAGAATTTGTCGCCAAATTTATGAGTATATATAGGAAAAGCTCTTCAAGTCGGCACGTGTCATAGTGGCAAGAACAACATTCTCTCATGGCCTCTTATGTGCGTTAGAAGTTCAAGAAGTGGGAAAACTGTTTACGTGATTGTATTTTGTATTATCCTGTATACTGCTAATGGTGTAATTGTGAACGCATGGGAATCAGAAAAGTCCCAACCATTTGCTTCAATGTTTCAATAAAAAGTTATGGTGATGCATGATGCTATATTCCTATACCTATGTATATGTATGTATGTTTATGTATATATGTTGCGTGTNTGTTCTTGTAGGAAAAAAGATAAGAAAAAGAAAAGAATACTTATATTCGCAACCCTCCCGTCTCCCACAGAAGTATTATTTTTTTGGGGTACAAAACAAAAATATATAAAATTAGGTGGCACAGATCCATTGGTAGCTTTTCACATGTGTGTGTGTGTGTATATATATATTCCGATCACGAATCATCTAGTGCCGCACCGCACTCTCTCACTCTTTATATTATTCATTATTATTATACGGAAAGCTTCTAAATTCAATCTCTCTCCCTGTAAACTGTAAGTCACACTTCTCTTATCCCATTGTCATCAAGAAATATTGTTAAATAGTTGTCTTCTTTCTTTATTGTGTTTGGTATCTTTGATTATTATCCAAGTTTCGTTGTTGCGGTTGTTTTAGTGATTTACAAGTGAATTTGATTAATTGTTTTGGTAGAATCGTTGAAGCTTAATTTACAACAGCTGATTGATTCCAAGAAACTGGATGGCTGATGCATACTGCGTACGATAACTGGGAGTTGCTAGAAAATTAAATTAAATTTTAAAAAAATCATTTTTTTTTGCTGTCCGTATGCTTATCTCATAGCCACTTTACAGTTTCTTCACTTTGTTCAGTCTCATCCTTTCATGAAAAATGAATTCATCGTAACCTTTGATTTTTTTTTTTCTGTTTTTCTTTCATGGCATCTAAGAGTGTGAAAGAGAGGATGTTATATAAAAACATGCTTGTATTATTACAGCTCTATAAATTATATAACAATAAAACCTTATTGAATATCTATATATGTCTACATATATCAAATATGGATCCACGATTTTATACCGTAATTTAATCTTATCAAATATCTGTCTCTCTAACTTTAAAGAGTTGGTCTTTCTCATGGATCTTTATTCGTGAGACGGATCACTCATGTCTATATTTACAATAAAAATTAATATATTTGACATAAAAAGTATTACTTTTTCGTGGATGATCGGTATAGAATGTCCATTTTACAAAATTGACACGTGAGACCGTCTCACTGGAGTTTTTGTGAACTTTAAATAATTAAATAATATATCAAACACGAATTTATTTTTGTAATGATTGATTTCATGGGAATCTTTCCTAAAAATATTGATATTGTGGTTTTATTTATAAAATTAGTTGAGTATGGGCGACAGCCAGGGAGAATACAAGACCGGGAAAAGTTCGGCAAACTCTCATGTTGCTCTTAACGAAAGAATTCTAGCCTCTATGTCACGGAGAACTGTGGCTGCTCATCCATGGCATGACTTGGAAATTGGTAATATTTATACCCAAACTATTGAATCGTGAAGAAGATTCGAAACTTGTATTTTTTTTGGGCTAAAGTTGTGCATTAAATTTGCTTTTTCAGTTTATTTGAGATGAGAATATTGGTTTTCCTAATATAATTCTAGTGAGTGGTAGGGGTAGTAAACTAAAACTTGATGAAGTTAGAGGATGAAATTATATAGTTACATAACTATAGTATTTATATATATATATATATATATATATATATATACATATAGAAATTTAAGATTTAAGATGACCTCTTTTTTTATTTCTAGAATCAACCTCTTCGGGAGCCATAGCCATTCTTTATTCCTATCTGATTTTCTTTCTCTACTCTGCATTACATACGTTTTTAATCAAATTTTGTGATATGCAGGGCCAGGGGCACCAGCAACTTTCAACTGTGTGAGTGATTCTTCTCTTCATTTGGCCCTTTTTTAATATTGTAAATTTCAAAATCATTGTCAGCATGTTTTTTCTTTAAAAAAAATGTGATGATAATGTTCAATGTATGTTTAATGTGATTGTCTTTGTTATTATAGTATTTTGATCTGTAGTAACTTGGCAGGTGATTGAAATTGGTAAAGGCAGCAAGGTTAAATATGAGCTTGACAAAAACAGCGGCCTCATCAAGGTGGGGAATTAACTTCCATGTACTTTTATGTGAAGCAAAACACTACTTGTATGCTGATCAGTTTGGTTTTTCTTTTTTGACGAAAAAAGATTTGTTTGAAGTTAATCTATACCTTTCGGAAAATGTGTTTGATTATATTTGTGAGTTCTATTAACTAACAATCTTTCTAGGAATCCATAATAGAAGATTTTGTTTCTTTTTGCCAATGAACTCAACGGTTCAATCTTCTGTTACTTTGGCTAAGAGAGCAAATGGGCATGCATGGCCTTAAAACCACACGTCATAACATTGCACGGAATAAGAGAAGTCTGGGTTTCCAGAAACATGATAGGATCTACTTTTGCAAAACAATCTCCATTTCTGCAATTTTTCATAATAATGTTCTTCCGTGTTCTTCATATACGCACTCAGTTTAGTCAATGCCGGTTCCTTCTATGTTCAAGAGCAGAATGAAAATTTGCTTTATGTTGTGTTTTCCATCTTTGTAGTGAAGTACTAAAAAAAGTAATTTTGTTACAGGTTGATCGAGTGCTCTACTCATCTGTTGTCTATCCACACAACTATGGTTTCATCCCACGAACCCTTTGTGAAGATAGTGATCCTTTGGATGTTCTAGTTCTGATGCAGGTTGCTCCGACTTGATAAATTTCATTTTTTATGTTTACTGCTGGAAATTTATATGTCTTGCTCATAATTTTTGTGGGTTCTGCACAGGAACCTGTACTACCAGGTACTTTCCTCCGTGCACGTGCCATTGGGCTGATGCCAATGATAGATCAGGTAGGCTTTTCACTATTCTGGAACGCTGGTACAGTATTTTACTTCGCCAAATTGATGCTTCTTGATTAAATTTAGTCTCTGCATGTCTTGAAAACCTCTAAAAGCAGTATTTAGTTCAACGTGTAAACTACATTTTCGAAGAGGAATTGTGGGAAGAACATATTTTATGGAATGTATTAGGGGGCAACAATTGGCCCCATTATCTTATGTGGTTGTATGTGTGATGGCATAGTGATTACAACGCAGCATTGGCTTACTATATATGATTTTAAAAAGAATTTGAGTTGCACCATGATTCAGGGACACATGTTAGATTCTAAAAATTTACAAGTTGGTGCAACCTTTTGGAGCAGGATGGATAGATGGCAGCCACAATTGACCCCTGTATCCCTAAAACTTTTAAACTGGTAGCAGAGTATCAAGGCATCCCTGGATATTCTTCCAAGTTATATTTGTAACTGAAATAGATTGTTTTGTAAAACTGATAGCTCAGAGGAATTCATTCAATCCACAGGGTGAAAAGGATGACAAAATAATTGCGGTATGTGCTGATGACCCTGAGTTTCGCCATCACGAGGACATAAAGGATCTTCCACCACACCGCCTGGCTGAAATCCGCCGCTTCTTTGAGGACTGTATCCTCTTAGCAATCATCAATCACTACTTATTATTCACTCATTCATCTTTTATATTTTATACATCGTGGGCATTTTGAAAGAAATCCTTTTTTGAGCTAAAATTTGATACACAAGTATTTTAACTCAGAGTCGAGCTGTTTTTATTTGTTACTAGTTTAGCCCCCAATCCAAGTTACTGACAGCAAAAACCAAAAATGAATAGTTAATAGTTTATAGCTTATGTTTGATCATATTCTAGGTCCTTGACTTGTATTAAATAGACAAAAAGAATGAGAACAAAGAAGTTGCAGTTGAAGACTTCCTGCCAGCTAAAGCAGCTATTGATGCAGTCAGGCACTCCATGTGAGTCCAAAGATTCAACGAAAATCAGCTTCAAGTTTTTTAAACATGAACATGTGGATAATTCACATAAATCACATAATTTCATGTTAAATCATTAAGAATTTGACTAAAAAGTTAAGTGAAATGAAACCTAAAGCCATAATTCCGAATTATTTAAAATGTGTCTCGATCTTCCAGATTTTTCCGTTTTTTCCTTGAGATAATCATTTAGTTTTCTATTTCTTAATGTGAGAGAATATGAAACATGATTATGCATGATTCATCTATATAGATAATGTTTATCATTATCTTCTGATATTTCTGTTTTAGCTAATAATAAAATAGAAATTAAACTTATGTCTCTACACATTAAATGTCCATGACCTATTAGATATATTAAATCTCAATAGTCAAAACTTTAACCGATCACTTTAATTTTGTACTTAACTTAATAGACAACTCTCAAAGCATAATTATTTAGATATGATCTCATATAAATAAAATTGATCTAACAATCTCCCACTTGGACTATATGCGTAACTTTATAATTATGTTTGTGAAAATAACCTTATGAGCTCAAAAATGTTGTCATTTCGAAATGTATCTATAACCAATCTTGTCCATCAATCACATCAACATATGATCAAAGCAGTCTTCGTTATACTCAAGGTAACTAAGACCAATCAGTGATCACATATGTTAACACAACTGAATGACATGAATTATGAAGTGGATGTGTAGCATGGAAATTTCATGCAATGTGATAATAACATGCCTACTTCCAACTTGTCATCCCTAAACCTTATTGAGATCAAACTTTAAACCATAATCATAGTGTAACTTAACTTGAAATTTAATTCTGCAGAAAATAAATCTACATATCTGTAACTGAAAATGTCTACAATTGAAAAGCATTTAAAATAACAAAGTATCACTAAAACTGAATTTCATCAATTGACATAACACTCATACGAGTAATGTGCTTATGAAACTGTTTGGGTGGTAATATCTTAGTAAGTGGATATGCAACCATGAAGTTTTTACTGATATGCTCAATAGACAACTTTCTAATATGAATTTTTTTTAACAACCAGGAACTTGATGTCAATATGTTTTGACTTCTTCGAACTCCTATTATTATTGGAATACATAACTGTTGATTTATTGTCATAATGTGTTCTTAGTGGTCTTTCAATGCCATCAACGATACGCAGTCCCGTGACAAAATTTTGCAGCTATATTCCATGATTGGATGTCTCATTACACGCTACAAACTCAGTTGTCATGGTGAAAGATATATGTAGCCCGACAAAGATTTCATACTATTTTGGCATCTGACAAAATCGGAGTTAGTATACCAATAATCTCAAGCTGATCCAACCTTTGATATATGAGCATGTAATCTTTTGTTCTCTGTAGGTACTGTAAGACTCTTTTGACTAATTTCCAATGTTCATCTCCTAGATTACTTAAATATCGCCCCAACATTCTTGTTACGTACGCAATATCTGGACGTGTACAAAAATGAGCATAAATCAGACTCTCCGCTAAATATGTATAGGGAATCTTCTGCATTTTCTTTTCCTCAAAATCATTATTGAGACATTTTTCAATATTGTCTCCTTAGCCACATGGACATCCGTTGGTTTAGGGATGACCAACTCTATATCGTTGCTAGCGAACAACAAAATGTCATCAACATATAACTTATGACACACACAATCATCGACCAAATTCATCTCAAAACCAAACGGGATTATCACTTGATGAAATTTGAAATACCATTGTCGAGATGTCTGCTTGAGCCTTAAATGTATTTCTTTAATTTGCAAACCATATTATTTATGTCTTTGGACACAAAATTTCTGGTTGCACCATATAAATCGTTTCATCAAAGACACCATTTAGAAACGCATTCTTTACATCCATCTGATGAAGCTCAAGATCGAAATGCACCACCAAAGCCATTATAATCCTTAAAGAGTCTTTCGAAGAAATCAAAGAGAAAGTCTCTTCATAATCAATATCTTCTCTCTGTGTAAAACATTTAGTGACAAGGCGAGCCTTATATCTTTCCGCATTGCCTCTCGAATCCCCATTGGTTTTAAATATCTATTTGCAACCAATAGGCTTCGTACCTTTAGGCTAATGGGACAAGATCTATACGTCATTATCTTTCAAAGACTAAATCTCCTCATTCATGAAATCATTCCACTTTTGAGAGTTAGAAATTTCCATGGCATGACTGAAGTTGATAGGATCATCGTCCATCATTCTAATGTATACCTCATGTTTTTGAAGAAATACAATATAATCATCTGATATTGCATTTCTCCGCTCTCTAGTGATCTCCTTAATAGCATAGGTTCTGTAGGTGCTTGAGTTTGTTCATCTGGAATATGAGGATCTCCAATGTTGATTTATGTATTGTGTCTTGTACTCTTGATAAAAGTGAGTAATGTGATCTTAATCAATGTCCAAGACATATGTGTGAATATTTACATATTTTTATTCAAAGACAATATCACTTACTTTATCTCCCATTACAAACTCAACATCATCAAAGAAACGGGCATTTTCAGAGTAAAAAATCGACTTAATTGTGGGATCATAAAACTTGTACCTCTAGATCTTTAAGAGTATCTAATAAAATAACAGTTGATCGTCCTTGACTCCAATTTTTTTTCATTAGTCTTATAAGAACTTACCCTAGCTGGACATCCCCAAACGTACAGATCTTTAAGATTAGACTTTTTGCTTGTCCAAAGTTCACGAGTTTGGTTGCTACCTTAATTGGAACTTTGCTAAGTATATATGTTACGGTCTTTAGTGACTCACCCCAAAGTGATTCTGGTAAGATAGAATGACTAATCACACACCTCACCATGTCTTTAAGCGTTCTGTTCGCCTTTCAGCAACACCATTCGTAGTGGGTGAACCCTGCATAATGTACTATCGGACGATACATTATTCCTATAGTAATCTAGCTCCTAGACGTTGTTCATCCCAACCATCATATCTACCATAATATTCACCACCACGGTTAGATCTGACGCTTTTAATCTTTAAGCCAAGTTGATTTTCAACTTCAATTTTATAACTTTTGAACACATCCAATGACTGTTTTTTATGGATGAGATAAATGAAGACATATCTTGAAAAATCTTCTGTGAACGTTATAAAATATTGTTGACCATTTCAAGAAGTTGAAGGGAGTGATCCACAAATATCAATATGTATAAGTTCTAAGACGCCTAAACTCCTGTTGGCTTCAAATATCTTTTCGTTGGTTTGTTTTCCCTTTATACAATTAACACAATTATTAAAAGTTGTGTAATATAAAGGTTCGAGAATTTCGTCTGACACAAGTCTTCTTATTCTCTTTACAGAGATAAGACCTAATCTCTTGTGTCATAACTTAGCTGAATTATCATTTGTTAATTTTCTTTCAGTGCCTCTACTTGTTTGTAGGGATTCATTAAATGAAGTAATAACATCGAAAGAATAAAGATTATTGTATCTTAATAAAGAACCAGAACCAACCAATTTTGAATCATGAAAAAAACTGAATATTTCATTTCAAATGAACAAGAATAACTGAATTTATCCAATGCAAAAATAGAAATCAAATTCCGTATAAAAGAAGGTACAATGTATGTTTCAAAAAGATCCAAATATATTCAGTCTTTAACAATAATCTAAATTTCTTGTTGCCTTAACTTCAACTCTATTGTCGTCTCCAACATAGATGAATCTTTCAGCATCACTTAGTTTTCAACAATCCAGGCAACCCTGCATAGACACACTGATATGAGTTGTTGCACTAGAATCTATCCAACAGGTGTGTCTAGGTACTCAAGTTAAATCAACATCAAAACAAACTATATGCAGAAGCATACCTTTCTTTGCACGCCAAGCGTGATAATTTGTGCATTGCTTCTTTATATGCACATCACTGCCACGGAAGAAACAACTAGTACTTTGAGAATTACTAGGATTCTTCTGTTGTTTCTTCAGAGGATATGTATCTGAAGCTTCCTTATCCTTCATTTTCTTTCCTTTATCTTTCGAGGTATATACATAATGAGCACTTTCAGTCCTATCTTGCTTCAACTTTTCCTATTCTTGAACACGATGCAGGATGAGCTCATTCAGAGACCAAATCTCTTTCTGACAGTTACAGCTCACCTGAGCTGGTTAAACTGAGGAAGAAGAGATATCACAACCAGATGCACCAACAAGTCCTCATAGAGGTTAAGCTTCAGTACTTTCAACCTTGAAGCAAGAATAGACATTTTCATAATGTACTCCCTTCTGTTGCCCTTACTCATGTATATGATTGAAACGAGGCTTGCCAAAAAAGTACCAATTTCAGACTTTTCACTTTTAGCAAACTTATTTTCTAGGTCCTGAAAGAAAGTCTTAGTCGTAGCAATGTCACTAGACATTGTGCCCTGAATGTTTCTAGGATTACTATCTTCATAATCATCATACACATGCAATTCGATCTCTCCAACCTTTCAAACTCCTTCTTTTAATCAGATGTAATCTTATCAATAATGGCAGGAGGAGAGTCGACCTTATCGCAAGGTCTAAATCCAGACTCCGAGAACTATCGGTAAATTCTCTTGCCATAATTTAAAGTTCGAGCCATTTAACATAGGAATAATATTTATGTTGGAATGAATATTCGCATGAGTCAAATATGAAATAGTGAACAAAAAACCAAATATACATGTTCCAACAAATATCCAAATAAAATAATCAATAAATTCAAATAACAAAAACTCCATAAATAGGATATCGAGCACTCTTAAAGATTAACTTGTAAGTAATATCTTGGCGCAGCAGTCTAATACTGATAGTAAGTATCATGTCAAATAACAACATTTTTTTGGGCCAATTTATTATTCACATGAAAAACGAACAATTATCACATGTTTATCACCACAAGTGCATATGTAATTATATTAACTATTAATCTTCCTTTGAGCCGATCGATATTCATATAAATCACACATACCAAAATCTTTTTGTATTTCAAAATAAAAATTAATTTACATAAAAGAGATCACTCTGACGACATTTTATTTCAATCATTCTATTTGAAAAGACATATAAATTTATCATTATTTGAATAATTGAGAATTTAATCTTAAATTGAATAAACCTCAACCGTAAAAAAAAATCGGAAAATAATTTGCGGCACGCGCGGGGGGCGCCTCGAAATCGCGCCTGCTACTGTCCTTAACGTCACGCGCCCAAAATTCACGCCCCTGTGCACCTCAGACTGTCCTGGATTCTTTTGGGCGTGCCCTAAGTCGATTTTTGCAAAAAAAAAAAAATTTAACCCAAATTTTCGTTTTTCCTCTAAAAATATTTTTTTGAACAAAAAATGGACAGAAAATCGGAGTCTTTTGCCGAATCCTTATATTTTTCAACCAAAATCTCTTTACTAAAACTGAAACTTTAAAAGATTTGTTTTCAACAAAAATATTTTCGAGTTGAAATCATATCGAAAAAATTTCAAACAAAATTTTCCTTTCTAGATTTGGAACCAAAAAATATCTTAAATATATTAAACAAATTTTAATGATTTAAAGATGAGTGGCTCTGATACCACTTGTTGTAGAAAATCCAAATAAACCACAGAATCCATCATACTAATTCATTAAGAATTTGTCTAAAAACTTAAGTGGTATCGTACTTGAAACCATAATCCTGAATTCTTTAGAACGTATCTTGATCTTCCAGATCTACGCGTTCTTTTTCTTTTAGAGAATCATTTATTTTTCTTTTTTGAACTATTTTCCTAATGGAGGAGAAAATAAAGAATATAATTACACGCGATCAGCGGACAATGACTCATATATAGATAATGTCTATAATTATCTTTTTGCTATTTTTGTTTTAGTCCATCATAAAACCAGAAATTAAACTTATGTCTCTATACATTAAATGCCCACAACCTATTAGATACATTAAATCCTAATAGCCAAGACTTTAACCGATCACTTTAATTTTATGTTTAACTTAATAGATAATTCACAACGCATAATTATTTAGATATATAAATAAAATTGATCCAACAGAACATCCGTCTTTAATTATCCGATGTGATAATTTTTTTAGTAATTTTCTTAATCCTTTTCTTTTTCCAATTTGCAGGGATCTGTATGCTTCCTATATTGTGGAATGCTTGAGGAAGTGACGAAAGAAGCCAAGCTCACATCAGCGTATCCTGTTGGTTGTTTAGTCTTTCGGGGAGTGAGGGTAACCTTATTTAGAATCAATAATTTCATAAAGAAATGAACCATTTTCTGGAGAATTTTGGCTTCTCAATGATGAAAGCCAAAATCAAGAAAAAAACAAAGATATGATGTCTGCCATCCGAAGTTGTAAAATTAAGTAGGTACACCTACCTGTCCAGTGAATTTGCTGATGATATAAAATTCGAAATAAATTCGTGAAACTCTTTAAATTCAAAATAGATTTTTATTTCCTGCTTCTTGATGATATCACTTGTGTTAGAATTTTGAAAAGGGTTCCAAAAAATATGCTTTCGTGCGTATTTATCATCGCCCCTTTTTGTTTTTTTGAATAATTAATAATTATGATTTAGAAACATTTTAAATTCAAATGTTCTTTAGACTTTTGTGTCTATCTTTTATTGTTTGGTTGGTATGAGTTATAAATTTGCAAATGTTAGTAAGTTGTCGTAAGAGTTGATCTATTGACTTATCATCCGGTAGATTGATAGGGTTTGTCATCCTGATGATTGTGAGTGCTATGATTTCTGATGAGAGTCTGACTTTTGTTGGATTGATTGAGAATATATAAAGGTTAGTATATATCAAAGTATTTAGCGGAACCTTTCGAAAATGAAAGAAGATGAGACGTAAAGGGATTTGGTCATCGAACTTCTAGAATAAAATATGTGTGTTCATTTGTCTGTAATCTTTTAATCGGTTAAAACACATATTTGGTTTCGGTTTTAAGTTTTATATATCAGTTTCACCAAAATATTTGTTGCATTAGTTCGAGGTTTTAAAATTTCATTTTAAACACGAGTGCTCAAGCTTAAAGTGCATGATCAAATTAAAATTTTAAACTTTCATTGCGTCTTGAAAATAAGAAAATTATACACCAATATAAAGATGTTTAATGTGAAGCCCTTCTGATGATTGAGTCAATACTCAAACAAAACATGAGATTGAAAGAGATTTGTGCTGAGTGATAGTAATGTGGGAATGAATCAAACTGTAATGCATACCTTGATATTTACGATAGACAAATTGTTGTGGTGTTGTTTTTCTTGTGTCTAAATCGCAGCGGAAGTTTTAAAATATCTTATAATATCAAAAAACATCAACATCTTTTAACATTTATTATATTATTTTATCCAAACACTTTAACAACTTGTTTTCAAAATAAGACTTTACAACTTATAAGCCCTTAAAATAATTTATAAAATCTAGGAACTTATAAGTTGCATTTAATAAACTTAACCGAACACCCTCTTAGTCCGGAAAATTTCACCCTACCTTGTGGGGCCATAAAGTGATCAAAGGCCCAGATTTAATCACACATACACCCCATGAGGTGATCAAAGGCCCAGATTTAATCACCATGTAAAATCAATGGCTCAGATCTTGTGGGGGCACTGCCCCCACAGGTAGCATCGACACTACCTCTTAGTCCTTCGTTTTGCGTAATTTTTCCTGATTTAGTCCTCATATGAACTACAAAGTTCAAATGATGGAAAATAAGCATATGATACATTGATAATTTCTGATCTAGTACCTTTCATTTTATTGCATTTTCTCGATTTAGTCCTTTGTTTTTAAAGTATCCCGAGTTATTCCTTCGTTTTACATATTTTCTCGTTTTAGTTTCCTATTGACCATACGATTAAAATACACATAAAAATAAGCATTTAACTCGTAATAAAAATTTCTACCAGTCGAAAGAACCTGTATTTCTCCTAAAATCAAAATATATATTTATTGATAAATCCTAAATCAAGATCAAAATAATCCCCACAAGACCCTGCCAGTAGTCACCTAAGCTCTCATCTTCTGCCTTTTCCAGTAGTTCCTATCCTTCAATCTCTGTACGTACTGACTCAATTTTTCTATTTTTGAACTCTTCACAATTACATCTAAAGATTCATGCTTATATTGTCTTGAGTTATATGAAAGAGCCTCATGTCAACTTATCAATTTTGAGAAATCCTCATTGTCATTCAGTCCTAACACTAATGAACAGGTATGTGATCAAATAAAATCTGCTCTGGCTATTCCAATAGTGCAGGGACATGATGTGTATTTAGGCATTCCTGTCGCCTCATGTAGAAGCAAAAAGATACAATTTCGTTACTTGGTTAAAAGGATTGTGGATAGAATCCAAGGATGGGGAAATAAATTCTTTTCTGTCGGAGGCAAGGAAACCCTGATTAAATCTGTTCTTCAGGCCATTCCCACATATGCTATGTCATGTTTTCGAATCCCGAAGTCTATTTGCGAGGAGATTGAGCGAGAATGTGCTAACTTCTGGTGGGGTAAGGAAGAAGGGAGGAGGCACCTGCACTGGAAAAAATGGAGTGATCTTTGCAAGCCGAAATGCCAGGGCGGGTTGGGCTTTCGACATCTTGAGACATTCAATAGAGTGTTGATGGCTAAGCAGGTTTGGCGCATTATTACTAAGCCAGGTTCTTTGGTTGCACGAGTCCTGAAAGCAAGGTATTTTCGTCATCAAGATATTATGAATGCATCCCTTGGAAGTAATCCTTCTTACATTTGGAGATCGATATTATGGAGTAGACCACTTCTGGAAAAGGGGTTGTGTTGGAAAGTGGGAGATGGCTCGAAAATTCCTACTTTTGGAGAGCGCTGGATTCCAGGGACACGAGATTGTGTGCCCCCTCCTCCTGAGTCGGAACACTTTGCTACAGTTAGTACCCTCCTCAATAGGAAGTCTTGGAATGAACCTCTAATCCACAATCTCTTCCTTCCCCATCTTG
>NC_133313.1:4820270-4850316 GCF_012295235.1 Primulina huaijiensis
TAAGCAAGTAAAAATCCTAGTAATCATCAACATATCAAAACCAGCATATAAAAATGTTCATGTCCACCCTAAACCCATAAAAACTTAATGTGCGGAAAATATGGCCCTCGAGTCATGTGCGCACATCCAGCCATGCCTACTCAGAATTCGGGACCTCCAGCCTCCTCATCAACATGCTCACTGCATCATACACGCCTAGTGAGTCTAAAGACTCAACACACCTGTACCATTAATAGCAAATACATATGTGAAAAGTGCTTTAATAAAATACGTTTCATGATCTTAAAAACGGAATGTAAACATATCGTAAAATCATGCGTGTCAAAACAGCTCATCGTATCATCATATACTTTATACATTTACTTTAAATGAATTCAGTTAATTAGTTGTGATTTTCGTATCAGCTCTATTCGATGGATCTATCTGCATATAACCGTGGTACCCGACGGCTGTCGGACATCAACGCCAGTATTACCCATCCACTAAGCCTAGGCCTCATCATCATCGTATACATATATCGTCAATAACAACCAATTCCCATCCTTCAAAAATATCATCATTTTCATCATTATCAAAATCATCCATATACGAATTTTTTCCTTAAAATCAAGCATGTAACGTATTTTTCGTAATTTCATAAAAATCAAGCTCGTGATACGAAACATTTAAATAAAACATGTCAAATTGTGCTCAGGGTGCTGCCAGGATTAAAATGTCGACTCCGGTGCAAAATGACCATTCTGCCCTTGAACCTCTAAATTTCGACTCGAAGCTTACCAAACTCCTTAAAATATCCCAAAACATATTTATAAGCATTTCTTAGATGAAAAATCGAGCCCCTTTTAAAACTTAAACGACTCATTTTAAAACTTGGACCGGGGTCCCAGTTTTAACCCGAATCAACCCGAATTTCAAGCAAACTTTTCCCAACTTAAAATATGACTTAAACCTATGCCACCAGCCCCTAAAACACAAAGACCAGATCGTTTATGACCCTCGAACAGCCCCGAAACGTCGCTGGAATTTCTGCCCTAGCCTCTACACAAACCCTAGCGCCCTAACCCATGAGCTTTCGACCCTAGCCCACAAGCCGACATGACCAGCCTCACACCAACCCCTCCTCACCCACCTTAGGACCTTACTGGACCTACCTAAGCCCAGCCCTCAGCCCCATGCAAGCGCACCACTCAAACCACCAAGGAAAACACACGGTTTTCGTGCACACACATAAAATTCAGCACAATAATGGCGTAATGATGAGAAAAGGAAGATATATGCGTGCCTTAAAGTTTATATTAATAAAAGCTTGAATATACACGCGTTAGACAAGAACCGGGGGAGCGGGGAGGAAGCTTGCTTGAAAATAATGGAGGAGCCGAAACTTTGCTGCTGAAAAGCACGTGAAGGCTGGTGGTGGAGGGTGAGGGGCGGCTGCTAGGGTTATTTTAGGTTTAGGTTTAGGTTTAGTGTAGTGTAGTGTTTAAATAATAAACAAAACACTAATGAGCCCTAGCTTGAATTTTAAAAGGATTAAAAGGGCTTTGAGCCCATTAAGCATTCAAACAAACCCAAAAAGCCCAATAACACACCCGAAAAATATTACGTTTAGGTGTTTTTGAAAATATTGCACGAGCCCTCAAAAAGTCCTCCGATTCGATAAAATTTGCGCAACGATTAAAAATATGACCCGATGAGTAAAAATACCTGCCAAGGCTCAATTTTCGAAAAGCACTCTTAAAACACTTCAAATTAATTAATTAAAATTAATCATTCAATAAAAATATTTTCCTGATAATCTCTGGTCTCCGTTCCTCGTTCGAGCACGGAATGCAAATTAAAACCCTAATGCATGAAACTTTAAAATAATCATGAAATGTACCCTGGCTGTGCAATAATCATGCATAAAATCCCTAAACACATATTTAAAATAAAACCTTATATTACATCCATTCAGGTTATGTAGATCGAATTTCCTGGACCTTACATTAAGTAGTGGACGTTTAACAACCACTCTGCTACGAAGAGACTTTCTGAAATTACAGCTGAAGGAAAGCGTTCTCCAATCACTAATTCAATTGAAGAGGAACAATTTTGTTCCCACTTGTCCAACCGCCAGGGATGACTCGTATGTCATAGCCCAACTTGAAATGGATGCCCTGTCATTCTCAATGGTTATCGCTCTTAAGGGGCACGAACTTCAACTGCCCGCGGTTGGTGATAAGGCCAAGTTTGATCCAGAACTGAACCTTGATGAAGTGCTGGCTCCTGAGACCATTAAAGACTTCTCTACTACTCAAGTACTACCATCTTTATCCTCTACTGTCCTTAACACTTCTATTGTTTCCGAGGTACTGAATGAAACCCTATGACTAGTGATGCGGATTACATCCTTCTAACCACCAAAATCATTATGACAAAGGATGATCCAATCACTGAGATGGTCCATGAACAAAATGAACTCGGTTCCATGGCAGCTTCTCAAGAGATCCATGAGGAAGATAAAGACATTCACAAGTCTGAATCAGCTGTGCATCCTCTCTCGGCGCATATTGGTCTGTCTGAAGTACCTATCATCTCCGCCGAAGAAGTTGTGCAATCTCTGTCTGATTTTAATCAGGGAACAACCCGAGTGTAAATCTCTTCTCTTTCACCATTTGAATCTGCTGATGATCCTGCTCAGGACATTCTCCAAAAACCTTCAGTCTCTTCACCTACTGCACCTACACATGATATTGAAATGGTTATCTCTTTGCATATGGTCTCCGTGATTCCTATGGATCCATCAACCGGTCTTGTGGAACAAGAAGTCTCCAGTGAAGAAATTCCTATTTCGTCTGTGGCATTTGACACAGTGGTTAATGTTCTAGATTTTGAAATCGATGCACCACATCTTTCCAAGTCAACCGGAAAATCATCTTCTTCTCAACTGGCCTCCATCAAGGCTAGAATACTTTCTTCATTGGACCTCTTCAAACCCGAGGAATAATTGTGGAAGAAGACAGCCAGAAAGAGATTTTGGACCGCCTAAAGAAAATGGATAGATCAATTATTTCCTTCATCCAGAAGCAATTTGATCTCAAGGAGGCTTTTCAATCTATGAAATATGACCTCTCCAAGGAATTTCTCGCAATGAATTGCAATCTTTCCCTTAGACAATAACGGCACAATTCCTCGCATATCAACATGTGTACCGAGCTTTCGGGCAAAATGTCGAGACTTCAGCACATGTTGATCAGCGCATGGATTCCCAAGGCGCTCAACTGACCGAAATCATGCAATTCCTTATGCATGGTGATGTCAAAAAAGAGGAAAGAAAGAGGTAGAAAGAAGCTTTAAGAGGTAGAAAGAAGCTCAGAAAGCTGAAAAAACTGTAAGGAAAAGAGTTGCAGAATGTGCTAAAGCAGATGAAGCCTTGATACAAAAACAACTTGAAGAACAGAAGAAGAGTCAAGCAGATATTAAACGTTTACTACTTAAAATACTGCTTGAAATTTTTTATTTTAATTTTTGAAAGCTTAATCTCGAAATATACATTTTTATGCATGCATGTGATAACAGTTGAAATTTATACATTTTAAAATAATAGTATTCAACTATCAGTAAAAACACTGTAATTAAAAATGTGACAAAACGTCAAACCCTAGACTGTTGAGCAAAGTGATTCCAAAGTAGAACATGCAAAATTCCTGACAACCATCAACATATAAAAATAAAAGAGTATGAAGATATCCAAGATCACTCCTAACTCATAAACAAGATGTGGGGAAAATATTGTTGAAACGTCTCGCTCAATTTAAAATTCTAGTGAAACATTTTTTTTAAACTATGGCGGAAAATACACACGCTCAAAAGTATTTAAATAACTCAAACATGCGTTTTAAAAAAAGCATCCATCCTCTGAATAAAATAATTGCAGTTAATTAAATCTTAAAAAAAATAAATCTCTTTGTCTATTGATTTAAAAGGGAAACTCGAACAGATAAAAAAAGTCTGATGGATTGACAACGCATAACAAGATTCAAAAACATTTAACCATATTGCTGAAACCCATGTCTCGTAAACATATTATGCCGAAGAAATGCAAGGTACTCGGGTTATCCAGTGCACCACCCAACTTCACATACTCAGTCTTCAGCGCCTCCAGTCTCCATAATATCATGTTCACCTGCATCATTCACACCTAGTGAGTCTAAAAACTCAGCACAGCTGTAACGTTATAACGAGTACATATACATAACATGAACAAGTGAAATGTACTGTAATTAACATACATTTCATGATCTTAAAAGCGTCAAAGTAAACATATCGTATAAAAGCATAACGTGTCAAAACATGTCTCATCATATACGTATACATTTTATTGATTGAATTGAGTTCGTTAGTTGTGACTTTCGTATCTGATCTATTCGATGGATCCATCTACGTATAACTGTGGTACCCCCAGCGGGGACATCAGCGACAGCATTACCCGTCCATTGAGCCTTGGCCTCAGCTCATAATATCTCATATAATCGTATTAGTCACAACCAACTCCCGTCCTTCAAAAAGTGCCATCATATTCATCACTTAATAAAATCATGCATATACGTAAATTTTCCTTAATATCAAGCATGCAACGTATTTTCACAATTTCATAAAAAATCATGTTCGTGATACATAAACATTTAAATATAACATGTCGAATTGTGCTCAGGGCGCTTCCAGGACTAAAAACACGACCCGGGGTGCAAAATGACCATTTGTCCATGGAAACCCAAAATGACCATTTTACCCCTGAACCTCAAAATTCGACCCGAAATATTTCTTAGACGTAAACTCGAGCTCGTATCAAAACTCAATCGATTCGTTTTAAAACTTGGACCGGGGCCCAAGTTTTTTCCCGAATCAACCCGAAATTTAGCCAAATATTTCCCCAACGCAAACCATGACTTAACCCTACTTGACCAGCCCCTAAACCAATTATTTCAGACCCTTTATGACCCCCAAACCGTAACCAAAAGTTTTTGGAATTTAGTTGCACAAACAAGCCTTAACCTTAGTAGCGACTTTGGACCGAACCAACGACCCTACACCTAACCAGCTTGGACCAGCCGCAAACCAGCCCCTCCTAGACCACCCTAGGACCCTATTAGATCAACATGACTCGAGCTCACAGCCCCATGAAAGATGCACGACTCACGCACTCGCTAGCCACCAAAGGAACTTCACCCGAGATCAAGTCACACAAAACTTGATCGACCTGCCCTAAAACCAAATCAGCAGTGTTCGAGCCACCACTGGACCATGACTCAGACCCACCAGGGTCTGGTCCATGGCTAGGAACGGCCCTTGCAAGGCCAGCGCCCTTAATTCCTCCAACCTAGCCCCCACCGAGACCAACCACAAGCCAAAACCTTCGGACCTCAACAAATCCTGGACACACACGTGACTCCAGCACCTTTACGCCACATATCTCAGCTTGTACAGACCCTAAATTCAAAGACCTAGCAGCCCCCTTCATGCAATACACAATAGCGTGAGTTATATGCAAGGAAAACGCACATTTCATGTCAAACCTTTGCAAAAATGACACCACTTGATACATCAAAGAATTCCTCATGCAAATACACATATATCAGCATATAAATGGCATGAATGATGAGAAAACGAGATACAAGGTGTGCCTTTGTGGTTTAAAACGCTCAAAAACTTTGAGTTAATCACATAGAACGTGCACCGGAGAGATGGGGAGAGATTCCTTTGCAAAACCTATTTGATTTTCAAAGGTTGGAGCTTTGAAGAAAGCTGCTGGAACTTGGAGGGGGCGGCAGCCATAAGGAGGTAAGGAGATTAGGGTTTTAATGATAGGTTTAGATATAATATAATTAGTATAATGGGCCTTTAATTAAAATTAATGAGATTACGTAGAATTTTAATCCCATTATGCATAAAATAATCTCAATAAGCCCAAAAACACTCCCGAAAAATATTTTGTTTTGGTACGTTTTAGAAAATATTGCTCAAACCCTAAAAAAATCCCCCAACTCGCTAAAATTTGTGTACCAGTTTAAAATACGTCCCGACGAGTAAAAATACTCAACCAAGGCCTATTTTCGAAAATCACAGTAAAAATACACCATATAATAAATAATTACCACTAATTATTTACTAAAAAACACTTTTCCTTAATTATCCCCGGTCTCCGTTCCTCGTTCGAGCGCGAAAGCTATTAAAAGCCCTTATGCATAAAACTTTAATAACCCATAAATTAAAACAAATATTTATGCAATAAACATACATTTAATGAATTAAAACAATTTAATAAAATGCAAACGTAGTTTGATAACTTGCATGCATGCGGTGTACGTGGCCCTTCACATTTGCGGAGCGTTACAATGGTCCTCAGGTTAGCGTGCGCACGTCCAACCCCGCCTACTCAGTCTTCGGCGTCTCCAACCACCTCATCAATACGCTAACCTGCATCATTCACACCTAGTGAGTCTAAAGACTCAACACACCATAATGGTTATAACAAGTACATATACATAACATGCAACAATGAAAAATATTGAAATCAACATACATTTCATGACCTTATAAACATGAACGTAAACGTATCGTAACAAAGCATAACGTGTCAAAACATGTCTCAACATATTATCATATACGTGTTCATTTTCTTTATTTGAATTCCGTTCATTAGTTGTGACTTGCGTATCAGCTCTATTCGATGGATCCATCTACGTATAATTGTGGTACCCGGCTGCGGGGACATCAGCGACAGTATTACCAATCTACTAAGCATTGGCCTTACATGTCAACATATTATCGTATTCGTATTAGTTACAACCAACTCCCATCCTTCAAAACATGTCATCATATTCATCACTTATAAAAATCATGTATATAAGTAAATTTTCTTAAAATCAAGCAAGTGACATATTTTTCATAATTCCATAAAACGTCATGATCATGATAGCATATACACACAAAAAACATGTAATTTTGTGATCAGGGCGCTGCCAGGATTGCTAATTCGACCCGGGTGCAAAATGATCATTTTGCCCTTGGAAACCCTAATTGACCATTTTACCCATGAACCTCAAAATTTTGACCCGAAGCCAACCAAACTCCTAGAAACACCTCAAAACATAATTAAAATCGATTCTTAGACATAAACTCGAGCCTGTTACATAACTTATTCGATTCGTTTTAAAACTAGCACCGGAGTTACGGTTTTAACCCGAATCATCCCAAAACTTAAGCAAACTTTCCCAAATATTAACCACCACTTATACACACCCTACCAGCCCCTAAAAAACCTCAATCAGACCACCTAAGGCCCTCAAACACGTCTGAACAACTACTGAACAATTTCTGCACAAGGAGAGCCGAACCCTAATTCACCTTAGGCTTCCATTTTTCGATCCTAGTTCTAACCAACTCTAACCAGCCTTGAACCAACACCAACTAGGACCAATATAAGACTGTGGACACTCTACTAGACCAGACCTAACCACGCTTACAGCCCAAGCTCGCACAAGGCTCGGTTTTGCCAAGGAGTGACATGCCTAGCCCTTAAACCTTCCCGTCCTCTCTACCCTCAACTCCAGCTACTCACAGCCCTTTCCTAGCCCTGTCACAGACCCAATAGGGTCTGTTCCACGGATGGAATCATGCAATGCATGGCTTCCCCAAACTTTTCCCTTGGTCTAGCCACGGAAGCCCTAGACATCTCAAAACAAAAACCGATCGGCCCCCAACCAAACCGACCGAGACTCGACTCCAGCACCGTGTCCCCTTCACTCTTGACCTAAGCAGTCCTTTAGCACCACATTTCGGCAACCTCTTACACAAGTAGCAACAAAAATCGTGAGTTACAAGCAAGGATGTGCATATTTCATGACAACCGATGCATAAATGATACAACAAAAAATTTTAAACACTCCTCATACAAACACACACATAAAGTGTATGTTAGCATGAATGATGAGAAAAAGAAGGATTTATGGCGTGTCTTTGCGAATAAACGCTCGAAACCTTGGATATCTACGCATATGACGAGCACCGGAGAGACGAGGAAGGAGTTTTCTTGAAAACCTTGAAGAATTTTCGAGTGGCTGCTGAAGTTTGAATGAAAAGTTGCTGCTGATGTGAGAGAGGGGGTGGCCGTGTGATTGGAGTAGGGTTAGGGTTTGATAAGGTAGTGTTTAAGTAAAAAATTATGCACAAATGGGCCTTTAATAAAAATTAAACGGATTAAAAGGGTTTTGGGCCCATTAAGCAGTAAAATAAATACATCAAGCCCAATAACTCTCCCGAAAAATATTTCGTTTAGGTACGTTTTTGCGAAAATTGCCCGAACCCTCAAAAAGTCATCTGACTCGCTAAAATTTGCGTTCCGATTAAAAATATGATCCGGCGAGTAAAAATATCCAACCAAGGCCCAATTCAAAATTTACACTTAATTACACCATATATTAAATAATTAAAAATAATTATTTAATAAAAATATTTTTCCTAAATATCCCCGATCTTCGTTCCTCGTTCGAGCACAAAATACAACTTAAAACTCTAATGCATGAGACTTTACATAAACCAGGAAATAACACACATATTCATGCAATAAACATGCATTTAATACATTAAAATAATTAAACACATATTTCAGTAA
Source organism: Primulina huaijiensis (assembly GCF_012295235.1). NCBI lineage: Eukaryota > Viridiplantae > Streptophyta > Magnoliopsida > Lamiales > Gesneriaceae > Primulina > Primulina huaijiensis. The sequence goes on from NC_133313.1 coordinate 4,828,924, forward strand.
AAACCCTAAATTGCGTACAGTTAGGTTACGTAGTTCGAATTTCCTAGACCTTACAAGAAAAAGAAAGGTTAATGCAATGTGTTAATAGGTTAATATAATTGCTTGTATTTTTTGAAGCTTGTAATTTCATTTACTCAACGAAATACAATCTTTCTCTTTGTACGCTTTCTTTATTATCTGTAAATTGTTGTATAGTTCTGCAGATGGGTTTTGTCATCACCAAAAAAGGAGAAATTGTTAAGAAATTATTATTATCCTTAAGTTTTGGTGATTGACAAAATCAAAACAACACCTAACTGTTTCAGGAACAGCTGGAACAATTCAACCGCTTGGATTTCAATCGCTTGCAGCAGAAGAGTTTTAACTGTTAAAAGTTTTCCAACCGGCTGTTCTAAGAGTTCAACCGCTACACTAAAGAGCCATTTATTGTACACTAAATGAAGGACATTCTCTGACTGGCTCAGAACACTCAATAGTTTTGCACCGCTACAAGTCAACCATGTGAGGCTCCAGTCCCGATAAAGATCTTCATTTATGTCACTATCCCAAAAAGGAATGATTGCTTAAATATCTTACAATTTCTGATAGAGCTAACAATTACTACAAAAGGATACTCAGCAGCAACTCTTCAAAGGAACGAGATTCAAAGTTGCACAAGTAAAGAGAACATTAAATGTCTTTGTAGTTGATAATGACACATCAGTTCAACGCTACGGGTTTACATTACACGTCCTTTGCCGACCATTGGACTGAAAGATTATATTAATGGAGAGTTGAAGAAATGCCAGATAGAGCTCGCTAACTTTTGCATACAAAATACAAGATTTTGAATCGCTACATTGTCACATCACTAAGCTTGCATACTTGAAGTTACTGATACACTTAAAGTTCCATACTTCATCGCTCTTCAAGCACGCACTCACCAGAAATATATCTGATCATTTGAATGATCAAATTCGTGCTACTCAAAACGTACTATTTCTTTATATCAGTGACATTTGGTTATTTGATTTACTAAGTTTTCTAGTGAACCGAGGGTTCTTAAACATCCAGAAGTGTAAAATGATCACTAAGAATTCCAAACAGGCAGTGTGATAAGTCCTGATTGTAGTGGGCTATTGTAACAGTTTGTAAAGCCAAAGTCTTTTAGTAGAATCCTTGTGTTGGAACTTTTCAAGTTCGCAATCTTGATTTTGATGTTAACAAAACTTGTTATTTTGTTGCTGATAATTTACCTTAAGTGTGCAGAAGCTATGATCAATTTCGAGGTGTCTAAATCGCAAACTGAGAACCCAACTGTTCGCAAAAACTGAATCAGACAAAATAATATATGTCGAATGAGCATTTCTGCTGATAGGTGGTTCAGCAGGAGAACCTCAGAAGCCTGACCAGCCAAAGGAGTGTTCAACTGATTAAGAACCCAGCTCACCAGTTCAACTGAAAAAGAGCGAAATCAGTTCAACTGNCAGCTGGAACAATTCAACCGCTTGGATTTCAATCGCTTGCAGCAGAAGAGTTTTAACTGTTAAAAGTTTTCCAACCGGCTGTTCTAAGAGTTCAACCGCTACACTAAAGAGCCATTTATTGTACACTAAATGAAGGACATTCTCTGACTGGCTCAGAACACTCAATAGTTTTGCACCGCTACAAGTCAACCATGTGAGGCTCCAGTCCCGATAAAGATCTTCATTTATGTCACTATCCCAAAAAGGAATGATTGCTTAAATATCTTACAATTTCTGATAGAGCTAACAATTACTACAAAAGGATACTCAGCAGCAACTCTTCAAAGGAACGAGATTCAAAGTTGCACAAGTAAAGAGAACATTAAATGTCTTTGTAGTTGATAATGACACATCAGTTCAACGCTACGGGTTTACATTACACGTCCTTTGCCGACCATTGGACTGAAAGATTATATTAATGGAGAGTTGAAGAAATGCCAGATAGAGCTCGCTAACTTTTGCATACAAAATACAAGATTTTGAATCGCTACATTGTCACATCACTAAGCTTGCATACTTGAAGTTACTGATACACTTAAAGTTCCATACTTCATCGCTCTTCAAGCACGCACTCACCAGAAATATATCTGATCATTTGAATGATCAAATTCGTGCTACTCAAAACGTACTATTTCTTTATATCAGTGACATTTGGTTATTTGATTTACTAAGTTTTCTAGTGAACCGAGGGTTCTTAAACATCCAGAAGTGTAAAATGATCACTAAGAATTCCAAACAGGCAGTGTGATAAGTCCTGATTGTAGTGGGCTATTGTAACAGTTTGTAAAGCCAAAGTCTTTTAGTAGAATCCTTGTGTTGGAACTTTTCAAGTTCGCAATCTTGATTTTGATGTTAACAAAACTTGTTATTTTGTTGCTGATAATTTACCTTAAGTGTGCAGAAGCTATGATCAATTTCGAGGTGTCTAAATCGCAAACTGAGAACCCAACTGTTCGCAAAAACTGAATCAGACAAAATAATATATGTCGAATGAGCATTTCTGCTGATAGGTGGTTCAGCAGGAGAACCTCAGAAGCCTGACCAGCCAAAGGAGTGTTCAACTGATTAAGAACCCAGCTCACCAGTTCAACTGAAAAAGAGCGAAATCAGTTCAACTGACGAGTCAACTGATTTCACTAGCCCAACTGAGGATTAGTTCAGCTGACTAGTTCGGAGCATCAGTTAGAATCTTTCAATTGAAGAACAAGATAAACTCATTCAAGTGGATTCCAGCTATACACAAAGGTACAAAGCAATTGTCAAGTCAAAGGACAATAATGAATGTTGCATCAGAGCATTAAAGACAAATGTTCTTGAAGGGGCAGTCGTAAAATCGAGACACAAAGTACAAGGAACAAATTCAACATGCAACAGATACAATTATTGAAATTCACTATACGTTTAGTTTCCTGCCTATATAAAGAGAAGATCGGTGGATACGAAGAAGAAGAGACAACCAGAGAGAGTGCAGTAAAAAGAAAAGGACACGCTTATTTGTCTATATGCTTTCAAGAAGCATTCAGCCTAGAGGGATACTTCATTGTATTATCAGCTTAGTTTAGAAGCTCATTTTCTCTCAGTGTGTGAGAACACCTTTCCGGTGTATTCATTGTTCAGTTCTCACACACACTCACTCTCCACCATCACTCAAACACAGTCTTACACAAAGACACTAAACTTGTGTATGTAGTCTTTCTCACATAGACGTAAAAGAAGTGTTGGCTGGAAGGTACTGCCTTCAGTCTAGACTAGGAGTTCAGTTAGGCAGTGGGTAAGTCCTAAGCTGGGTGGGTTTGTACAAGTATTTGTATAAATCAAAGTCTTTTAGTGAATCCTACCAAAGGTGGTAAAAGGGGTGATGTAAGAGCAGTTGAAGTCTCTGAACATTCATAAACATATCTTGTGTATTTAATTGATTGACTGTTATTTTCAAATTGACTTGATCAGTTAGAGCATCCGTCAGTTCAGTTCCTACCATAACTGAACTGATATATGCTACAACTGATCCCCTGCTTTTTAGTTATTCAGTTTACATAAGTTAAAATGTTTTCAAATATAAACAGCTTTTTTCACGAAGGATTACTTCGAGTTTCTTCCGCTTGGTTTTAAATCAAACTCGATTTAATTCATCGTTGTTAACATTATTAGAACACGAGCTATTGCAGCTCATTGGAGAATATTTTGTTTGAAGCATCTTCGAAGGTGCTAGCACAAACGATCCTTCAATTGGTATCAGAGCTAGTTGTTCTAAGAAGAACATTTGAAGAAACTGTGTTTTAAAATTTGTTACTTTAAAATAGTGTTAAAATTTATTTAAAAGTATTTCATACTATTTTCAAAACTATTTGAAAATGTTTATCTATCACTCATTGAGAAGCGTTGAGAGGATTGGTTCTGCAACTAACGTTTTCGCCACTTCTCTCGACTCTTATCTTTGGGGTTTTAATCAGCATGCAGAGCCCTGAGCTTCATATGTCAAGATGCACAACTAAATTGTTCAGTGAACAAGATTTCAGTTGCAAGCCTACCAGGTCAGCTGTTCTTCAGACGAAACTCATCCATGTTGGGACGTTGGTTGATTCAATCACCAGCTGTATTCTGTTTGAGCCCAGTTTGAGTCAGCTCGACCAGTTGGGTAGTACAGAGATCAAGTTCAAGGAAAATTAGCTCGTTTCTCTAGCAAATTGAACTCATGACAGGTGCAGCACTTCAAGCAGTCAAGGGAACCAGTTGTTGGTATATCTAGTTCTGTCATACATAAACTAACTGATAACTGATGTTATTTAAAATATGATATTATAGTAGCAATTTTCCTTTCAATTGATGTATGTACTCAAATGTAAAATACAAGTAAGTTTACTTAATTTTCTGACCACGTCTTTGAATTTCAGTAAGTGTGTTTTTGTTACGTACTTTTCTTGTATTTTAAATTTTGCATAAAAATAATATGACATGCTTGTATGTATGTCCTTATTTTCGAAAATTAGTGTTTACATAATTTAAAATTCCTATCGATGAATGTTATGTTCTTTCTGAATTTGACATCTTTTGATTCTGCTGAAATCCTTTCAACCTTTTGATAAGTTCTGTTCGATAAATCTGAATCCTCTGATGCACTGTTACAAATCGATTTGAAATGGAACGATAATTGTAATTCTATATGGCCTCCATCAGTGGGTATAAAACTGTGTTCTGGATTCACCCCTTAGAGGACTACCATATTGGGGACAATTTGACCATAGAAATGATATGCGTAACAGTGTTGTGTTTGTTTCTGATTTGCTTCTGCATTGTCTGATAATCTTTGTCTTATATTTTTTTCGATTCCGTTATGGTAAGTAATAAGTTTTTAAAATAAAAAAAAAAAAATGCTTTAAAGATTAAGTTATATATGTATCTTTGGAAATCAATCGACCTCCACTTGCTGACTGTTTCCCAAAACACTCATCCCTTACAAATTTCAGATAAGAATGAAGAGCAACTGAATGAGAAGGAACATAAGCTTTCTGAGGATGGTGAACAAGATCTTTACCTTTTCTTTTTTTTAGCTTCCGCAAAACTCTGATGTAATTTTTATCCGTTGTCATTGAAAATAAAATATTTTATTTATGAAAAATACTAGTTTATTTGGCTTTTCGATACGAGGCTTATTGTTTTCAAGAAATTGTTAAACAATGCCGGATGTCACCGACGCTTCGGTCTCGGGCCGTGACAATAAACCTCCAATCTTCTGCAGCCACACAAGTGTTATAGCAATAACATATAATCCCTTGTTGCACTCAAGGACCAAGCACATTGACTCCAGACATCATTTCGTAAGAGATCATATCATAAAGAAAGATATCACATTGGAGCATGTCTCAACAGATCAATAAGTGACAGACATATTCATCAAGACATTACTCGATACTAAGTTTTATATTTTAGAAATATTCTAGGACTTGTTGATTTAAATTAATACTTCATGTTCTTGAGTGAAATTTTCAGATTAAGCGTATAAGGTAGCAGTCGAATATAAAAGCTCAAACTAACTGATAGCTCAAGATTATGATCAGTTCGATCTTATCACATAGCTCTCATCTATTTATATTCTCCCACTACAGTCAATTATCTAATTTATTTGACACTAATTATTTATTACATATCATATTTATTTATCGTCTTAATTGTACGATTTCGGTTTTTTGTATTATAAAAATTTTAAATTTTCTCCACAAACATACTGACATGTGGATTGGCATGTTTGCCTCATATACGACCACATATATGTTCATATGATTTCACCAACTCCCATCTTCTGATTTTCTTCTTTACAAGCTTCTGTATTTACAGACTGGCTCTCAAATCTTCTTCACTAACTATCAAATGTAGTCATTCACCGGCAACGCTCTTCAGGTAAAATTTTATGTTTTCTACTTGCTACTTGATGACATCATGGTAGCTATGTTTCGATCATTGGAAGCCACTAGAATAAAGGGAGTCCTATGATGGAACAAGACGAATGTGATTCCAGAAGCAATGAAGAGAAGAGACTTTTGGCTATGGTGTTAATAGAAAGTGATCTACAACTGTTACTGACTAAGAAAAGGGAAAACTTCCATCCACACAGTCCAATTGTAAATGGATGCGCTTGGGTTGTCCATGAGCTTGTAGATAACGAGAGAAGATCTCAAGCAACCTCTTCTTCTAACAGGGTCAACATAAGATATTCCATCAGACCGGATGGACATAGAAGAACAAATCAAGAAGCTGGATCAGTCTAAAGCATCAAGAACTCTTGACTTATCCAAGTCCACCTCAAGTTTCAACATCTCAGACTGATCCAATTAAATCATATTCTAAAGTAGTTCCATGGGTTGACCTTGGGCGTGCGCAAGGAAGGAGAACCGTGCATGTTCTCGTGCATGGCGCGTAGGGCTGGGCAGAAATGGGTCCTAAGGGGTTCAGTTAGGATCCCAGCATGGTCAGGTAGGGTCTAGTCTCGTGGGTTGACTTGGGTTGGGGTTTCGTTCGAATAGGGTAGGAATTTCCAGCAGGTTCTATGTGGTTTCTATGGGTTGTAAATGGCTTGATATGGGTTGAAAAGGGTTGGTTAGGTGTTAGTAAGCTATAATTTAAGTTTGGTTAAGTTTCGGGTTGATTCGGGCTAAAACCGGGACTTCGGTTAAAGTTTTCAAAAGAATTTCTAATTTAGTTAAGAAGCTTAAGTTTATGTCTAAGAACTGTTTATGGGTGTATTTTAATGTTTCATGGTAAGTTTGGATGAATTCGGGTCGTCGTTTTAAGGTTCAAGGGTATAATGGTCAAGTTAGGGTTTCGGAGACAAAATAGTCATTTCGCACATGAAAAACGTTAGGAGTCCTGGTAGTGTCCTGAATGTTGTAATGAATGTTAAAATGTTTATTTTGAAAGGTTATGGAATTTTTTGATGAAAATTGTAAAATGTTAAAGAGTAAGTTGCATGCTTGATTTCAAGACAATGTTAGATGCATGAATTTTTATAAGTGATGGATATGATAAAAATTTTTGAAGGAGGTGATTTGATTGTGACTAATATGAACACAAACACGAATATGAAATGGCACGATGATATGTAAGGCCAAGTCTCAGTTGATGGGTGGGAGTGTCACTGATGTCCCCGCCGCCTGGTACCATGGTAATACGTAAGATTGATCAATCGGCAAACAACTGATACATAAGTCACAATTAATAATTTGAATTCATCTAAGGGGAAAACGTAATGTATATGATAAAAGGAAAAAAGTTTATGATGGAAGGAAAAGTATATGATGAAAGAAAATGTTTAAGTTTATTCATGTCATTAAAAAGTTATGTTAATTAAAAGTATTTTCACTGTTGCATGTGGATGTATACGTATTACTTGTTGCTATGGTTAAGGCTTGCTGAGTCAATAGACTCACTAGATATGAATGATACAGGTGAGGATTTTGATGTTGAGACAGGAACTGGCTGGGCGGAAGGTGCACTAACCCCAGGACCTATGCATTACTAGTTTTTCGAACGATTATGATTTTACATTACTTTAATGATTCTGATGACTTTTGGAAGTAAAGAATGATTTGAGAGAATTTTTACATTATACTATTTTTGAAAAATGATAGTTTTAGGTTTGGTTGGATGTTTACGATTTTATGATTTTTACTGCACTTTTGGGATTTTTGAGTAAAATAAATGGTGAGTTATTTTAATAGTGCAAAAGGTATATGTATATATATGTGTGTTTCGGCCGTGAGCTAAAAAAATAAAAAAATATACAAAATAAATATAAAATGATGAAAATTTATCATATAAATATACAATAAATTTTGTTCAAACATACAATATATAAAAATATAGGTAATATTTTCAAAAAAAAAAGTTTTCGGGCCAACCCGCGACCCAACCCGAAACCCGTCTAACCTGGCACTAACCCCAACCCGACCCGAACCTGAAAAACCCCAACCGGAACCTGATTTTTTTCATGTTGGGTCGTCTCAAGTTGACGGGTCGAGTTGCATTTTACCACCCCTATCCATCACTAACCCAAGAAGAACTTCATGCTACAGATGAGGACCAACAGGTAGAGTAGATCAGCCTGATACATCACTATGACCATCAGGTAGATCAGCACGGTAACTCCGAGAAGAATGCATTACTTATTGAACCACCTCAAACATCTTTGAATCAGTAGTCATCGCAAAACCAATTCACCAAGAAGGCAATACTTCTCAAGCTGCCAATGACATCGATAGAATTCATCAATATTAGTCAAATGTTCAAAATGAATAGCTGGCCTACGAATAGATCAAATGGATAGTTCACTGGATCTCGAACTGTTCAAGACTACGATGAATGCTCGGTTCATTGATGTTCTCCGCCTATTAAGTCAAAATCTTGTCAAGTATCATATTTCAAGTATCAGAGATCCAATGTTGATTTAGTATGCAGAATAAAAAACAATAACTTGTGTTGATAGGTCACATTAAAACACTTGGGAAATAAATGTTTGAATTTGTCAACTACCTTCATGAAAGGGAGGATGGTATCAAAAACGGAGAAAATCCCAAAGAACAAGAAAAACCCAAGCCCTCTGCCTCTTCGTCTCAACACAAGAAACCAACTGGTGGAAGCTCGGGTGGTGGTCATCATAGTAGCTCAAGTGACAGATACAGACCCAATCACTCTTCTCATCAACCTTTCAACTGAAGATAGAATATAGATACTTTTATCTTTTATTGTTCTATAGTTAAATATTTTTGTTCATAATTGTTTCTAGTTTATAAAAAGTTCAGTTTTTACTAATACTTGAAAAAGTGCTTAGTTTTGATATCACCAAAATGAGGTAAATTCTTCAAATTAAAAATTTGAATCTAAGTTTTTGTGATTATATAGTTAACATTCATAAATTCTAAAAGCTTATTGAACTGAAAATACTATTGTTGAAAGACCATCAAACTAAATCAAATATTTGCAAATCAACTACGTTGATACAAGATGACATGGGCACGGACAATCATCTGGTCTAATTAAACTTATCCGATACGTTAGTCTGAATTAAGATCAGAACAGACCGATCCACAAACTAATCTAAAGACATTCTCTGAAGACAACTATTACTTATCTTTGTTAAAGATTGAATTTTCATCAGCAAGGACAAATAAATAATTCGTTGGTTATCTCTTTCCGATAGTGTCCAAGAAATTTAAATTAGTTGTTACTATTTTCGAAAACACGACAAGGACACGTGGCACCATATGCATATCTGTCAGATATTCAATACATCTGTGAGTACCATCTTTATTTATTAACGTTGGGGATCAACATCTATAAAAAGGGGATGCATCAAGGTTTAAGAAGACTTCTGTGATTTTTGAACATCTTCAAGAATTTTCAAAATTCTCAGTATCTTTGAAACAGATTTATAATAAGCTGATTTTCACACGCACAAAGTTCTATCAAAAGATTAAGGATCATCTTTTGCACATTTTTTTTCACATATCATTTATATACACGATTAGCTGTTTAGTGAGAATCATTGTAAACTGTCGGATACCTGTTTTTGAACAAGTTGAGTTAGGAGATAGTTAAAAAAAGTTTCAGCTCAATAAGATTGGTGAACCGAGCTGAAGTTGATTAGTACGAGAGTTGTATCGATCAAATCTTCTATTAAAATTCTTCTGAAAACATAAGAAGGAAAGATGTAGGAGATTAGTTTTCAAACTTTCATAAACAAATTTTCGGCCTATTTTTTGTTATCAGTCAACATGTGTGCCTTAACTGTTGTTGATTTCACAGCTCATCCGTTCACGTAAACTGATTTGTTGCACTAACGTATATCTTATTCACTTAGTACTTTAAACTGTTTCTACATTTTGTATTTTAGTAGCTCTTTTTACTCAATACGATTGAAATCTTAACTTGAGCTATTAACATCGTTTAAATTTTGCATTATTTGTCATGTTTGTATAACAATTCATTCACTTCCTCCCTCTAAACTGTTATTTTCGATCTTAACATAAACATTTCTAACACATAAAATTCTGAATATGATTTACCATAAACAAATTAGTTATATTATAGGGGTGAAACTTACACAATCAAACGTAATATGATCAAGAGTTTGAATTTAATTTATATTAGTGACTAGCAATAATGTGTTAATTTTTTAACCTGCCATAAAAATCTTGTAATGTTTTCAACTTTAAAAAAATCCCAAATTTGTAATATTCCTACATCCTACTAGGGTGGTAATTATATTCTTCATGAAAATTAATTCGAACAATTAATTTGTATTACAGTTTAAAATATATATATTGTTTTATGTCTTGAAAAGTGAATATATCATTTTCCTATATAGGCATCAATGTTTATTACAGAAATGTTTGATATTGGCCGATAATAAGACACAATTCAGTCACCCAAAAATAAAATAAAATAAAAATCAACAAATATTTGTTTCCTTGCCGGCCACCTGTTGGTCGGGAAAATAAAATTTCCATGACATTTTCTAGTGAGATGTTCTCCTCAAAATTTTGTGTCATACGAATTTATCTACTATTAAGATCAATGTTAATGTAAGTATGTGATTATGCTGTTATGAAATAATTATCACGGCTGAGAGAACGATCGACACGCTTGAACTGTTGTATAGTTTAAAATATTAAAACTGTATCGGTTACTGCAAGTTATAATTTTCGGTAAAACGACAAACGATTGATCCATTAAATACCCTGATTATTTGAATCATTTAATTGCTGGGAAGGAAATTTTTAAATAAAATAAATAAATAAACACAATTACGTTGTGCTGCAAGGTTCCATGGAACAATAATAAAAAAAATGCCCAAAATATAAATTTAAACTTAATTAAGCAGGAATTTTTATATACAATATATTCGAATTACAAAATTGCAATTTCTTACAAAGCTGAAATCTCAAAAATGATCCCAAAATGGACAAAAAATGTCGAGAATCCCCCTTTCTCCCTTCTGAGTTCTGATCATACTTACACCTTTGACAAAGGGGGGGTTGTTCCTGATACCTCCCTACTATATAAAAATTATTTTACTGCAATGGCATCAACTTCAAGTCATATTACCAAATCGATAACATATACACACACACTATACAAAATGATTTATGTCCCCCATTGGTTAGCTCACTCGATGAAGGCCGAGCAAAATTTGTTCTCTAATTGCTAGAACGAAAGTGAATCGTGTGGGCTCGAGCGCTCCGAACATAGGCTCAAGCCAAGGCAGGGATGTGGCGATGGCGCCTATCCTTGTCGAGGCAGTCGAACCCCTCGACCCTCACGGCAGGATTGTCACCAAAACTTTTCTGGACGAATCTGCCTGATATGATTGGGATCGCACGTGGTGCGACTGTGGCGAGTTTCTCGTCCACAAAACGTGCATCTTGGATTAATGGGTTAGATACTCTCCTAGGCGGTGACCCCGGAAAAAATGGGGGCGACGAAGCTATTTGCGAGACAGATTGATCCGCACCACAATTACCCTGTTGATTCAAAACCAAATTATTTTTTCTCTCAGACTTGGCAGGCGAACTGATGAATCAAATGATAAGCGCCACTCGTATCAAGAAACAGTGTAAAGTGTGAAGATAAAGTTAAAAACAAACCTTTGCAAGAATGATATCCAGCACTTCGTTGGCAGCAGCTTCAGCCTCTTGCTGACGGCTTTACCAAAAACCCAAAAAAAAAAAAGGAAAAAAAATCAGAACCCATCACCAAGAAAAAGATAAAAAGACTAAAAATTAGAGGTAAAGGAAAAAGAAATTACCAAATATGCCATCTGCAGGGTGTCATAGGATAATGGTCATAAAGGGTCGTGTGGTTTAGGCCGAGCCGCCGAGGCTTGGGGCAAATTACAGTCTCTCTCCCCTCCACAGATCCTCCGCCAGAAACGGCGGCACTTCCTCTCATCTCTTCACGGGCGACAGAATAATTATGCTGAATAGCACAGTGATTCATTTTTCAAGATATTGAATAATTAGACCTGCCATAGCAAGAAAAGGTGGAATCTTGGTTACAAAATGACTTTAATAAGATATAAATATATAATAAAATATATTCGCTCTGGTTAAGATCCGGGCAAAGCGGGTAATGAAAAGAGCCGGCTGTGATTTTAGACTTGTTATTACCGACGGAAATACATATTATCTTTTGATTAAAAAAACATTGTATTTTATCTATAAAACGTATTTATTTTAAGATGAAAAACATACAGATCTGCTAGAAAAATCTGCAATTCAGTTTCCATCATTCTGAATTATCCGCCTCGTACTTGAAGTCAAAATAAATCAAACAAAATCTCGCGAAACAATATTTTGCTTGAGATGAAAAACAAACAGCTGTTTCAAATTTATCATATTGTTCAACAATATTTTGGACTTCAATAAAATTTTTCAGAATGAACCCATGTCATCATTCAAAACAGAACGAAATGGCGAAAATTCAGAAATTTATCACACAAAAACACACTAGAAATAAAAATACCAATACTAAAAAAATTCTAAAAACTAGCACACCTCCTAGCAAACATCCAAAAAACTAACAAAAAAATTATTACAACAGATAATAAAAAAGAAAATAAGAAAAAAGAGGCCAAATCTACCTGGCTGGAGAGCTGCAACGGATTATCAAGACTCTCCCTCTACTAATGGGGGATTTCACGGAGAAAAATAAAAGGTAAAAAATACCCCTAAAAAAAGAGAGAGAAAAGGTCACAGAAAAGGGTCGGGCTCGGGCAAGAGGAGAGGAGAGTGTGATGTGGGGTTTTTTTTTAAAAATATTATAAAATAATAAAACTATTGTAAAAATGTAGCAACTTCTCAAAATTTGTAAAACTAGTACAATCCGGGACTTACTGTCCCGGATTCAAATTTTTTATTATTATTTTTTTTTAAATTTTTTTAAAAAAAAAAGAATAAAAGGAAGATCGGCGATTGAATGTGCAAAACCGTCGCTATTGGCGACAGTTTAACAAAACCCGTCGCTATTAGCGACGGTGGAAACAAAACCAGTCGCTATTGGCGACGGTTTTATCATACACCGTTGCTAGTTGCGACGGTTGTACCAAAACCAGTCGCTATTGGCGACCGTTTAACAAAACCCGTCGCTATTGGCGACGGTTTTACCATACACTGTCGCTATTCGCGACGGTGGAAACAAAACCCGTTGCTATTTGCGACGGTTGTACCAAAACCTGTCGCTATTGCTAAGGCACGGATTCAAATTTTCCGTCACAGTCTGGCACGGATTCTGAGTCCGTGGCACAAACCTACGGATTCAATATCTCTTCATTTTATCACGGAGCAAAATTATTTCTTTCGATTACCGAACATCAAACATTCTTTCCAGCACCGGTCTTCAGACTTTTCTATTTAATTATTAGCGTAAGTCTTCTGCATTTTTCAGAATATTAAGAGGTAATTTTTTTTTGTTTAGTATTTTATATTGTTCGTTCATTATATCAGTTTTATGTTTTAAGTAATAACAATAGTTATAATATTAATTGTATTATTAGAATTGTAATACTGTAATTTAAAATTTTTGGAATAATAATAATTATACTTAATTTAATTATAATAATTATATTTACGTGATATAATATTATATCTACACTAATTACAATAGTTATATTTAATTTACGTGATATAATATTATATCCACAATATTTACTAACTATATTTTGTTTAATTACAATAATTATATTTACTTGATGTAATATTATATCTACAACAATTACAATAATTATATTTACGTGATATAATATTACAATAATTATAATAATTATATTTACGTGATATAATAATAAAAACTATACTTAATTTAATCCTAGTAGTTTTAAGTAATAATAATAATAACTATATTTAATTTAATTACAATAATTATAATATTAATCGTTTTATTGGAATTATAATATGTATATAAATTACGGACTTTATATTTACGTGAAATTTTATGTATAGTATAATTATATATTAAGAAGTAATTTTTTTTTGTAATTTTTTTTTATAATACTTGTTATTTATTTCAGATATTAGCATCGTCCGTTGATATTATTACAAGTTCCGTATAATTACGTCTGAGAAGGTAATTTAATTAATTTTTTTAATATTTTGTTTGTATTATTTATATTATATTAATGTAATTATAATTTTGTTCACTAACATTATATGATTAAGTATAATTTAATTAAATAGTATATTTTTAATGTTAATCGCGATATTAAAAAATAATTTGAATATTTAAAAAAATAATAAATATGATTTTTTGATTTTTGAAAATATTTCAAGGTTAGTATTTTTAATATAAATAATTTAATTTAATATAAGAATGAGTTATAAAGAATCCGTGATTCTCCTCCCTTTATAAATTGTGTCGATCGTGTAATTATCGGAATTCCTAATTTGATTTGATAGTTTTCTGCCGAATATCAGCATTTTAGAGAATTGTGCCGAGTCTCAGTAATTCAGAATTTGATTTGAGAGAATTGTGCTGAACATCAGAATTTGGGAGAATTGCGCCGAGTCTAAGTCGAATCTCTGTTTTTTCTTTCTATATTGAATAGTTTTATTTATATTATATCGGATAATGTTTGTAATTTATTGCAGATATTAAACTCCGGTAGCTGATTTAATTACAAATTCCGTACAACGACATTTGAAAAGGTAATTTCAATAATTTCTTACATTTTAATTGTATTCTAAAAAATGCAGAAGACTTACGCTATTAATATTCTGAAAAATGCAGAAGACTTACGCTAATAATTAAATAGAAAAGTCTGAAGATCGGTGCTGCAAAGAATGTTCGATGCTCGATGATCGAAAGAAATAATTTTGCTTCTAAGTTGCTTGGCTTCAGTGATAAAATAAAGAGCATCACCGTATTTCCGTTCACGGATATTGAATCCGTAGATTACTGCCACGGACTCAGAATCCGTGGCAGAGAGTCATGGAGAGGTTGATTCCGCGCCTTAGCGACGGTTTTTGGTAAAACTGTCGCAAATAGCAACGGTTTTTATTTTCACAGTCGCTAATAGCGACGGTTTTTGTATAAACCGTAGCTAATAGCGACCGAGCCACAATAGCGACGGGTTTGGTAAAACCGTCGCCAAAAGCGACGGGTTTTTTAAACCGTCGCGATTAACGACGGTTTTTGGAAATACCGTCGCCAATAGCGACGGGTTTTGTACAACCGTCGCCAATAGCGACGGTTTTGCACAATCAATCGCCGAAATCCCTTTTATGTTTTTTTTTAAAAAAAAGTTTAAAAAAAAATAATAATAAAAAATTTGAATCCAGGACAGTAAGTCCCGGATTGTATTAGTTTTACAAATTTTGAGAAGTTGACATATTTTTACAATAGTTTTATTAATTTATAATATTTTTAAAAAAAAAACGTGATGTGGTCGTGCTTCGTGGAATTTATACACGTGACTTGAAATGAAGCAGAACGATGAATTTAAAAATCAAAATAAAAAATTCACTGTCCAAATATTATTAAATAAAAGTAAAATATAATAATATTAGAATGTGGGAGACAACTCGAGCTTAATATATTATACTAAGAACTCTCAGTTAATTGAACTTTATTTATTTATATATATTATTATTATATAATATTATATTATATATATACTTATCTAAATATAGTTGAAAGAAAAAAATTTCAATTGTAAAAAGACTATATGACTGTTCATTTGCATAAATTATAAAAATTAAATAAGTTTCTAAAATGATATATTTGTAAAATTTAAAATGATATGTGATAACCCGCTTTTCCGCTTTTCCAGCAGCAGTTAGCATTTTCAGCAGCAGCTATCATTTTCAGCAGCTAGCAATATTCAGTAGTAATGGGAAAGTTCCAGCAGAAGATAGTAATTCCAGCCGCAACTAATATTTCAGAAGCTGACAATTTTTCAAGCAGACGTGTATTTTCCAGCAGCAGAAGAATTCAGTAGCGAGATTCCAGCAGATAGCTACTGATTTTGCTTATGACTTAGAACTGAAGCATTTAACATGGAATAAAGGCTGTTAATTGCAAATTATGACAGATTATGACCATTAACAACCTCAAATCTGTGGAATTGTTGCTACACAAATCTTGAGTTATCACTTGAAATTTGAGCTAAGAGAGTGCCTATTTTCGAGCTGTAAAATCTACTAGCAAGAACAAGCAGATTCCAGACTTCAACAACCGAAACTTCTAGCAAATTACAGTAAGTGGGCTTATGTATAAATATCTTGAAACCAGTTTGATGATTTCTGTTTTAAACCAAAGTATAAGTATTCTTGATTTCTGATATCTGATTTTGAAGCACTGAAACATAGTGAACTAATGGTAGGAATATATATTCTGAACATTCACTAACGTGCTCGGTGCTTGCTTACTTGTTAAATTCCTAATTTCTGTTCTGAATACTGATTCCTGATTACTGATCCCTGATTACTGATCCCTGAATACTGATTCGTGTTCTGAAAATATGAGTTTTCTGTATATTAGTGTATTACTGTTTCTGTTAAAAAAGGTTTCGAAAACTGAGAGTTATTCCCGCCCCCGCTTACTGAGTGACAACCATATCACTCACTCACCAAACCCATCTCAGATAAGAACGAGGAAGAAAAGTTAGAAAAAGAAGAGCATATTCAATTCTGGAGCTTGTGAAGAAGACCGTTGTTTATCAGTTATGATTTATGTTTTATTTCCGCTGCATCTGTTAAGACATTGTGTATTTGATTTTACATTTCCGCTGTAAAACATTAGTGATTCGATTTGTATCAGACAATGAATAATTTCGTATTATCATTAAAAAGAATGGTTTCTGAATTTTGTACTTCAGAGACTTGTTGTTTTCGAATGTAAATTTGTGAGCAACGCCAGTGTCGACCAACCCCGTCCCTGGGGCGTGACATGATATATTTGTAAAATTTCTAAAATGATAAGGATAGACATGTAAAATCAAATCAGTTTTTTTTATTATTAATATATATCTGTCTATATTTATATCGATATTAATATGAGTAAAGTTTTTTTTATTGTGAAAAGATAACATGATCTTTCATTCAAATAACTAATAAAATAATAAAGAAGATGTTAAAAGGATATATCTATGTCTATATCTATATCGATATAGATATAAGAAACATTTTTCGATTATGAAAAGTTCACATGACCTTTCATTTACATAACTTATAAAATACTATAGAAGATGTTAAAAAAATATATTTGTAAAATTTCTAAAATGATAAGGACATACATGTAAAATCAAATAAATTTTTTTATCATTAATATATACATATATAGATTTTTGATATATTGCACACACACCAGATATACTTATGTGAACACCGATGAGACGATCTCAGACGAATTTTTGTGTTACGACTAATTAATACAATTAAAAATGAATTTCAAATTCTCATTATATATTTTAACTATAATTTTTTACTCATATTATTGCAATTAAATATTTATTGAAGATTAATAAAATAGAGGTCTTAGGAGTCTATCCGACAAGTAAAGTACCAATTCACGATAGTGTCACGTACCCTTTCGTTTTATATATTTGCCCACTAAATAGATTTTGTCTCAAATTTTAGGGTACAATATTGGAGCGCAATGTTTTAAAAAAGTCAAATGTGAAACCATTTTGTCTTTGGATTTCAATTGCTTGACAAAGATTACAATTGATTTTTAAAAAACTCTGCGTCTAATCAAAATTAATCTTGCCTTAGACAATTAGGGAGGGAAAAAATCTAATTATTTTCGAATTATTTTAATTTTTACACCGAACGAACTTACAATAATTATTGTATACTTTATATTTAATTTATGAAAATATATTTTCATGAAAGAATAAATCAAATATGATATATTGATATTATCGTGAAGATAATATCTTGGTTAACAAATAACAAACAATAAAAGTAATTGAAAATATAAAATAGTAGTTTAAATTGTTTCATATTCAACAGAAAAGAAATATAAATATAAAGCTATCAATATTCATGTGTATCATGACATGCAAGAAAATCATTTATGAAAATTAGAAGAATATTTTTTACAAGGTTTTGTTTAATAAAAAAAAAAGGCAAAAACTTGTGTGAGACGATCTCACAGGTCGTATTTTGTGATACGGATATCTTATTTGAGTCATCCATGAAAAATATTACTTTTTATGCTAATAGTATATCTTATTTGGGTCATCCATGAAAAATTATTATTTTTTATGCTAAGAGTATTACTTTTATTGTGAATATCGGTAGGGTTGACTCGTCTCACATATAAAGATTCGTGAGACCGTCTCACAAGATACATACTAAAAAACAAATGGATTTGAACGATTATATTGTATTATATATTATTTGTATATTTAGTTAAAATAGTTTTGATATAATTGTACTATATAAAACATATTTTTACTTACTAGATGTATAATATTACGTGTACTCAATGGCAAGTATTGATTAAAAATCGTGGAAGATATGTTTATAGTAGAACATTTAATAGTCCAATTGAGTTGAGAAATTTATTGATTAGAAGTGGGCGAGGCTGTCAAAAGTTAGGTAGCACGTCCTTCTTCCAAGAAAATGTTTTGGTGGTTGTCAATAGCGAGTCGATGTTTTAAGTAACCTTTTAATTTTTTTCACGCACAATTTAGACTTTACCAAAAAAATATCTGAGTTATTATGTAAAACCCATTGTCCAAGTGATATCACAAATTATTTATTTTGTTATATGCTTGATAATATTACATTTTCTTTAGGAAAAAATTTATAAGTATATATATATAATTTATGTGGATTTATATTTAATATTTTAGTATTATGTTGGGTATTTATAATTTATAAACTTTTGTTAAAAAAATTGAGTTATAATAGTAGAGCTATTTATCATTGGAACAAATAAAGCAAAAAAAAAAAATTCAAATTTTGCTCGAAATCAATGGGAACATAAATTATCAAGAAAATATATCAGTTCTTGTTTTATCATCTATTGATTATAATAAAGCTAAAAAAATTATCTAGAAGTGATCATTATTTTGGTATTGATAACTAGGAAATGAAATGATGTAACAAAGATGTTTTTGTTTGTAGTTAATAAACTCTATTTCCAATTAGAGATGTTTTCTTATATATATAAAGCTAAACATATTATAATTTTTTTATTTTATCAGGAAAGCAATATATCTATAACGCATTGAATTTTTAAAAGAAAAGGTACAAAACAAGAAGTGCGAAACATTGGAGATGTTAGGGTTGAAGAATTTGATTTATCAAATTACTGGCAGATCTTGGACTAAGGTCTCCAATTTGTGCATACAATGTTAATATTATGGATCAAGTTCGAAAGACATATTTGCAAAAAAGGTCCATGTCAACCTTCAAGCTATGAATTCCCAAAAATAAAATTTGGAGTAAGCCAATGTAGGCGGTTCAATCCTTCATGGTTTAATGAATTTGGTGGTTTGTTAGAGTGTAGTGTAGAAAAAGATGATGCTTATCAATCAATACAACTAAGGAAAAACAAGCAATTAACAAATTGAAAGTGTAAAGATAGGTTAATATTCATGTTGGCCAGCATGAGAGTGAACATCATAAAGCTCGAATGAATTCTGAAGCTTTGATNAATCCTCTCATACTTTCGAGCCACCCTTCGAACAAGTCTCAAACAAACCTAAAGATTCTCAATTTCGTGTTCGAAAATGATGACTCAAGCCAAGACCTTTAGCAAACTCGAGCTCGAAATTAAGCAACTTAGGGATACCATTACGAGTTTACTTCATGACAAAGAGGAGTTGAAGGAAGCTAGAGATCACCTTCAAGTAAAAGTGGGACAACTCACTTTCGACAAAAAATTTGTGGAAAAGCAACTCACAGATTACGAAGAAGAGTTGCAAGAGTCACAAAAATATGGTCAAAAAACTTTTGTCACCTCCGAAGATTGGTGCAACCACTATCACACTACGAAATGATTTTGTGACCAACTTCAACAAGAATTCAATGCATATCGTCATGAAATGGGAAACTATGTGCAACAACTTGAGCTCAGCAACCAAATCTTGAGTGCCGAAATCACCGACCAACAAATTGCACTCGAGCACATGCAACAACTACTAAATGCACAAAGAGAAGAGGCTAACAAGGGAGTTAGGAGACGGAAACGTTAATTATTAGATTAAGCTCTCATAATTATTTTGGAATAAGAACACCCTTGTCCATATTTTTTTGTTTGTTTTTGCATCTCACTACTTTTGTTTCGAAATCTACCATATTTGTATTATAGGATTCAAGTTTAAATATTTCCTTGAATCAATTGAACTTGAACCATGGATCATTCGACATGTATTTAAATTTCGAATTTATCAATCATTTCATATTTACATCGAGTTAACTCACGTTTCGAAGACGAAACTTCTAATAAAGAGGAAGGGATGTGAAGATCTGAAATATTTCAATAGGAAGACCTGGATATGTCATATGAAATTTCAGCTCATTTTGGCACAACATTTTCGAATTCCATGCAATCATAATCTTGAAATTTGAATAAAAAATTTTCCTTCATTATTGACAATTTATCACCATTTTAATGACTAGTTTAAATCAAAATAAATCAGTCATTACACTACCTATATTAAGAGCAAAATAATGATAATTAAGAGGAGGTTAATGACCATGAATATGTGTTTTTAATTTGAGGTGAATGGTCATGAATAAGTACCATTAATAGGAGGTTAATAACCATGAATAATGACATTTACACATTTAAGGTGAGATAAATGACAATTAATGGAGTGACCCTTCACCTCATCCTTGCAATCCTATAAATAAAGGCTTTGGTTTAGTGTAAAACCACACCAAAAAATCCTCCAAAATCACTCATAAGTCTCAACCACTTCAAGAAAAGAGAAGAGGCTGCATTCGGCCATTGTAGTCATGTCCAAGTGCTGCCCAAATCGTGACTGAGGTGCTGCCCAAGTTCACCTGAATTGCTGCCCGTGTTCGACCAAAGTTTTACCTAAGTATTGGTTAAGTTCGAATTGTACATTTGAAGCAAGAGTAAGTTGAATTTTGCTATAACTTCATAAGTGAATTTTTGTACATATAAAGTTTGACATACTTGTTCTTTGTAAGTGTGCTTATATATATGTATATTCGATAAAGTTTTGCACATTTATTTTGTTTGGTAAGTTGGCTTTTGATATATATATTTATTTCTAAGTGGGTTTTCGCTATAATTTTATGTATACTGGCATTTCATATGTGTACTATTTGATATATATTGACATACTTGTTTTTAATAAGTGTGTCACACATTTGTACAAAAATAAATTATGTATGTTTCTTTAAATTCGATCGGTTATATA
>NC_133313.1:4850848-4877896 GCF_012295235.1 Primulina huaijiensis
TGGTGAACATTATAACAAAATTGAACACACACACAAATATATATATATATATATATACGCATATATATATAAATGATTAATATATTAAGTGATAAATTTAAATATTATTTTGAATTACAGGAATGGTGGTTTTATCTCATTTGTTGGGTTGCATGATTTCAGCAAAACGAGTAAAAATTGCACATGCAGCCAGCTAAAATGGTCGAGAAACAGCTGGTATGCAAAATTATTGCAGTAAGTTGGGTTCACCAAACGTCATAAGTTATTAAAAAAATAAATTACAATTATTACTAGTTCTATCTGTGAATTTGAAAATTGCTATATATTTATAATTCGTAAGCCTGGTCTTAATCTAATAAATTGATCATTTTTCTTAATTTTTTAATGTTATTTTTACCATAATGATGATATATCGTCAGGCGCAAAAATTACAATGTATATGTCACGTCAACACTATGAAGTATAACGTCATTAACGTCGAGAGCCATGTTAGCAGACAAACTAAAAAAAATACCAAAATTAAAAAAAAAATCAATTTATTGGATAACATCGAATTTTTACAATTAACTTTAACAACTAATAGATCTAAAGGCGAAAATAGCCCAACTTAAAATGGACTAATTAAGTATGTAATTTTCCCAACGGCATGCATGTTACTGGTTACAATGGATTGAAAAAAATAATTTGATATTATTGCAAATTAAAATGAAGGATATGCATTTTACATCTAACTTTTAACTACTTCAATTCCCTCTTTTCTCGAATAGTTCAATGAAAATATTAAAAGCCTATGGAATGAAAGTGAATCCCAGACCCGGGGAAGTCCTGACCTATGCATGCCTAGCAATAAGATCAAGGAAAACTAAAAACAATTTCAAGGATTTTCGCATCCTATTCGTACTTTAATATATAAAAAAATTACAAATTTACCTTTATAAGTTGATATATTTTGGATTTTACAGTTATGAATCGAATGCTACTGCCGACCATTATGTTTAAAAAACGCTTTGGACACCTCTTTTTATATATCTTCTATTTGTTTGAGAGTCTTCCAAGCTCTCCAAACCTCACTATAAACAGGTAACTCGTACCATCATCGAGTAAGTTAGAATTGATTGTGACTGTTCATGACGAGATCTTTTGTGTTTTAAAAATATGATAATTTGCTGGGACATCGTGTTCTCGCACCTAAGACGAAGCGGAAAGTTTAAAATTTTTGTTCTTGGGCATCGTGTGTTCAAAAACATTCATAGGGTGTTCTAAGAATTATACATTCGCGTATATAACGCTAGACTCCAAGCTATTACGGATTTTAAGCGGAAATAGCCCTTCTTGTAAATTTCTACGAACGGTTCTTCAAACTAGATCATCTAATTAGGTCTACGATCAGTAGCTATCCTCCTCGCTTGGATTGCACTAGAAATCGCAAACGATTTGTGCGTTGAGACTTTATGGAAGAGGATGGGAGAATTTTGCAAGCTTTGTGTGCAAAATTGTGGTTATTGTATTAGCACCACTCATAGTGTATATATAGAGTAAGACTTATAATCTAATCATAAGTACATCTTCCACAAACTCTACATATATCATTATATTAAACTCCCATATAATTAATATATAATGTATTTATTAACTTTTAATAATAGATGATATAATAATATCATATACACATATTTTATATCACCATATATTATACACACACACACACACACATATTAAATTAAATAACTATTATTTAATTTATAAACTAACTCCTTGGTTATTATAATTTTAGACTTTCTAGAATATTTATGGGGATTGTTACTTGTTAGTAGTCACCACTATTAGCACTAACATTTAATTAGTAAATTTTAAAATATCACTAAATAAATGATTCCGAACTCATTATAACCTCGATTGACGATCCGAGAGCTCCGATGTATCAAGGATACAAGTTTTGTTCATATAATGAAAAACAAAATTTCGAAGATCAAAATTTTCACTTACCATATTAGGCAGCTGCCAGTTTTAGTGAACTCCTTCACAAAACAGACAGTTCCACTCTCCTTCCTTATTTAGCAATCATGCTAACCTTCATTTCTTCCATCATATGAAATCATTTTATAAACTCCTTTATAAGCATCCAGTTTGATCTCTACCAAACTATAGTCGCCAAATTCCAACTCCTTGAAATTTGACAATCTAAACGATAACATAGAACTTGATACATGTGTGGCCCTCAATAGTTAAGAGATACATCTAACCATGGGTTCACGTCTCCATGTGATTCAGAATAAAATTTATTCTTATTCGGGTTTAACCTAGTTAACCCCATTCTTTACATCAACTCTTTGATCTAGAATGTCAGAACTCGTTTCTGATTGCATTGGATCATGGTAAGAGCTTCTAGTAGCATCGTCCCATGATACCATATGTTATAGGTATCACTGATAGTGTCTGCAAGAACCTTTAGTCATAGTTAGCGCACAGTACGGTCCCTTCAACACATATATTCCGATCGAATATGCAAACATTTGTATATCGAGAGTTGCATTTGAATTCGATAACGATGCGATTTATCTTTGAGTACTAATATTGGCATGATATGTGCAACTAAGAAAACACCTTTCCCTAAAGCACATTTCTTGCTCTGGACAGAGACTCCTTGCACTATTAAATCATCAGATAGCATAGGATATCTTCACTCGTAGGCGAACGGTGGATCCTCGACTACAATGTATTTGCTCCTACGTATTTCGAAACTACACCCAAACTCGTCACCTGATGACCCTCGATGGAGTCAGTAAACAGATCAAAGTGCATGCTATTACGTATAGCCCCTACATTGTCTCGGGTCGAAGGACTAATGATTTACAATAATAACTATGGACTATTCCATTCAATAAATGAGAACCACTTGGACAGTCCGATGAAGGATTGTTCGGTGCATCATCTTATGATCACCCATCCGTATGAATGGACATCTCCATGTCCTTGCCAATGAAACATGGCGTTTACATCACATATGCTAGTCTCGAGCTCGAGCGATTTTTATCCTTGTTTTAGGAGGCTGATTCGACTAGGAACCTGTTTAGAATTTACGGTATACTTCCTAATGAGTTTCATGATCTTACGTTGCGACGCAGATCTCATGGTACCAATTGTATATTCAAAGACTTTATCTATGTAGTTTGCATGGATAACTACATATACAGATAAAGTATAATGTCATAATCAAATAAAATCGTAAATTATTATTAAAATAAAGATTGTTTTACATTAGAGTCAATAAAAGCTCAAGCCATGATTTGGCTTGCCCGGCACCTACTCTAATATAATTAAGATAGAATTTCGTACATCTATATATTTACAAATCTATGGTCATTAGATAAGATAAAGTTTGTGCAGAGTTAAATTCTTTAATCGTTATCATATGGACCACTTAATAGGATAATATTTGATATGTAAATAAATCTTTCCAACATGCTCTCACGTGACTCATATAAATCTCATCATCACCAAATGAGTAAACAAAATACTCGAGTCACGGAGATAGATACTTTAAAGGCGAGAATTATTTTCACAAAAGGTGTATCATGCTTCTCGAACCGATATAAATTAAAAAATAAACCTTATATTTATTGAAGTTCTAACTTTAGTCATATTTTTCAAATTAATGAGTGAGTACACAAATAAAAAAATATGACAAAAATATCATTACAAAGGTTTCTTAATAACTAAACCTGTTCTTATAACAAAAATTACATAGAGAAACCAAGTCCTATACTTTTTACATGATCCTTAAATTTATGTGGTGGCATGCCTTTAGTCAAATGATCAACAATCATCAATTAAGTGCTAATGTGTTCAATAACCACCGTCTTTTTATTAAAATATTCTTTTATGGCAAAATACTTGAGGTCGACATGCTTGCTTTGATTTCCACTTTTGTTGTTCTTAGCCATAAAAATCGTAATTGAATTCTCACAAAAAATCATTAATGACCTAGAAATAGAAATCACGATTCTAAGCCCTGAAATGAAACTATTTATCCAAACATTGCGTGAGGTGGCCTCCAAACAAGATACGAACTTTGCCTCCATAGTGAAAGTAGCGAGCAAATTTTTTTTTGCGCTTCTCCAAGATATATCTCCACCAGCTAGCAAGAAAATATATACAAGAGTGGATTATTTTGAATCAATGTAGCCAGCGTAGTCTGAATCAGAGTAACCAATCACTTCTAAAATCTCAGTTAGTCTGAACATAAGCATTTATTATTCGGTATCTTGAATGTATCTCGTCACTTTCTTTGCAGCTTTACATTGGTTCATACTTGGATTACTCTGGTATCTCCCCAATATTCCAAGTATATATGCTATGTCAGGTCTAGTGAAAACATGAGAATAAATCAAGCTTCCAACTTCAAAAGCAGAAGAAGGCAAATCTGGACAATGTGGCCAATAACATATTATACAAAACTTTGGACAAGAATACCTTCAGCAAGATGAAAATGTGTCCCACTGCCAAAAATATCTTGGATAAACCGATACAATTATGTAAAGAATGATCAAACAAAGAAGAATAAACAATATGTCGCAATCCAAAAATTTGATATTATCAAGATGAAGGATGGAGAATCCATGTCGGACTTTGATGAAAGAGTGAACAATATTATTATTGGAATGCCTGCTCTTGGTAAGAAATATGGAGAAATAACATTGAAAATTATGTGAGCACTACAATGAGAATGAGATGTAAAAACAATGGCTATGTGAGAATCAAAGGACCTTAACAAGCTTGAACTCCACGTTCTTTTTTCAGATGCCAAAGCTTATGAATTCAAATTGAAAACAAGAAATGACGATGAATCTTCAATTAAACTGACAAAGGCTCTGGCTGATGCAACTACTTTAAAAAGTGCTTCAAAAGAGAAGTGAGCTGTGCAATTAAGCAGTGATGCAATGTCACTATTTGTAAAGAAATTTGAAAAGTTATTAAAAGGATCAGGGTAACTTTCAAAGCCCAAGTAGATGAAATCATCAAAAGAAAGAGTTTGTCAATGAGGACAACACATGTTTCAACTATGGAAAATTCGGGCATTTCATAGCCGAATGTCCCAAGCCAAATAAGGATGAGAGGAGGCTAACTGAAAAAGAACGACTAATTCATGGAAAGAAGAAAAAGTCCAAGGATGAAAAGAGGCCATTCAGAAAGAAAAGAAATCAGAAGTTGTTTGTTGCTGAAGATAGCAAAGTCAAGAGGGCTGACTACGAGACTGATTCATCAGAGTCAGAGTCAGAGTCAGACTGCTCCACCAGTGACATGATGAAGAGGTAGTACAGAGCCTCATGGCTGATTCTGAGCTAGAATCTATCTATGATGAGGTATTTGAGTTTAGTTCAAATGATTTTACACGAAATGATCTCATCACTGCACTCAATGACAAGATAATAGAGCACGAAAGACTTTCTCAATCATTCGAGTAAGTGAAAGCAAGTCAAGCAAGCCAAACTAACAATGTTGCTGAGCCTAACTGGGAACAGTTAGGTGATGTATTAGGTCTTAAGGTAGAAATTGTAAAGTTGAAAACTGAGAATGAAATAGTATTGAATAAGCATCAACAGCTTATTTATAAGAATAAGAAACTAGCTGAACTAATTAACATTTAGAATAAGTCTTCAGTAAGTCTTGAGAAAATGCAAGAGCTACAGAAGCATTCAGGAGACAAAACTAGTCTCGACATCTGTGGTAATTATAGCAATCCTATTGACTGCAGTACCCAATCAAAACTTAACATGTGCAAAGGGAAATACATTCACCTTGTAAAGTTCAGTACAATATATGAATATCAAAATTCAACTGATCAAGTTGAGAAACCTGTCAAACTAATTAACAAAGGTAAAAAGTTTTGTATTGGGCATGCACCTGAGAGTTCATTTGTCAAACCGAACTGGTCTGATGACAGATTCAGTCAGGCAAGACACAACTCATAAATGGATAAACCCTATCCATACTACAACTGCAAGCCCGTTCAAAAGAGATACAGATGAACCAATGATGACAGATAAACTAAACAACAATTCCATTACAAACACACAACAAACATAGCAAACACATGTTTCTACACAACACTTCCAGAACAACCAACAAGGTCAGGCTGTCAAGCTGATCCAAGTGTGGTTCATAAAGGACTAATCCCGTTTGGACGTAAATATGATTGGGTATCAATTGATTTCATTTGTGTATGCAGAATAATGAATGAAAAGAAATGAAAAATTCAGTTTGATATATGGATAGTTAATGTTCAAGGCACATGATTGGTCAAGCCAAACTGCTATCAAACTTAGTCAATTGTGAAGGACCCAATATCACTTTTGGAGACAATTCTAAGGGTAAGATCATGGGTAAGGATAAGATTACCATGGAAGTGTGATTAATAATGATTTTTTACTGGTTGAAAATCTGTGTGTGATAATGTCTATTTAGTTGAATTTCGTAAAAGCAATTGCTTAACTAAGGATGTTGATAATCAAATATTGTTAAATAGAATTAGAAATGGTAACACTTACAAAATTGATTGAAATGATAATTATTTATTCTCACCAACCTGTTTTACTACTATTAATAATGATAAACAAAAAGACTTAATGTAACATCTCGAAAATTATTTATTGAACCACATGCATGCAAGTTATCAATTTTTTTTTATGTATTTTAATCAATTTATTTTAATTGAATTAATTAAATGTGGTAGGCATTTTTATATGTTTAAAATATGATTTTCTACTAGAATGCATAAAACTGTGTTTTAAAGGTGATTCGAGACGTGATCGAGGAACAGAGACCGGGGACCATATATGAGAAATTATTTTATTAAAGTATTATTTTAATTATTTAATATATGATATATTTTAATAGGTATTTTTGAAAATGAGAAATTTGAGGTGTTTTTACACGCCGAGTCGTATTTAAACCGGCAATCAATCTTTGACGAAAATAGGGACTTTTTGGAGGCTCGGTTATTATTTTCGAAAAGTTACCTAAAAAAAATATTTTAAATATTATCTAATGGTCCTATTATATTAGGTTAATGAGCATAAGCTTGCACCATGTATTTTTATATCAAATAATCAAGATTCCAAGCTCTTTTATTCCATTTAAAACACACGCCCCACCTTAGGAAAATTACTAAGACTCTTCCATCAGCACATAAACACACACACACCACACGTTTCCAAGAGGAATTCACTCAAGGTTTGAAGAAAATTCTGCAAGCTTCTTCCCCCGTCTATCCGCCAACGTCCCTCGCATCGTAATTTGTTTTTCATGCGTGAAATACGCAAAGGCATGTCTTAATCTTTCTTCACTCATCTTTCACACCATATTATATGTTTTGATACATATTTACAAGAAAACCATGATACACATTCTTTTATTTTCGTTTTTATGGCATAACATGAACAAAGCTAGAGTTTTCATCTTTTAAAACTCTTGCTTATGATGCACAAAAGGGATGCCATGGTAGGGCTATGGGAAGGGATACTTTTCAACATGTTTAAGGGTCATTAGGTGCATGTTTAAGGGCTGTACAGCTAGGGAAAAAATATTGAACGAAAATTTGGGTCTTAAGGAACTAGGGTTTTCGAATTGGAGTTCTAGAAGGGCACGGCTATGGGCTGCTGTTGGGGCATGTTCAGGTGTCTTAATAAGGTATAGTCATGGTCCTAGATGTCTTGAGGGAAGGCTGGTACAAATAGAAAGTGGCTGTAGTGCGAGGCATGGACGCGCAAGGCTTCTAGGGTCGGGTTTGAGGGGCTGTGGGTTCTAGGTCCTTTAAGCTCTGTCTAGCAGGGTCTCTAAGGGTCATTCATGGTCCTAAGAGGGTTGGTTAAGGTATGGACATGATAGTTTGGGTCTAGGATCGAAGGACATGAGGGTTGGTTAGGGCTAGGGTTTGATAAATTGGTGCAGAAAAATTCAGAAGGCTGTTAGGGTTGATCAATGGTTCTAAATGGCTTGAATTGGGTTGTATAAGGTATGGTTAGGTGTTGTTAAGCTTTGGTTCAAGTTTGGTTAAGTTTCGAGTTAATATGAGTGAAAACCGGGAAGTACGTCTAAGTTTAGAAACGAATTGGGAAATTAGTCTAGAAGCTTAATTTTACGTCTAAGAAATATTTATGGGCATATTTTAAGGTGCTATGTTATGTTCGGAATGATATGGGTCGTCGTTTTAAGGTCTAAAGTTAAATTGGGAAATTTAGGGTTTCAGGGGTAAAATGGTCATTTTACACCTGAAAAATGTTAGACGTCCTGGCAGTTCCCTGAATGCTATAATATATGTTAAAATGTTTATTTCAAATTTTTATGGAATTTTATCATAAAACGTTAAGGCTAAAAAATATGTTGCATGCTTGGTCTAAAAGAAAAATGATTTATATGTGCATGAATTTTTATAAGTGATGGAAATATGAAAATTTGAAAGAGGTGAATTGATTGTGACTAATACGATGATATGATGATTTGTAAGGCTAAGACCCAGTTGACGGGTGAGAGTGCCGCTGATGTCTCCGTCGCCTGGTACCGTGGTAATACGTAGATGAATCCATCAACTTACAGCTAATACGAAAATCACAATTGACGATCTGAATTCAATAAAAGAGAAACATATACGTATATGATGAAATGAATATGATATGATATGTTGAAAGGAAAATGTTTACAGTTTTTGTTAATGAAAAGCTATTTCTTAAAAGTATTTTCAATGTTACTTGTGAATGTATATGTATTACTTGCTATCATGATTAATGTTTGCTGAGTCAATAGATTCACTAGGTGTGATCGATATAGGTGAGCATGATATTAATGTTAATGGAGGACTTGATGGTTGAACTAGTTGGATGGAAGATGTACACAACCTGAGGACCGTCGCTAGTTTTCCGCAAATAAAATTATATTTAAGATTTAAGCTAATTTAAACATTTTATGACTCATGATGCTTCTGAGACGTTTATGAGATGATGTTAGAGTTAATTTTATTTTTGAAATAATTTTAGCTTAGGGTTTGTTGATATTTACGATTTTATTTTTTAAATGCGTTCTTTTGGATTTTAAAATAATAGTTGGTTGATTTATTTTAAATGGTGCAAAAGTACTTTAAAATATATTTTTGTATATTTCAGTCGAGAGTAGTTGGAAAAAAAATATAGTATATTTTAAAGAAAAACGAGTAGTGGACGTTCCACTTAATGATCTCAATTTAAGATCCATTAATAATCTGCATAAATTGAACCTAACTGATGGTTTACCTAGCATTGAATTTGTTAAAAATCATGTTTGCTCAGCATGTCAGTTAGGTAAGCAAATTCGATTGAGTTTTAAGAATAAAGGTTTAAACTAATTAATAAATGCTTATAACTGTTGCATATGAACTTTTTTGGGCCAATATGTATATTCAGTTTTTGAAGAATAAGATATACACTTGTGATTGCTTATGATTTCTCTAGATTTTCTTGGGTGATATTTCTTAATGGTAAAAATCATTCTAGTACCCAACTGATTAAATTTCTTAAGGGTGTTCAAAATGCGAAATCAACCTCAGTAATTGGGATCATGAGTGATCCATGTACTAAGTTCACTAACAAATATCTGGAAAAGTACCTATCAGATCAAGGGATTCAACATGAATACTCTGCAGCAAGAACCCCTCAACAAAATGGAGTTGTTGAAAAAAGGCCTGGAAGCTACATGGATGTTTCTTGCTGATTCTGGTGTGTCACAAAGATTTTGGGCAGAAACAATTAATACAACATGTTGTACACATAACAGATCTATGATCAATAAAAGGTCTGGTAAAACTCCATATGAAGTATGGAATGATAGTAAGCCTAACATATTACATTTCTTCGGCTGTAAATATTACATTCTTAATAATGGAAAAATTCATCTTTACACTTTTGATGTTAAATCTGATGTTGGAATATTTCTTGGCTATTCAAATATCAGTAAGGCTTTCTGCGTATTTAACAGGAAAACTTTAAATGTTGAAGAAAATGTTCATGTGGGTTTAGATGAAACTGAGTTGATCGATGATAAAACTAACCTAGCTGATTTGAGCAATTAGATGAAAGTTGTTGATTTGTCAGATGACAGCGAAGAAGATGTAAATAAGAGGATTCAACAGTCACCTGAACTGGAAATCTCATATCAGTCAGATACACAAATGTTTGAAGAACTGACAAACCAGACTGATCTAAACCAACCTGACGTGAACCAGACTGATGATATCTAAGCTGATGTACTCAAACCTTTGAGAACCTAGCTGAAGGGAACCAAACTGAAGAGAATCTAATTTATTCTACTCCACTCAATACTGACAATAATCCACTTGGACCAAGTTACAAAAGCAGTAAGACTAATCCACTTTCACTGGTAATCGGTAACACTTCTACACCTCTCAGAACTAGACAAAACATGATAATGAATTCTTGCATGCTGTTTTTATTTCACAACCAGAAACTAAGAAAATCGATGAAGCTTTAATAGATAACAGTTGGATTGAAGCTATGCGACGAGTTATGAAACGTCTACTACTAGTTTTTCTTTAAAGAATACTAGAAATTTTTATTCTTATATGCTTTCGGCCGAATATATATATATACATAAATATATATTTGCACCATTTAAAACAATTCACCAACTCATTATTTAAAAATCCGAAAGAACGC
This sequence comes from Primulina huaijiensis, assembly GCF_012295235.1. Classification (NCBI taxonomy): domain Eukaryota; kingdom Viridiplantae; phylum Streptophyta; class Magnoliopsida; order Lamiales; family Gesneriaceae; genus Primulina; species Primulina huaijiensis. The sequence goes on from NC_133313.1 coordinate 4,861,552, forward strand.
AGTGCAACACATAAAATCGTAAACCGTCAAACCAAACCTAAAACTAATATTTTTCAAAAATAGCATAAACTATTAAATCCTCTCAAAACCACTCATAAGCATAAAAGTCATAAAATCTTTAAAGTAATCTAAAATCATAATAATGCGGAAAAACTAGCAAATGTCCTTAGGTTATGTGCACCATCAGTCCAGCTAGTTCAACCATGAAGTCCTTCAACATAATCAAAATCATGCTCACATGTATCGATCACACCTAGTGAGTATATTGACTCAGCAAATCTTAACCATCATAGCAAGTAATAAATATACATTCACAAGAAACAATAAAAATAATTTTAATAAAAATAGCTTTTCATGTATATGCATAACTTTAAACCTTTTTCCTTTCATCATATACGTATACATTTCCATTATATTGAATTCAGATAATTAATTGTGACTTTTGTTTCAGCTTTTGGTCGATAGATCCATCTACGTATTACCACGGTACCAGGCGGCGGGGACATCAGCGACACTCTCACCCCTCAACTAAGCCTTGGCCTTATATATCATCATATGATTTCGTATTAGTCACAATCAAGTCATCTCCTTCAACCTTTCAATATATTCATCACTTATAAAAATTCATGCATATATATCATTTTTCCTTAAAACCAAGCATGTAATACGTCTTTTAACAGTATCTTTTTTCATCATAAAATCCCATGATCTTTTAAAATAAAAATTTTAACATTCATTACAGCATTCAAGGCACTACCAGGACGTCAAACATTTTTCAGGTGTAAAATGATTGTTTTGCACATGAAACCCTAACTTTCCCAATTTACCCTTAGACCTTAAAGCGACAACCCAAATCCTTCCAAACTTAAAATGAAACCTTAAAATACACCCAAAAACATTTCTTAGATGTAAACTTAAGCTCCTCAATTAATTTCCCAATTCGTTTTAAAACTTGAACTTACGTCTCGGTTTTAACTCGAATCAACTTGAAACTTAACCAAACTTCACAAAACTTGAACCATAGCTTAATCACAACTAATCATACCCTATGCAACCCAAATCAATCCAATCAAAACCCATAGATACCACCTATAAGGCTATTGGATTTTCTGCCCTAGTTTCGAAAACCCTAAATTCCTTCGACCCTAGACCTTGGCCGACCCAACCAAACCTTAGCTGACCCTACTGGGACCCTAGTCGAACCCCTTAGAACCTACTGGACCCCTCTCTACTGCCCACGCATTAGGGCGTGCATTTTTTTCTTTGTCGCGCATGCACAAGTCGCGCGGCCTTCCCCTTGTGGTTGATGCCCTACTGAGCCGCCCTTGGACCACCATGGCTCGTGGCTAGCACCCTCACAAACCCAGCCCCTCACCTTGTTTGCCCTTGCACAACCTTCTTCCTATTTTCTCCCAAAAGCCGAGCCCTAGCTATCCATGATCCCAAAAACGTGTAGCTTCTTTCCCTCCTTGTCCAGCCCTTAGCCAATCCTCTATGGACCCTTAATCATGCTGAAAAACATTCTTTCCCCTAGCCCTATCATGGCAGCCCTTTTGTGCAACATAAACATAGATTTAATAGTATGAAAACTCAAGTTTTGATCATGTATTTCCATAAAAACAAAAATATAAGAAAGTATATCATATTTTTCATGAAATCATGTTAAATCCACGTAATATGGTATGAACGATAAGTGAAGGAAGATTAAGACGTGTCTTTGCGTGTTTCACACACGAAAAACAATTTGAGACGCGAAGAACGTTGGAGGAGAGAGACGGGAGCTTGCTGCGTTTTTTCCCTTCAAACGCACGTGAATTCTTTGAAATCGTGAGGTGTGTGGCCGGGAGAGAAAACTAGGAGTCTTTGGAGCTTATAGGCGTGTGGTTTTAAATGTTTTAGGGTTTGGAAATTCTAAATTTTGATATAAATAATTGTGTAGTAAGCTAGGCCCAATAAACTTAGTATAATAGGTCCACTAGATAGTAGGTAAAATATTTCGTTTAGAATAGTTTTCTAAAATATTATCCGAGTTCCCAAAAATTCTTTATTTTTGTAAAAAATTGATTACCAGTTTAAAATACGAATGAAGTGGAAAAATATCTCAAAAGCATCATTTTAAAAAATACCACATAAAATATACCATATATTAAATAATTAAAAATAATCATTTAATAAAAATATTTTTCCTTTTAGGTCTCCGGCCTTCGTTCTTCTACTAGACCCAATAAATTTAGTATAATAGGTCCATTAGATAGTAGGTAAAATATTTCGTTTAGAATAGTTTTCAAAAATATTAGCCGAGTTTCCAAAAATCCCTTATTTTCGTCAAAAATTGATGATCGGTTTAAAATACGAATGAAGCAGAAAAATATCTCAAAAAAATCATTTTCAAAAATACCACATAAAATATACCATATATATTAAATAATTAAAAATAATCATTTAATAAAAATATTTTTCCTTTTAGGTCTCCGGCCTCCGTTCTTCGATCGCGTCTCGAATAACTCTTAAAAACACAGTTTTATGAATTCTAGTAGAAAGCAATATTTTTAACGTGAAAAAATGCCTAACACATTCAATCAACGTAATTAAAATGATTAAATTAGTCATTTTTCATTAATCCTATATTTGCATGCAGTTGGATTACGTTATCGTATTTTGAACCTTACAAGTTAAATCAGTTTGAAAGGAACAAGGTTTGGTACTTGGTACCCAAACCATCTAATCTGGCAGTAATTTGAACTAGATCTGAGTTAATAGAAATAAGCTTCATGAAATGGGTATTATAATCAGGAACAAAGATAGAATGGTTGCACAAAGGTTCAGACAAGAAGATGAAATTGATTGTAACGAGACCTTTACTCAAGTGGCCAAATTAAAAGCTATTCAAATATTTCTTGCTTATGCTGCTTATAAAAACTTTAAAGTATTTTAGATGGATGTGAAGAGTGCTTCGTAAATGGACTATTGCAGGAGGATGTATACATAGAACAACCTCCAAGTTTTATTAATTATATTTTACCTGATAATGCGTTTAAATTAAACAAAGCCTTGTATATATTAAAACAAGTATCAGGTTGTAATGCCTGAGATTTTATCACTGTAATCTGAGATTGATTAACTGATAAATTGATGTGATTATCGAAAGAGTAGAAAAGACATGGAAATGACATGAAAAGCATTGTTCATGAGTTACGGGCAGAGATTGTCGCGCACATGCGCGGGCACGGGAAGATGCGCGCATATGCGCGAGAGACCATTCGCGAAGGCAGAGGACCTCGCGCATATGCCCGAGACGGGGCGTGCATATGCGCGAGGAGGGGTGTTGACAAGATGCTGATTCCAGAGAAGTTGGCGCATGTGCGCCGAGAGTGGGCGCGCATATGCGCGAAGTGGGCAAAGCCAAAATGCCCTTTCCAGAGGATATCGCGCACATGCGCGGAAGACGTACGCGCATATGCGTGAGTGGCAGAGTTGCTGAGCGCCGAGACCAGTAGGTCTCGCGCATATGCGCCGAGAGAGTTCGCGCATATGCGCGAGACGTGCAGTGCATAGAGTTAGCCACATGTCCTTCACCATGTATTGTATATATATGAAACATTCCTTTCTCAGATTGCAAAGAAGGAAACCGAGCAAATCCCTCAGAAATCCTTACGCCTTTTTTATTGTATAAATTTGAAGGTTGCGCCAAATTCAACCGTCTGAATTTTGATATGAGTTTATTGTTGTGATCCTCTCATCAAGAGCTACACAAGGACGTAAGTTTTCTTGATTTCTGATATGATTTGAAATTGTGATATTGGAGGGCTTGTGATTTGCTTATTGCTATGTGTTCTGGACGTACTAGACATCGTAGAATTGAAACCGGATTGAAGACCAGATTGTTTATGGAATTGTTATGATTTTCAGATTTGATTTGATTAAGATTATACAGATTTGGTATCAGATTATGTTCTTGATTGATTATGAGATATTGAGATTGGTATATACTGATTTTGTATTGCCGGTATTTTGAGATTGTACCGTTATGCCGTCAGAATTTGATAAGATTAAGATATCTTGTTTGAATGGAAAAGTGATACAATATATTCGATTGTCATTGCCAGATTGAGTATTGACAGCTTCGAATTCAAGACTTCGACTTCGTCAGATCGACAAAAGAAAGGTATAAATCAATGTGAGACTGGGATAAATAACTCGAGTCAGATATGACCTGAGTTTCCATAAAATCACATACTTCTTTGCTATTGTTTTTAGATATTTGAATTCATGGTATTTACATGCTTGTTCTATTGATTTATAGAAATCATGGATTAGATGATTGAGTTTGAATCAAAGAGTCCTTGGCAGAGGTGCCAGGTCACTGGACAATGGTTTATATCGATGTGCTTAGGAGCAGATTGACTTCTATTGCAGATATTCGATATAGAATACCAGAGTCTGGGAAATAAGAATGTATCTTCATCTAGCTGAGGAGATTAGATGAGTTGATGCGTTCTTATTCAATCGGGATCCCTAGATTAGATGAGTCGAGTCAAGAGTTTGATTTACAGACTTGTATTGATTTATGTTTCGTAGATTACGATTCAGGTTTCTGTAAATGTTTATGCTTTCGTATATCCTTATATAAATTGCATGTTACATTGTTTATACTGGGATATGTTTCTCACCGGAGTTATCCGGCTGTTGTTGTGTTTGTATGTATGCATGACAACAGGTGGGACAGGATCAAGGTTGAGAAGAGGATGAGAGATTGAGATTAGAGTGGTGATTCCGGACCTTGCTGTAGAGTTTGTTTCAGCACTTGATGTATAGTTGTTGAACCCTGGATTGATATGAATGTATTTAGTACAAGACTTGTACTTTTACTCCGGATGTTTATATAGGATTGATTATCATATGTTCCAAATTTATATTTGCATAAAAAAAAAAATTTAGACCCAGATTATTTAATTGATCCAAGTATTCCTAAAGTTGATTAAGAAGATGATTAGCGTCCGGGTCCCCACACACGTACTAGCTAGGTATGACACTCTTTCACAATTCTTACTTGAACATGAGTTTACAATAGGTTCAGTGGATAAGAATTTATTCACATACATTAAAAATGATCATAATTTGTTAGTTCAGATTTATGGTGATGATATTATATTTGAATCCAATAACTCAAAGATCTGCGAAAAATTTGCTAAACTAATGCATGATAAGTTCGAGAAGAACATGATGGATAAAGTGAACTTCTTTCTAGGACTGCAAGTTAAGCAGTTGGATACTGGAATCTTTGTCAGTCATACAAAGTACACCAAATAAATACTTAAAAAATTCAGAATGAAGTCATGTTCATCAGCAGCAACCTCCTATATGACCTCATCAATTAAGCTTGATAAAAATTAAATGGAAATATCAGACAAGATAACATTGAAATGCCTAAATCTTTCAATTTACCTTTGCATCTTCTAATTCAAAATATATATGCTCTCAAAATTCTTGATCTCATTCACCTGCGAAAATCATCTAAATTCTATCTTTAAGAGATGGCTGCTCCAATAATTCCTTTCTATATCATGAACGCTCTTGTAATCGATTTCAAATCAATTATTCTATGGAAGACGATGTTGTCACTCAAGTCTTCAAAGCCATCGAGACATCTGGGCTCAGGACTTTTCTCAGTTCATCTTTGGACATCTACATGGATGAGCTGAAAAGTGTCTACGCAAGAGGGATAATGACTGGAGACAGAAAGAAGGGCTAATTGATTTCTCTCTAGTACCTCAACAAGTAGTTGAGGACATGAAGCAGAAGTTATCCACATCTAGTGAGATAATCAAGAATTCTGGAAAGAAGAAAGAAATGAAGTTGGAATATCAACTTCTGGCTGATATTGTGGCCAATCCAATCCTGGTGAAGCCATGATCTTTTGATGCCTACACTACAATTTCTTTTTTTTTTATTACAATCATTGAAACAAGACTCAAGATTAACTAGTCAGTCATCATGTTCGATATTCTAAATGCTGGTTCAAAATGAGAAGCAATCAATTAGATTCGCCATCCCCTTAAGCAGATTATCTGAAGACACTGGGCTTTACTGAGCAACTCTGTAACCTTGCATAAGTTCATGGCTCTCACTACACCAAATATCCTTTTTCTCACGTATAAAAGACACAAACTAAATACCTAAGTCGCTGGGAAGTTGGTAACATGTAAACGTAAAGAAACCCCTTGCCAAGAAGGGAAGCAAGGTAACTGGACCCAAGACAAAGAGGAAACCAATTCTGCAATCTAGTGACTTTGAGGTAGCAAATCCTTCACCCTTTCCGAAAAGTCCATAAGAATAAAAAGCAGACCAGTACCTACACCAATCAAGGTAGTACCTATATCTATGGTACAAGTGGTTGAGGATAACATAAACAAGGCTACTGACCAGCCATAAAAAAAAAACTAAAACTGATAACGGTGGCAGCTCTACCTCGAAAAATCAGTATGCCAATGGCTCTTCCTCCTCAAGACCAACAAAAAGAGTGATCATTAGAGACTTCATTCAATCCACCAGGTCTGGATTGGTCTCTACCTTCTCTAAAACCATGGGGAAAGGAAAGAGAAAGTGATTGAAGTTCAAGTCCTGGAACCAATATCAGCAGTACAAACTCAAATAGACTTGCTGATGGATGAGGTTAATGAATTTACTGAAGAAAAGATCAAATTATTTGATAAACGAATGGAATTCATAACGGTCATCTTTGCAACAAAATTGAATAAAAAAGAGGTGTTGAAAAAGACGTAGGAGTTTTGGAATCTCCGAATATCTAGAAAGAATCTTGTGCTTATTTCCTTTTCAATCTGCCTACTCTTCTACATTTCAGCGAACCCCAACTGATCTTCTTGATAAGCCTTTTGTTCGACCAGTTTCATTAAGTCTACTTCTGCACAGTTCACATTGATTGGCTTATTGAGAATCCAAACAACAAGAACAAAATTTCGGTGTTGCTAATCCAACAGAAATATTTTGTAAATTAAATTTATTCACCCTCTCTAAATTTAGTTTCGATCATAACAGAGGTAAAAATCGCTCTAACACCAACTATAAAATTTATAATATCATGTACATAACTTAATTAATATGATAACTGAATGCGAAAGATGAATCAAATGTTACCTCCAACCATTGAATTTGAAGAACTCCTCGAACACCTTAATTATTTTGAATATCTTCTAAATGTTTAAGAGTCTTTCAAGCACACCAAACCTCACTATAGATGATTTTTTATAACTTTTATGTGTGAGTGTTTAGGGACTTCAAACACCACTATTTACAGACATCGCGTACCATAATTGAGTAATTTTGAATTGACTGTGACTTATCATGATGAGATCTTTTGTATTTCGAAAAGATGACAAACTTATCAAGATATAAATTTTAACATCTAAATGTTTTCAAATGCAAATAGATAAGATAAAATTTGTGCATAATTAAATTCTTTAATTGTTATCTTAAAATAAAATTCTTAAAAATCTCAATAAGATTCGAGCTTATCAATAATCATGAAGATTCGACGGTACTATGTCGCAGTAACATGTTGCGACAAAGCTCACAACAAGGAATAGACAGATTGCGAAACATAGCTTAAAACGTAACATAAACATATCTTATATGTAATTGTGAAGATTCGAAAGTGACATATCGCAGACATGACAAGAAATAAACAAAATGCAAAGAATATCTCAAAACGTATCATAAACATAGCATGGGCTAATCATATTCATATCTTATTTGTATTCACATTGTACTGTTTATTTCATCTCATTTTCCATGGTATTACTCATTAATCCTATATATGTTACTCTTCTAAGCGCGATGCCAAATAAATGATTATTATATCCCACTGCATCAGTGTCTTAACGAAACGTATCAAACATCAGAATTTCCTTTACCATTTCTAATTTGAATCATAACTATGTTCTTGACTTACTTGAGACGAAAATAAACATACCTTAGCAAAATGAATGAATCAAAGTGCAATCATACTGTCCTTATTTGTAACAATCACGCACTATCCCGATCTTGGGCTCCCTCTGGAGCTTTTTCCCTCACGGGCCGGGCTTTCTCATGCATTATTACTCAAATTATGAAGAATTGAACATATTATTTAGGAATATAACAAATGGAAATGAAGGACACAAAACAAATATTGATTGTTGTAACGATCATGAGCTATCTTGATCTTGGTCATCCTCTAAGACCTTGTCCCTTACAGGCTTTCTCATGCACCATTATTCAAATCATGGCGAAGTGAGAACATCAAATAAAGTGATTTTATCAAATTTTCAAAAACAAGAACATAATCATGTGAAGATGATAGGCTCGAAAATGACTAGAAATTCGCTCGAATTCGGATGACTATTGGACAAAACTTTGATTTGAAAATTTGAGGATCTTTTCTTGAATTTTTTCAGAAACTTTCTTTAACTATCCAGCCTATTTCTCGATAGTTTGAAAGATTTTGTGATGATTTTTTATGTGGTTTTACACTACACCAAAGTCTCTATTTATAGGTCACAAAAGATGACGTAAAAAGTCTTCTATTCACGGTCATTTATCTCTTCTTAATTTTCATTATTTTGCTCTTAATATAAGTAGTTTAATAGCTGATTTATTATGTTGCAAAACCAAATTTCGGGTCTTCACATATCTAGTTGTTGAGGTTATGTTTTTTAACTCCAAATTCGAGCGAAACTCACATCATGATGTGTTCATCGAGGACTTTTTTATTTTCTGTCTTCAACATTAGTGAATCCCTTTCCTTTATTGTTTTCTATAAGTTTTTCCATTTTTCAAAATGTTTAAAATATATATTGCTCGGTAATTCAAAAAAATACACATGCTTTGGGACTACCTGAAAACCTACATAGTTCATTGCTAATTTGTTATTTAAAGAACCATTGATCACTAGTAGCTACGATGTCTTCAAAGTAAATTTATAAATTGAAAAATGCACAAGCTCCTCGATATATATGTTTACATGTATAGAAAAAATATATTATATTTGCCAAAGGAAATTAAAAAATACTGACAATGAAATAAATTTTGTCAGTGTTTCTAAAAGACCCTTCCTGACAGAGAAAATTTTAAAAAATAAATTCTGGATATTGGCTGGCTTGACAGTCTACGTCGATGAGAAATTGATATTGCTACATATAAAGCGCCATTCCAATGAAAATTGTAATACCCGAGATTTTTTAATCGTGATAATATTTTCGTAATTTAAGTGTTCTAGGATTATTCAATCTTTGGGTATCTATCTCATTATTTTATTTATGATATAAGATTTGCAAGTTTATCTAAAGTTGGGTGAATAATTACATCGTGTACAATATTTTTGGAGCTCAAGATTTAAGATAATATTGTGCATATATTTTGAACTTGGGATAATAAACAAGTCTATCACAATCCAAAGAATTAAATAAGGAATTTTGATATAAGCAGGTAAAGTTGGAGATATAAATTCAAAGTTGGAAAGATTTTTACCAGATAAAGATTTAAAATTTGATATACCTGGATAAAGATTAAGCAGAGGATAATATGATCCCTAAATTTCGAAATATCTAAGGGATGTACATTTAGATTTCGAAATATTATCCAAGATAACGGATAAAGAATGATAATTATCCTAGATTTAAAGTTTGATTCAAAATTCAAAAGGCGAGGATGACACACGATCAGGATAGCAACCACCTCCCTATAAATAGGAGAAGCACCCATTCAGAATTTACACCTCATTTACACATCAAATTTTCGAGTTTTCCTCCCTAATTTTCGAAATTTCTCTCCGAAAATTCTGCACGAGTCAGCAAAATTATGTCTAAGTTCAGAAATTCGTTTCTCTCTCTCGAGTACTCGGAATCCGATCATCACCATTCAGAATGTTCTTCCATATGTTTCGAACAACATATCCAAATTTCGGCCAAATCCAACGGTTAGTTTTTTGTTTATAGCCTTCGCAAGAAAATTGCTCAGATTCTAAGCGAAAAATAGCATACCTACGATTTTTCATCCATAAGCAGGTTAAAACGACTTTTAAACCCGATCTCCACCGTTCATAATATATTTGACAAATTTTTGAACGTACTGTGAAATTTTGAGCCCGATCCAACGGTTAAGTAAGGCGCAATAATTTTTCAAGACGGTTGATTTTTCGGGCGATGGTGCTGCTGCGTTTTCGAAGTGTCAGTTGCATAATTCTTCTATTGTTTTCGAATTCTTCATGTTTTCTTCAAGGTCTAAGGTAAGTGGGCTTGTTTTAAATCCATAATTTTAGTTATGTGTTTTTTTTGTTTTCGAAAAATTCGGTCGAGCACCGTCATTCTGTCTCTACGTTTTTTTGTGAAATTTTGGTACATTTACGTGTTGGCACTGTGAGGATTCACTGAAAATGGGTGGGAATCCCAACATATGGCCCTTCACGGTAGGATAGAACCGTTTTATGGCCTCGCCCCCTTAGGGGATTAAAACTTAGGGAATGATATCAGTAAACCATAGAAGGTGGAAAAATCGCGTGCTGTTATGATATGAATATGATGATATGTTATGAAAAGCACGATATGTTTATGTGTTATTTTCAAAAATTGTGTAAATATTTTTATATTGTGCTCGAACGGCCCCCACTTGCTGAGTATTTCCCAAACTACTCACCCCTTACTCTACCCTCCCCAGATAAATCAGAAGAAGAAATAGAGAAAGAAGAATCAGTCATCAGTTTTGAGGATGATAGTAGAGCATGAAGAATTTTAATTAAGAATATGTTCTTGTGAGTTTTTAATTCTAGTTATGAACGCTTCCGCAGATTTTTATCACTTTCAGAATCTACGTTGTAAAGACAATCTTATGATTAATTATGAGTAATAAACTTGTTTTGGTTTATACAATACTACGAGGATTGTTGTTTTCAATTGTGTGGTTGTAAAACAACGTCGGGGTCGACTAACCCCGATCTCGGGACGTGACATTTAAATGGTATCAGAGCCGCCAGGTTCATAATCCAGTTGGAGAAATTTTACCAAAAATAAAAATAAAAAAAATCGGCTAGATTTTTGTAAAGAGCTTATCCAGTCTCCTTCGGAACGACCAAATGAGTAATATTCACAAGTTTTTGTGGCATGGTTCGTAAACGCAAAATTCCTTGATTTAGACCTCCGAAATCGCATATTTCCGTTTTAGGAAAGTTATGCAGTGCCTATAACTTTTCGTAGGAAATTCCAAATTCGATTCCATCAGTTGTTCTAAACTCCTCTCAACATATGCTTTAAATCCATATGTTTTTATCGAAACTTTCCATTTTTGGAAAATTTCTCTAAAAATCTCGCCCAACACGTTTCTTGTAGTGCTTATCGGATTCTTTACAGAATTGGATTAAGGAAACAATTATATTGACCTATATTGTTGGGATTGTACCTTTCTGAGATAAGTTCACTTAAGCTTCTGACTTAAGATGAAATATTTGATTTGGGAAAATAAATTAATTATGGACAAAAAAAAATTAGTGTGTGAAAATTTGAGATAAGAGTTATAATAAGTTTTGAATATTCCAATAAAAGTTGATTTTGGGCAATAGTTAGTTGTGTGAACATTAATTTGGGTTCTTAAAAATGCTAAGCGTTAACTTTAAATATGTATGATTTTGGGTTATCTTTTTTAAATGAGTGTGAGAAACAATATCTTCAGGTTTAGAAATTTATATTATTTTGAGATAACTAGTAGGATACGACCTTATTTGAATAAAATAAGTTATGAGATTTTGCTAGATATTGAGGAAAATATAGTCTAATAAGTTTTGACTTTTACTAAGAATGATTCAAGGAGAAATACATTCAATGAAAATAGTATGTGTTAGAGCTCTCTAAGCTCATGGTCTTGAGGAAAGTAAGATTTAGCACAAAAATTAATCGAGGATTAATTTCACTCGTACAAGGTTGAATAAGATTTTATTTTATGACGACTGAGTTATAATTTTTGGGTTTGAGTAAATAGGCTATAAATTGATATTGAGTTAAGTTCCAAGATTTTATATGAGTTTTAAGCTTTGAGATGGTAATCGTGATAATTTCAAGATAGAATAAAATCAACATCAGTTCGCATATATTTAATGCCGACTTGATTCAAAGCACTTTGGTAGATTTCGATGTCATCATATGGATGGATTGGTTATCTAAGAGCAGTGCAATAGCAGATTGCCGGAGTAAAAATTTCAAACTCCGAACCGCGAAACAAGAAGAAATAAGGTATCATGGCAATGCCAAGAGACAGAAATACATTCTTTCTGCTTCTCAGACTTGGAAAGCCATAAAACCGGGCAAACAATTTACCTAGCAATGGTGAACGAAGTGCAGGAAGAAATTGAGCACAAGCTGGAAGACACCCTAATAATGCGGGAATTCCCGAACGTTTTTCTGGAAGAATTCTAGGGATATTCTTGGACCGCGAGGTTGAATTCAAATCAATATGGTTCTCAGTGCTGCACCAATTTCAATAGCACCATACTGAATGATGCCAACTGAATTCCAGGAGCTAAAAGAACAACTCCAAGAATTGTTAGACAAGAAGCAATTTCAACCGAGTATGTCTCCATAAGAAACTCCTGTACTGGTTGTGAATAAGGAGGACAGAAGTAGGAGATTGTGTATAGATTATAGAGAACTCAATAAAATCACAATCGAGAATAAATATCTTCTTCCAATGATAGAATATATTTTCGATCAACCTAAAGAAGCTACAATATTTTCCAAGCTGGACCTGAGAAGATGCTACTACCAATTGAAGGTCAGGGCTGAAGATTTACTCAAAACAGCCTTCTGAAAAAGGTACATGTATTATGAGTTCACAATAATGCCTTTTTGCTTGACGAACGTGTCGCCAGCCTTCTTTGATCTAATGAACAGGGTGTTCAAGTCATTCCTTAACAAATTTTTAGCGGTGATCATCGAAGAGTTCCTCATTCACTCACCAAATGAAGAAGACCATAAGGAGCATCTTCGTCTCACTCTTCATAGTCTAAGGAGAGAGAATTATATGACAAGTTCAAGAAAGGTGAGTTTCGGCTACAGAACGTCACTTTCTTAGGTCACATAATATGTGAGGCATGAGTATTTGCGAATCCTAAAAAAAGTAGAGGCAATCAAAGACCGGCCAAGACCAAGGACAATAACATAAATTCAGAGCTTCTTAGGATTGACGAGATATTTTCGGGATTTTTCCAAGATCTTCCCTCGATAGCAATACAGCTTACAAAACTCACAAAAGAACTCTAAATTCAATTGGAGCAAAGAACGTGAGAAAAGTTTTGAAACCTTAAAAGATGAAACTTGCAACCACAATGGTGGTAGTGCTGCCTGATGAAGGCAATGATTTTTTTTTCAATTACAGAGATCCGTCAAAGAAAGATCTAAGATATGTGCTCATGCAAGAAGGAAGAGTAATTTCTTTTGCATCAAGGCAATTGAAACCGTATAAGCAAACTACCCAACCCACGACCTTGAGTTAGCCGCAGTAGTTTTTGCATTAATGAGGCATTACCTTTAAGACGCCAAGTGTGAGATTTTCACTGACCATCAGAGCCTCGAGTATTTGTTCACGCGGAAAGAATTGAACATGAGGCAGAGATGATGGATTGAATTATTTTGACGTATCGATGAGCTACCATCCAGACAAGGCAAATGAGGTAGCTGCGCTTTAAGTCGGAAAAACATGGGTAAGACGATTATAGCCTCACTATTGGCACACCGTGAATTGAGAAATCGTTAAGCAAAACCAATTTCATGGTCTTAATGGGAAATTAAGATTTAATATGAGAAAAAGAAAAGAAAATTTGAGATTAAATTTTATGTGAAATGATCAATTGAAATTTTGATTTTATCTTTTAAGATAATACTTTTGAGGTTTACTTTAGATTGATCATATTGAGTTATAGTTTGACTTTTGGGAATTTTACATTACTACAAACATTGGGATAGGAAAAAAATAATAATTGGGATCCAGCTTATGCATTACATAGTCGATAAAATTTAAGAAATGATTTTTGGGATTTATATTGGATTGATTATGAGATTAGTCTTTATATTAAATGTTCAATGGAAAAGTTGATATTAATTTTTTTGGATTTCAGTTAGAGTTACATTATTGAGCTACATTTAGATTCAAAAGGTTTTATTAGGGTTTTCTTCTCTCATAAGACAGATAGTTTATCAAATTATGATTATGAGATATGCGACTATTGGGTTATAGTAAGTTGTTGTGTAATCAACGATTCTAATAATTCTGGTTCAATAAAAGTGATATCATTGGATGCAGTAATACAAGTAATATTAAGAAAATATGGTGTTGTAAGTATAATTCAAAATATGAGTAACTCAGCACTTTAGTTATTAAGATATCTGACAAAAATCACTGGGATATGATTTAGGAATTTTAGACGATTTTCTAATCATATTGAAAGAGAGTCACTTGGGAACTAGAATGGAAATAACGCGAGCAATACCCGTACATCTTCCTAGACCAAGCCAACCCAAGTTTCGAGGACGAAACTTCCCATAAGGAGGGAGGGATTTAAAACCCGAGATTTTTTAATCGTGATAATATTTTCGTAATTTAAGTGTGCTAGGATTATTCAATCTTTTGGTATCTATCTCATTATTTTATTTATGATATAAGATTTGCAAGTTTATCTAAAGTTGGGTGAATAATTACATCGTGTACAATATTTTTGGAGCTCAAGATTTAAGATAATATTGTGCATATATTTTGAACTTGGGATAATAAACAAGTCTATCACAATCCAAAGAATTAAATAAGGAATTTTGATATAAGCAGGTAAAGTTGGAGATATAAATTCAAAGTTGGAAAGATTTTTACCAGATAAAGATTTAAGATTTGATATACATGGATAAAGATTAAGCAGATGATAACATGATCCCTAAATTTCGAAATATCCAAGGGATGTACATTTAGATTTCGAAATATTATCCAAGATAACGGATAAAGAATGATAATTATCCTAGATTTAAAGTTTGATTCAAAATTGAAAAGGCGAGGATGACACACGATCAGGATAGCAACCACCTCCCTATAAATAGGAGAAGCACACATTCAGAGTTTACACCTCATTTACACATCAAATTTTCGAGTTTTCCTCCCTAATTTTCGAAATTTCTCTCCGAAAATTCTGCACGAGTCAGCAAAATTATGTCTAAGTTCAGAAATTCGTTTCTCTCTCTCGAGTACTCGGAATCCGATCATCACCATTCAGAATGTTCTTCCATATGTTTCGAACAACATATCCAAATTTCGGCCAAATCCAACGGTTAGTTTTTTGTTTATAGCCTTCGCAAGAAAATTGCTCAGATTCTAAGCGAAAAATAGCATACCTACGATTTTTCATCCATAAGCAGGTTAAAACGACTTTTAAACCCGATCTCCACCGTTCATAATATATTTGACAAATTTTTGAACGTACTGTGAAATTTTGAGCCCGATCCAACGGTTAAGTAAGGCGCAATAATTTTTCAAGACGGTTGATTTTTCGGACGATGGTGCTGCTGCGTTTTCGAAGTGTCAGTTGCATAATTCTTCTATTGTTTTCGAATTCTTCATGTTTTCTTCAAGGTTTAAGGTAAGTGGGCTTGTTTTAAATCCATAATTTTAGTTATGTGTTTTTTTTGTTTTCGAAAAATTCGGTCGAGCACCGTCATTCTGTCTCTACGTTTTTTTGTGAAATTTTGGTACATTTACGTGTTGGCACTGTGAGGATTCACTGAAAATGGGTGGGAATCCCAACATATGGCCCTTCACGGTTGGATAGAACAGTTTTATGGCCTCACCCCCTTAGAGGATTAAAACTTAGGGACTGATATCAGTAAACCATAGAAGGTGGAAAAATCGCAGTGCTGTTGTGATATGAATATGATGATATGTTATGAAAAGCATGATATGTTTATGTGTTATTTTCGAAAATTATGTAAATATTTTTATGTTGTGCTCGAACGGCCCCCACTTGCTGAGTATTTCTCAAAATACTCACCCCTTACTCTACCCTCCCCAGATAAATCAGAAGAAGAAATAGAGAAAGAAGAATCAGACATCAGTTTTGAGGATGATAGTAGAGCATGAAGAATTTTAATTAAGAATATGTTCTTGTGAGTTTTTAATTCTAGTTATGAACGCTTCCGCAGATTTTTATCACTTTCAGAATCTACGTTGTAAAGACAATCTTATGATTAATTATGAGTAATAAACTGGTTTTTGGTTTATACTATACTACGAGGCTTGTTGTTTTCAATTGTGTGGTTGTAAAACAACG
>NC_133313.1:4885276-4986181 GCF_012295235.1 Primulina huaijiensis
TAAAGTTTGCTAGTCCCGAGTAAATTGTAAAAAATACATTCAATGTTCTAGGAAATTAACAAAACGCAAGCGGTGGAAGAGCGTAATCACTATGGTCTCAAATATCACATGTCTAAGGTGTTCATGTTAGATGCATGCACACATTACTTAACAGTTCACGTGTGTGTGTGGATCACCAATCTCGTCTACCTGACCCAACATAGCGATAGATTTAAGCTATTTTACCTCATAAAAACATAGAATGCTTAACTCAAGTTTCAAACTATCATACGTGGAAATAATTATCTACGCACAGAGATCTCCAGGACTTTTGGTTAAACATTTGGTTCAAAAGATATTAAGGAGAATCATACCAAAGTGTAACGTGATGTCATGAGATGTGTACGTGTAAATGGTCAAATTCCATACTTGTTGACAATGCTTTTGAAATGTCCATAGACTTAACTTAACGACTCTTCTCCACAAGTATATTGGATACACATGACTCGTTTAATAGGTCTTGTAAGCTTATATCGTTAGACTACGGCTCACGGATTCAATAAAGGTATGGAAATCAAAGATAAGATAAACAAACAAATAATATTATTTTTTCAACAATTTCTCCATCCTTCATATTCCACCTTTAATTGATTTTTTTTCATCATTCATTTTTTTTTCATCTCCAATCCTTTTTCGAATAAGCCAATTCATTTGGGACCCTGCAGATCCGCTCTTTTTCCTATTCAAAGATCACCCCCCGACTCTGTGTTTTCACATATTTTCTCATGTTCACAATCTCCACACCATACATTCCTAATTTTACTTCACAATTTTTTCTGTTTTACTCCTCTTTTCTGCACGATTATTTTTTTCTTTCCATTTTACAAGTGCTAAAAGTTCATTTCTCTCACATTCATGCATGAATTATTGTATATGCCTAGAATTTTTGGTAGTTGACATGAGACAAAGAAAAATGTATGAATGGGGCTATTGTGTGCCTTGGCACACACCATTCGATTTTTTTTATTGGCTCAAACTAGGACACTAGAGATTAATATGACTTATTGGTAGGCTCGAAAGGCTCAAACGATCCAAAAGTTGCCTAAATCATCTCGAAGTCGCACAATATCCGTATTTCATCTCGAAAAGTGTTAAACCAAGTTCTAGACTACTTTTCATTCACAAATCAACTTGTACAAACCGACCATGTGCATCAAAATAATGATTGACTTTTTTTTGAATAAATTCAATTACACATCTTCTTTTTGTGAGGCTCAAATGGCTTCAAATGATATGTTATAACAATGTAAACAGGCCCAACGAAATTCAATGAATGCCTAGACCACTTCTGTGCTTGTAAAATTTATTTCATATCAGATAGAAATAAAAAAATTCTCAAAATTATGTCTTCTATTCAGTAGTACATAGCATGCAATAAATGTTATCTCCTTATTAGGTGTATCAATGATTAAGGTGAAAGTTCATAGAGGTTGTGAACTTTTAAGAATTTGTACACATGCACCATGATTCAACCATTTTGGCAAGAATTATCTTCATTGGCCTACTAAAATTTGATTATTAATTTGTTTTGGCATAAATTAGACTAACTGATTGCAAGAATTCAAGTAGCAGGAATTAAACCCCCCCTCCTAAACTTAAAACATTCATTTTCCTCAATGTATGTAAAATAAAAAAATTAGGACAATTCATACTTGTGGCGACGAGCATCATTACTCGTCGTTATCATCATTTTCTTTCAACATTGGGGTGTTCCGCTCATCACACAGATCTGCTCATTAAAATATTATTAGTCCAAATGATGTTAAAACATGTGACTAAAAAAATTATAAATAAAGCGAATAAGTAACTAAAATAAAAGTTCAGAAAAATAAAATTTCATTGGTTGCCTCCCACACAGCGCTTTGTTTTAAGTCATCAGTCTGACTCTCCTTCCTATTCAAGATGGATCATGTGATCTCTTGGATGCCTTGATTACCACCCTCTGGCCTTCAACCTCCATGGTCAGCCTTCCTTGCTTCACGTCAATGATGGTTCCAGCAGTAGCCAAGAATGGTCGTCCTAGAATGACAAGAACATTCTGACTGTTCTCCATGTCAAGCACAACAAAATATACTAGAAGTCTCAGTTTATTGATCTAGACCTCAACATCTTCAACAAAACCCAACGGTACCTTGACAAATTTATCTGCCAACTGCAAGATCAATTTTGTGGGCTTCATTCTGCTCAGTCCAAGTTTCTCGTAAAGAGAACTTGACATTACATTCACGCTCGCCCCTGAATCACAAATAGTTTTTCCCACCATTTGGCCCCCTATTGGACATGGTACAACGAATTTCCCGGGATCTGCAGCTTCTGTGGAAGATTTCTATGTTTCTTCTCATCGCCTCCTTCAGTAAGTGCCACTTCCTCTAGATCTGCAGATTGAATGTTAATGTGTAGGTTCTTAAAATCTTCAAGACTTTTTTTCTTCTGAAACTCAGCATTCAAATGTATAAATCTGCCTTCTCAGCATGCAATAATTTCAATTGCACAATAATTTTTTTAATAGATTCGTTGAAGTTATCGGCCTTCCGAGCTCTATAAACACCAAAGGTATATTTTCATACGGTCCTATTTAAAATCACCTCTCCCAAGTGATACATCTCAAATAAAAATGACAATTCAATTATTGATCAAGTAATTGGACGCAATAAAATCCAGAAAATATAAATAAACAAGAAAAAATTCACATATTAAGTCAACAATTCAAAAAACAAAAAAGATTCGACCAAGCTACGCCGTCCTCTAGATTAAAGAAATTAGTTCATAACAGAAAAACGATAAAACAAATTCATGTTTTCCAACATAACTAATATAATAAAATTAAGTACGAAGAAGGGAAGAATAATCGAATCAGAATTGCGACTCCATCCCTGGTAGATGAGCTATTCGTCTTCGTTCTTCATTCTCGCTCTCTTTTCCGTTCTCTGGATTTTTATTTGTGATTGTGGTTCTCCTCTTTTTCTTGTGGCTAGGGTTTAAATTATTAGAATGGTTGCGAAAGCCCGTGAAATTATGTGTTTTACACTCGTGCGTTGTGCAACCACGCACACACTTCTGTTTTATGCGCACTGCACACGCAGGGACGTGGGTTTCCTCGTAGCCATGCACATGCTACTGTTCAAAATTTTTTTTTTCGCTCTTGCGCTTCCTCTACTTTCTTGTTCAGCCCTTCATTCTTTCATTTCAAAATTTAGCTTATTCCTCGTTGGTCACAAGTTATGCACTCGTGCTTGATTCCTGCAGTAACATAAATAACAGTCAAAAACGTAAATCTGCTCGATAATCGCACACTTTAATGCCAATTTCTTGGGTAATTTAAGTGCAAAACTTGCACTTAGTTATCAAATCTCCCCAAACATAAAGTTTGCTAGTCCCGAGTAAATTGTAAACAATACATTCAATGTTCTAGGAAATTAACAAAACGCAAGCGGTGGAAGAGCGTAATCACTATGGTCTCAAATATCACATGTCTAAGGTGTTCATGTTAGATGCATGCACACATTACTTAACAGTTCACGTGTGTGTGTGGATCTCCAATCTCGTCTACCTGACCCAACATAGCGATAGATTTAAGCTATTTTACCTCATAAAAACATAGAATGCTTAACTCAAGTTTCAAACTATCATACGTGGAAATAATTATCTACGCACAGAGATCTCCAGGACTTTTGGTTAAACATTTGGTTCAAAAGATATTAAGGAGAATCATACCAAAGTGTAACGTGATGTCATGAGATGTGTACGTGTAAATGGTCAAATTCCATACTTGTTGACAATGCTTTTGAAATGTCCATAGAATTAACTTTAACGACTCTTCTCCACTAGTATATTGGATACACATGACTCGGTTAATAGGTCTTGTAAGCTTATATCGTTAGACTACGGCTCACGGATTCAATAAAGGTATGGAAATCAAAGATAAGAGAAACAAACAAATAATATTATTTTTTCAACAATTTCTCCATCCTTCAACAAGGATGGATTGTTGATGGTGGAGATGAATATGTTGAGACAAATGTTGAAGATGTAAGGGAACTTCACGAAGAAGAATTTGTATCGGATGAAGAGGAGGAAGAAGCCATGGATTTTGAGTTTGAATCCGATACAGAAGAAGTATTGGAAAAATATGGAGATGAACTAGAAGAGTTAGATGTTTAGGTTTAATATCAATATATTATGTTGAAAAAAATGTTGAACAAATTTAATTTTCATTGTACAACGGTTCTAGTAAAGTAGTAAACTGATGTGGATGAATCATATATAAAAATTATTAATATATATTTATTATTACAATTTTAAATTTTATAATAATATATATTTTATATACAAACATAATACTCATGAACCACTTAATGAATTTAAGCTTTAAAAAAAACCGCCTAGACAACCGCCTAGGCCCCGCCTAGTCGCCTAGGCGCTAGGCGGTAGGTAACCGTCCGCCTACCGCCTACCGCTTTTTAGAACACTGCCTGTGATGCTAAATAGACAATGGAGATCTAGATTTTTAGTGATTCTAGCATGACATTGACTGACAATTTTGCAAACACAGAGACTAGGCACATTTTTTTCATTATCTTTGGGCCTCTTTTCATTATTTATTATCGATTGTTAGCCCATTGAGCCTCAAGTTGTGTGAGATGCTTGAAATTTTCGTGTGCTTACCTCATATATCATTTTGGTTGAATAGTGCATGTGATTGGTTTGTATGAGATAACTAATGGATTTACGGTAATCTAGAACTTTCTTGAACACTTTTCGAGGCGAAATACGGAAAATATATGACATAGAAATGATTTGGGCAATCTTTGGAACCGGTTGAGTCTTTTGAGCCTACAAAAAAAAATGAAATATCTATAGTGTCCCATTTTGAGCCTACTAAAAATCAAGTGGAGTGTGTCAATGACATACAATTAGCCCCCATTTGTATCTGTTAGATATCCCACATCAACTACCAAATGAATTTTATACACTTAATATCCATCCTAACTTTGAGATAAATAAGTTCATTGGTGTTGAAATGATTCAACCACTCCTTGAAATGAAAAAGAAAACAAATGTGTATAAAGGAGTTGAAAAAGAAACAAAAAAGATAAACAATGAAAAGAATGAATCAAAAGTGGTGAAGAGAAAAAAAATTGGGAAAATGAGATGTTAATGATGAGAAAACAATAAATGGATGGTGAATGAAAGAAGAATGAAAATGAGTGAAAATGATGAAATCCAAATATTTCTCTAAAATTTTTATTTCTATACCCTTTATTATAGCCATGAACCGTAGCCTAACGTTATAAGCTTACAAGACCTATTAACCTTTTCAAATTTATCCAATATACTAGTGGAGAAAAGTTGTTCAAGTCAAGCTAATAGATACCTGAGAAACATGGTTAGTGGGTGTTGTGAATCTATTTGGGATACTTTTAGATACCTGAGAAACATTGTTTAACATCATTAATTTTTTTGGGGTACTTGTGTTGAATATCTTATGAGTCAAATAATCACCATTAAAGTCCTTTGTGATCTATGTAAGTGAATTTGCATCTTAATGAAGTGTGGGTTGAACAGAGCTGAAGAGTTCTTGAGTTTATAAGGCGAGTGGGTGTTGTGAATCTATTTGAGCATTCGATTGGGTAAATAAACATTGATATATCACACACGCATGTGACTCTTGAATAATTGTGAATTACATGAAAATGGATAAGTCGGAGGCCAAGGTTAATGTTTGCATATCCATGACTTATAGTTGTTAGCAATAATTCTTGATTGAGTTCATATTCTTATTTTTATTTTTGTTTTGCTCGGAACTAGAAAAAGTTCAAATTTCGGAGGTTTGACAAGTACAAGAATTGCAATTAATTTATATGAGAATCCATTTGAATTATGTTAGTTTAGGAATATATTACGCTTGGTTTTTTTTTTTTGTCGTCCAGGAGATGAACAACTATTGGATGGTTGATGGCAATTAGAGGTGTTTTTGATTGTGAACTATTGGTGAACAAGAGCCGCAGCGCCAAGGATCAAGCATTGCAACGCTAAGGCTTCAAAGACCAAAACTAGCACCTAGGCGCCACAGCCGAGATCACCGAGCATCAAGCGCCTAGTCGGTAGACCATCAGCGCTGCGATGCTAACCCTCGACCGGATGGGTGCCTCGCGCTAGACCACCAGCGCCGCAGCGCTAGCACATGTGAAGACTCGACAAATGAGCTTTTGTTTACGGCCCGGACAAAACATAAAAAGAAGAATAGGGTTGCAGATGAAGACACAACAGTTTTTGGGGAGAAAACGCGAGAGAAGACACAAAGCTCACGTTGAAGACAATCTGGAGCGCAAGGATTGATCACGAAGATGAAGAACGATGAATCTGGGGACAGAGATGCCACTTCGGATTTGCCATCTAATCTTTCGCCTTTTTTTCTTGTGTTGAGATGTCTAGACTTTCAAACATGCGTTGTTTTTGTTTAGATTTCATTATATACTAACTTTTTCATTCTAGAGGATGATGTAGCTTTGTTGACAATAATTTTGAATCAGTTGTTTATATGATTGAATTCTCTTTGGTTTAATTGTGTTTTCTAGTTGTTATTCGACTTTAATTTACTGACCATAAATGGTTTATTATCTGATTAATTCTACAACTCGGGAGAGGGAATAGTATTATAGATCATTAGAGACACATCGTTAAATATTTTATATTGTTCGGAAGGCATATAACGTTAGCGGGGCGACGTAAGAACATAGTTTGCATATATCATCTGAACTTAGATTCTTATTAAGAATGTTTGAATCAAAGTTTGAATAATACAATTTATTCGTCACTTGGGAAATGAAGAATAAAAGAATTAAGTTTTGTTTGCTATTAAATGTTTGGAATTCATGAATATAAATGCAACCGGGAATGGTTATCGTGGAAACTAAGTGAAGTCACTCCTCTAGATATTTTCTCTCATTGATATTTCTCAATTCGGTGATTCGATTAGTATTTAGTTGCAATTAATTCGTGTTAAATATACCAAACTTTTTATTGAATCTTCTAAATAAAGTCGTGACTATTTTAATTATAAGCACTGATATACTTTTATATATACACTCCTTGTGGGAAAGATATTTTACTCTCTTATATTAAAACTTGACAATTGTGCGCTTGCGAGCATAAAATAACGCAACAAGCATCGTAAAGCAATGTGTCTAAGATCTATGGGTGATTGGCTATAGGGCAAGTGAAAGGTTTTCAGGGTAGGTTCCGAACAAGCCTGTAACGTGCGAAAAACCAAACCTACGTAACCACATGTATGCAAAATTATTTTAATTGCTTAATTGTTTTATTTAATTGATTTTAATTTTAAATTCTAGCATGATATTTACTATATAATTAAAGGATTATATGACATGATTTCATGAAATTCAAGGATTTTACCCCAATATTCGATAAAAGGAAGTGGAAATGAGACCGGGGACGACCAAGACTAGAATAAATATTTTTCACTAAATATTTTCAAGGCTTCCTAATATGATTAAATTGATTTAATTTTCCTAAAAATATTAGAGTTCGAATTATTTTATGACTTGAGCTCGATTTTTCCCGGGAAACCGATTTTGGACAAACAATGAGTTTTAAAATATCAAAAATATTATTTTTGGGAAACTAATCTTATAAACTCTTATGTTTTAATTAAATAAGTGTTATAAGACCCAATTTAATTATTTAAAGTAGACCCAATTACCCTTAAGCTTACAAGCCCAAAACCAAAGCCCATTAGCACGTTGATTAAATTATAAATAAGGACTCATATGCTTTCTAAACTTGTTATTTAGCCTTGAAACAGCCGAAACACATAGCACACACACCCCTTAAAAATCGAGATTTTGAGGAGGAAGAAAGGCTAGGGTTCTTCGTCGTCCGGTCGTCCAACTTTGTACCCTCACCGACGATTGAGTATTCAAGCGTTATAAACCCAAAGGTACGTTCTCTAAACTTTTTAAAATATCATAAGAATCATAATATGTGTGTTTAATTGATTCTGTATGAAAAAAAATATAGGTGTTCGATTATTTTACGGTATGATACATATTTTCAACGTTTTTACAATTTTACGCTCGTTGATGAAACATTATGATTCCCGAGAGTTAAAGCTGCCAATATATGATTAAATATGAAGTAAATATGAGAATTTAAAAAGAAAACAAAAGCTAGAAAACCGTGGGAAACAAGAAGAAAGGAACCGTGGGTTGTTTGGATTGTACAAAATTCAAGGGACTCGGCTAGGGAGCATGGGGTCATGGGGCTCGACCAGATCTCGATGAAGGCTCTTACTGGTCATGGTTAGGTCCTAGAAAGAGTTCTAGGAGGGCTAGGGCTCGAGTCATGGGCTAGGGAAGAGTCCACGTGAAGAGGGACTCTCCCCCACGCGTGGGCTGGTGCAGCAGCAGCCATGGGGCTCGCTGCTAGGGCTTGGGTGGGCCAGGTGGGTCCTATAGGGTCTAAGGAAGTTGGGCAAGGGCTGGTCCATGGGGTGGCACGGCTGGGCTCGCCACTGGCTTGGCCGCAGAGTGAGAAGCACAGTCACGCGCAAGCTGCTGTCTTCGGTTCTGGTGGCTCGTGCGTGGGTTCAGGGGCTGGGCTCGGCTTAGGCGGGGTCTGGGTGTGTTTCAGAGTTGGTTAAGGTTAGGTGGGCTCGGTGGTGGCTCGTCTGGAAGAGTCCTAGTGTCACTAGGAGTCCTAGTGCAACTAGGATACACACATACACACATGCATGCAAACGGGTTGAGGGGCAGAAGGGTTTCGAGCGAGTTAGGATTTTGTTCTTTGGGTCAAGGCTGGTCAAGAGGGTCTCTAGGTGGGTTGGCTCGGGTTTGGCTTGACCATGGCTCGAGTAAATAAGGAGATGACTCGGTATGTTCGATTATGGGTCGATTTCGAAATTTAATGAACAAAAAATTGGAACCATGAGTCCACGGGTGTGGTTCATGGATCACAAGGGTAGTTTAGTTAATAAAAATGTTATGTTTAAAAATTGGGATCAAAATAATGAGTTTGGAACTTATCCGGAATTTAATCGCCTCTCCAATAGTTAATTAAAGAGTTAAATGAAAAGCCTCGAATTATGCCGAAGAAAATTATGAAAAATTATATTTAAGCATAATTAATTATTTGGGATAAGCCCATGTTATTAAAATCAAGAAAAGATAAAATCGAGAATTTTTACCTCTAGGGATAAAACGGTAATTTTACACTTAGGAAAATACGTTAAAGCTTGGCAGCGTCCCGAATGATCATATCGCATGATAAATGATATTTTATGATTTAAAATGATGATTTTGATGAAAATATGGTATTTTATGAATTATGATAAAGTTGTGCAATTTATACTGTTTAAAATTCTATTTTTGGAAAGTTATGATATTTTATGCCGTTAAAAAAATGAAAAATGTTTTGAGAGATTTGAATTGATTGTGACTAATGATATATGATTTTGTGGGGATGTTGTAAGGGGAAAAAGGCTCAGAGAGAACCCATTTACGGGAGAAGGCCCCAGAGGGAGCTCATTCTCCGAGGGAGCCCATCAATCATATTTCCACGGTAGAGCCTAGTGCCCACCCCCATGGACCATGTGGAGCTGAAGACTGATCAGTCAATTAAAATGATTTATGATATATGATTTATGCATAAATTATTTTTAAATAGTTTATTTATGTTTAAAAGCTATTTTAAAATAAAAGTATGATTTTTAAATGTCTGTGATTGCATAAGTATTATTTGATACTCATGTTTAGAACGTGCTGAGTCATTAGACTCACTAAGTTTGTATGATGGAGGACTTGATGATATATGGGAGGCGCTGACGATTGAGTGGATCGAGTGCAGCAGTACACTCCCGAGGGACCTTTATGTTTCCGCACTAGCTTGTTAGATAAAATATTTAAAAGATTTATTGTTAAAGATTTTAATAGAGATATTTTTATGCTTTATTTTATTGTTAGTTGATCTTCTTGAAAGGTCGACGTAGGATTTTTAGTTAGTTGAAGATTTAGGGATTTATTTTACGCACTTGACATTTCAAAGGTTGATTAATTATGATTTATGAAAATGTTAAGTTATTTTATTTAGTATTTTCGAGTTTATGATTTATGATTTTTTTTAAAAAATAGAGGTCGTTTCAAAGCCAACTTGTGACTTGGACTTTATTGACTCTAATATAAAATGATCTTTATTTTTTTTATTATTTTACAGTTTTATCCAATTATAATATTTATTTTATCTATTTACTCATTCAATCTGCATAGATAAAGTATTTTAATATATAATAGGTATAATGAGATATGCCTCGCAACGTAAAATCATGAAACTCATTAGGAAGTGTATAATATATTCTAAACAAGTTCCCAGGCGAATCAACAACCTAAAATAAGGATAAATGTCGCTTCAGCTCCAGACTAGCTCATGTGCTGTAAACGTCATGTTTCATTGGTAAGGACATGGAGAGGTTCATTCATACAGATGAGTGATCATTAGGTGACGAGGTTGGGTGTAGTTTCGAATACGTAGGAGCAAATGCATTACAATATGGGATTTCCCGTGTGTAAGACCAACTGAAGTAAATTATTACAAACTATTGTAATACATCGAAGTCATACAGATGAGTGATCATTTGATAATTCACTGATCAACTTTCCCTCGGACTGTCCAAGTGGTTATCACTTATCGAGTGAAATAGTATTCGGTTATGGTTGTACACCATTATTTCCTTGACACGAGACAACGTAGAAGCTCTATGTACTAGCATGCACTTTGATCCGTTTACCGATTCCATTGAGGATCATCAGGTGACGAGGTTGGGTGTAGTTTCGAATACGTAGGAGCAAATGCATTACAATCAGGGATTTACCGTTTGCCTATGAGTGAAGATATCTTATGTGATGTGATAAGTTAATAGTACAAGATATCTTTGGCAAGAGTAAGACATGTAAATTTTGGAAAAGTGCTTCCTCGGTTACACATACCATGTCACTATTATTACTCAAAGATACATCACATCGTTATCGAATTCATTTGCAACTATCGATATACCAATTTTTGCAGATTCGATCTGGATATATGAGTTGAAAGGACCATACTGTACGCTAACCACGACTTAAGGTTCTTGAAGGCACTATCAGTGACACCTAAGGGATCATGGGGAAATGATACTAAACGCTCTTACCATGATCCTATGGGTACAATCAGAAATGAGTTCCGGCATTCTTGATCAAGGGGTTGATGAAAAAAATGAGACTAAATTAGGGTAAGCCTGAATAAGATTAAATGTTATTTTGAATCACTTGGAAATGTGAACTCACAGCTAGTTGTATTCTGAACCATTGAGAGCCACACGAGTATTGGATTTCAAGTTCCCGTTGAGAAAGTCAAAGTTCAATGAGTTGAATTGTTGTTTGATAGAGATCAAATAGAATGTTTATAAAGCATTTTATAAGATGATTCCATAAGATGTAAGTTAGCTTAATTGCAACTTGAGTAAGGAGAGTGGAACTGTCTGTTTTAGTGAAAGAGTTTACAAAGTTGGCAGCTGGTAGATATGGACAGTGAAAATTTTGATCTTCGCAATTTTCAATTTTAATTATCAAAATTTTCAATTTTAATTATATGAACAAGATTTGTATCCTTGGTACATAGGCTCAATTTTATCGTCGATCGGGGTTATAATGAATTCAAAATTATTTACCTAGTGAGTTAGGAATTTACTAATTAAATAATAGTATTTGTAATAGTGATAACTAATATGTACAAAATTCTCTTAAAATAATCTAAAGAGTCTAGAATTAATTAAGTAATAAGTAAATTAAATATATTAAATAAATTTTATTTAATCTTAAATAATATGTCTATCATATGGGATGTGAAAATTTAAAATAATGGAAACTAGGAATCCTGATGATTGAGGGATTCTTGATGGATCAAAAATCACACTCTATAAATATTTCATGAGGGGTCACATGAAACAGACACGAATTTTTGCGCACAAGTTTTGATTCACAAAATTTACCCCCTCCCCTCTCCACTAAAAGTTTCTGCCATCATTCCTTCAAAGAATTTTCGGTCGTGCTCTTCCACCACCGACGTCGCCCATTGTCGCTGCACCGATTCCGGATTTTGGAAATTTGGACGTCCTAGTCTCAACGCAGAAATTGTTTGGCATCTCTAGTACGATCTAGTACGATCCAAACAATGAACTAAGTCTCTAGTCGTGGACTTAATTTGACGATCAAAATGAGGAAGATCCGTTCGAAGGGATTTGCAAGAAGTGCTATATCCGCTTGAAAACATGAATAGTCGGAGCCAACGTTTAAAATGCACAGGTATATAATCTAAACACTCTATGGATGTTTTAATTTATACGACGCCCAATGAAAGTTTCTAATGTCGAAACTAAAATTTTTAAACTTCCGTTACGCTTTAAGTGTGTAAAACGGTGCCCCATCACTTGTAACCCTACATCATATAGATGTGCAATTCTCCATGTATGGTTGCTCTTTCGTCTATACCCTTTAGTCCAACTATACACACGCAAAACATACATTTCCTTTTCAGCTTAAACAATCAATTATTGTACAAAAAAACATAATATTGAATTTATTTACCAAATTTATTAAAGCTTACTTTTGCTAGAAGAACGAACTGTCTCCTTCAAATCCACTTAATTGGTTCCTTTTGCTGTATGGGCATGAAGTCCATAGACCTAGAAAAAATAAAGAGAAATCTAACAATTAACATCTAAATCCGAACCAAATAAGTATGAGATCTCCTATCTAAGTAATTTTCTAACATACACTGATACACACACATATATACAATATGTATTGATAAACAAGACACATTTTTTATTTATACTAGTAATAGTGGCACACACTATGCTTGTGTATACAAAGATTTTACGTATAAATTGGACAAAAAAAATTGGAATTTCTTGAATTTTATGCACGTACACCAATATTTTAAAAATCAATACAAAGGAAGAAAACTAAAAAATAAAAACAAAATGTGGAAAATGGAAGCTGAGGGAGTTTAATGGGATAAAAAACTGCATTACGATTTGTAAGAATAGGTGGAGAAAGTTGACAGTTTTTTTTATTACTATTTTGCCCTTGAATATGTGACTTTCACATTAATATTTGAGATGTTTATGTATAATTATATTCGTATAATCAGGTTGGACCAAATAAGTGTTGTGATATCGTTTTCCTCGTGTCCAAAACGAAGCGGAAGTTTTAAAATTTTTATTTTGACATTCAAAATATTCTTTGAACACTCGTATGGTTTAAATTAAATAAACATACATAGGATGTTTAGTATTGTTTAGTATATACCTTTGGTGAATAATTTTGATCACTTGGCTCCAACTAATCCGGTATTAAAGGATATAGCTCTTGTTGTATTTTCCTACGAACTTTCTTCGATCTATTAATCCGGTCCACGACTGGAATATTTATTCATCTTCTAAATTGGACTAGAAAAATAGAAGATATATTGCGTAGAAATATAACAATAAGAAAATATCGACTCGATTACTATTAATTAGGACAAACCGAATTTTTCTTGCAACAAGAAAAAGATTTCGAGAGCAGCACTCCGATTAAACCTTGGGAAGAGCCAATCTCTATATCAAAAATTTTGGATGCAATTTTTGTAAATAAGAATCAAAATTCTTATTATTATTTCTTATCTTTTATTTAATTAATTAATTAGATTAATTAAGTTAATTAAAGATTCCAAAAAATGCATGCCAAAGAATAGTCAATCTCGATTTTAGTTTTTTTTTTTTTTTTTTTNATCAAATATCATCGATGTGATAATTTCAAATTGTTCGTAATTATGATACATACTTTAGTTTCGAGATCACCAATGTCTAAATAAGGCAGGTGTACTTCCTTTGACTATCTTTAGCAGTCAAGCTCTCAAAATTTCTATAATCTTTTATAAACTTTATTTATAAGCTTATCGATTGATCATATCAAACTTATTTCTTATAAATTCAACTTGTTGAATTCATTATCTCAACGGGAACAAGTAAATCAGCGCTTGTGTGACCCTAAATGGTTCAAAGATACAACTAGCCGTGGGTTCACAACTATTTGTGATTAAGGACAATTTTCTTTATTCGGGCTTACCCTAATTTGCTCACATTTCATGCACCAACATTTGATCATGAGAATGTCAAAAACCATTTTCTGATTAAACTCATCGAATCGTGGTAAGAGCGTCTAGTAGCATCGCCCCATGATTTCCTAGGTATCACTAATAGTGCCTGCAAGAACCTATCGGTTATGATTAACGTACAGTGTGGTCCCTTCATATCATATATCCTGCTCGAATCTGCAACCATTGGTTCATCGAGGATTGCATATTGATTCGATAGCTATGTAATACAATCATGAAATATTCATAGTGTCATCGCATGCACAACTAGGGAACTCTTTCCCTAATGTACATCTCACACTCTGCCCAGAGATTTCATTTACTATTATTTCGTTAGATCACATAGGAAATCCACACCCATAGGTAAGCGGTAAATTCCCGACTACAATGCACTGGTTCCTACACATTTCACAATTGCACCCAACCTCTACACTTTATGACCCTCGTGGAGTCAGTAAATGAGTCAAAGCACAATCCTAGTATGTAGAGCCTCAGTGTTGTCTCGGGTCGTAAGGACTAATCATGTACAATCACAAACACAAACTTTTCCTCTCGATTAATTATAACCACTTGGAAAGTCCAAGGGAGGGTTGTTTGGTACAATCATTTTATGATTAACCATCTGTATGATTGGATATCTCAATGTCCTTACCATGAAACATGGTACACAACATCACAAATACTAGTCTCAAGCTCAAGCGGCCTTTATCCTTATTTTAGGCGGCTGAATCGACTAAAAACAAATTTAGAATATACAGTGTTTACAAATGAGTTTCAAGATCGAATTACGATTCATTGGTATTAAAGCATAATCAAGGACTTTATCTATACTGATTTCATGGGTATGCAGATAAAGTAAAATGAAACAATAAAAAGTTAAATTATATTAAAATAACGATTGTTTATTACACTTGAGTCAATAAATTCCCTAGCCAACCGTTGGCTTGCAGCGCATCTACTCTAACAATCTCTCACTTGCCCTAGAGCCAACTACCCATAAACCTTAATCTCATTGCTTCGCGATGCTTTTCAAACAATTCTCCTTGCGATGACTTTGTAAGTATATCAGCAACGTCATCTGCAAAGGCGACTCTTTTGAGTGATATATCACCTCTTCCCACAATCTCCCGGATGATGTGGAATTTCCTCAGTACATGTTTGAATCGCTGATGAGACCTTATGTCACGCCTTGGGACGGGGTTGATCGACATCGGCGTTGCTCTCAAATTTACATTCGAAAACAAAGAGCCTCAGAAGTACAGAATTTCAGAAACCAGTCTTTTATTCATAATACTGAATATTCATTGTCTGATACAACTCAAATAATAATGTTTTACAGCGAAAATGTAAAACCCAAAAATACAATGTCTGAACAGATGCAGCGGAATATAAAATATAAATCAGAACTCAGAACAACAATCTTCATCACCAGCCCCAGAACTGGATCTGCTCCTCTTCTTCTAACATTTCTTCAATATTCTTATCTGAGATGGGTTTGGTGGGTGAGTGATATGGTTGTCACTCAGTAAGCAGGGGCAGGAATAACTCCCAGTTTTCAAAAACCATTTTTACAGAAACAGTAATACAATAATATACATAAAACTCTTATTTTCAGAACAGGAATCAGAATTCAGAAATCGCACGTTTCAGAACAGAAATCAGAATTAGTAAGCACTAAACACGTTAGTGAATTGCATGGCTAAACTGATATCAGTCTCCTATATGTTCTCTCCTCTAAGGGGTAAGGCCAGAATCAGAAATCAGAATTCAGAGATGTTCAGAATATATATTCCTATCTTTAGTTCACTAGGGAGTTTCAGTGCTTCAAAATCATATATCAGAAATCAAACATTCAGAAAATGTGCTTTAAAACAGAAATTATAAAACTGATTTCAAGATATTTATACATAAGCCCACTTACAGTAATTTGCTAGAGTTTCGGTTGAAGTCTACTGGAAATCTGGTTGCTTTCGCTACTGGATTTTGCTGCTTGAACAAAGGCACTCTCTCTTGACTTGAAAATTCAAGTGATAATCTCAAGGTTTGTGTAACCCATTTCAGAGACTTGAGGGTGTTATTTATAGGCCAAATTTTAACTGTTAGCCTCCCTATTAATGACCATAATTTGCCATTAACAGCCTTTATTCCATGTTAATGCTTCAGTTACAAGTCTAAGCTGAATCAGTAACTGTCTGCTGGAATCTCGCTCTTCTGCTGCTGGATTTTATCTGTTGTCTGCTGTTGGATTCTAATCTGCTGGATAAGTATCAGCTTCTGAAATATTAGCTTCTGTACCAACTTTTGAAATATTAGCTTCTGCTGAAAATTTTGCATTGCTGCTGAAATGCTGGAAATTCGGGTTCTCACACCTTAGTTACTTTGCTTGTGCAACGGCACCAATATTTTCGTAGTACACCGGGACTGGATCAACTCCATTGGGAATAACGCCCAAATTTTGGACGAAATTCCTCATTCAAACTGCCTCCTTTGCTGCAGCAGATGCAGCAATATATTAAGCTTTAGTGGTGGAATCCGCAATGGTGTCTTGTTTGGAACTCTTCCAAGAGATAGCCGCACCATTGAGCATGAATACGAAACCAGAGGTCGATTTTGAATCATCTACATCACTTTGGAAGCTAGAATCAGTGTAGCCTTCCAATTTTAACTCTCCACCCCTATAGACGATGAACAAGTTCTTATTCCTCTTTAGGTATTTAAGAATATCTTTCACAGACTTCAAATGCATTGAACTAGGTTTCTCTTGATATCTGCTTGTAACACTCAGAGCGTAAGCAACATCAGGGCGTTTTGATATCATATCATACATGATACCACCAATTGCTGACGCATATGGAATACGTGTCATCATCTCTATCTCTTCATCAGTCTTGGGGCACATTGCTTTAGATATATTAACACCGTGACACATTGGTAAGAATCCTCTCTTGAACTCTTCTATAGAGAATCTTTTCAGAATGATATCAATATAAGTTGCTTGGGTGCACCCAAGCATCATCTTTGATCTATCTCTATAGATTTGTATAATCAACACATAGGATGTGTCACCCATGTCTTTCATGGAGGATTTACTTGCTTGCCATACTTTAGTTAACTGCATTAATCCCACATCATTCCCAATGAGCAGGATATCATCAACATAAAGTAATAGAAATATCACTGTACTCCCACTAACTTTCTTTTGCACACATGGTTCCTCAGGATTCTTGACAAAACCAAATTCTTTGATGGTGTTGTAAAATCTGAGGTTCCAAATTCTGGACGCCCGCTTGAGACCTTATATTGATCTCTAAAGTTTGCATACCTTATACTCACTTCCTACTGAAGTGTATCCCTCAGGTTGAGACATATAAATATCTTTTTTAATGTCTCCAATGAGGAATGTTGTTTTTACATCCATTTTTCATATCTCATAGTCATATCATGCTTCTATTGCTAGTAGTATTCTAATGGATTTAAACATAGATACTGGTGAAAAAGTTTCTTCATAGTCAATTCCTTGCCTTTGAGTGTAACTTTTGCAACCAGTCTTGCTTTGAAGGTCAATACCTTCCAATCCACCTCAAGCTTTCTTTTGCATATCCATTTGCATCTTATACGATTCCCTCAGGTGGATCCACTAATATCTAGACTTGGTTTGAATACATAGATTCCATCTCAGACTTCATGGATTCATCAATCAGTATCTGGATCACATCCAACACAAGGCTCAACATGGCCTTGTTCATGAAGAAGCGTATATCTAGCAGGTGGTCTAATAATCCTTTATGACCTTCTAGGTGCGTGTACTTCAACTACTGATTGTTGGGGATTAGGTTCCACTTCTATAGTTGAGGGAGTATCTTGAATTTCTTCAAGTTCTATCATCACGTATATTCTATCTAATAGAAACCCCTTCTCTGAAAAGGTGGTATTTCTTGAAATAAACAATTTTGTTTCATTGGGATGATAGACATAATATTCAACAGAATTCTTTGGATATCCTACAAAGTAGCACAAAATGGATCGACTATCCAATTTGTCTCTCACTGTCTGCTTCACGTAAGCAGGACATCCCCATATTCTCAAGTAAGAATATTTGGGAGTTTTTCCCGTCCATATCTCATATCGTGTTTTATCCACTGTTTTTGTATGGACATTATTTAACAAAATTGCCGCAGTTTCAAGCGCCAAGCCCCAAAATGACGTAGGTAATTCGGTGAATCCCATCATAGATCGAACCATGTCTATCAAAGTTCGATTATGACGTTCAGAATCACCATTCAATTGCGGTGTTGCTGGTGGAGTCCACTGTGAGAGAATCTCATTCTCTTTTAGATAATTCAAGAATTCAGTACTTATGTATTCTACACCTCGATCAGATCGAAGTGTCTTAATACTTCTTTCTAATTGTTTTTCTACTTCTAATCTGAATTCTTTGAATTTTCAAATGCTTCAGATTTGTGTCTCATCAAATAGACATACCCATAGTCATCAGTAAAGGTAATGAAGTAGGATTACCCATATTTTGTGCTAACACTTAGTGAACCACAAACGTATATGTGGATCAAATCTAATAGACCATGTGCAATTTCCACATTTCCCTTACAAGGAGCCTTGGTCATTTTTCCTTTCAGACAAGACTCACAAGTAGATAGAGAATTTATGTTTGACAAGTCAAACGTGCAATCTCCCACTAGTTTGTGCATCTTTCTTTGGTAAATGTAACATAGTCTAGCGTGCCATATTTGTGCGGGATTTGGATCATCTAATTTTCTTGTGTTTGTTGTTGTTTTCTTTTGTGCTTGGATATTGTTCAACGGAATATCTTTCAATTTTAAGTTATAGAAATCGTTCATTAATTCGCGGGTTCCTATCAAACATTCATTCTTGTAAACATTGCAAACACTTTTCGCAAAAACACAAGATTAATCATCTCTATCAAGCATAGAAATAGAAATAATGTTTTTAACCAATTCAGGAACATATAAAACATATCTCAAAAGTAACTTAAAATTATTGTTCAAAATCAAAGTAATGTCTCCAATAGCAGTTGCAGCAACCCTTGCTCCATTCTCCAATCTTAGAAATGTCTCGCCATCTCTAATTCTTTTGCTTTTTGCCATAACCTACAAATCATTGCATAGATGATAACCACATCCGGTATCCAATACCCAAGAAGAGGAATTAATTGAGACATTTACTTCTATGTAAAATATACCATGGACAGAATGCTTCTGGGCAAGATACTCCGTGCAGTTACGCCTCCAATGTCCAGGCTTGTTGCAGTGGAAACAAACATGTTCTGACTTGTCGGGCTTTGAGAGCTCAGAGTTGGTTTCTTGTATGGCTTCTTGTTGGTTTTGTTCTTCTTTGGTGGTGCAGAACGCTTCTTACCTTCATTTTGGGCTCTCTTTTTCGTACCGGACGATAAGCCCACTAGAAGAACATATTTTTCTTTCTTGATTGTGGTCTCATAAGTAGTAAGCATGTTGACCAACTCTTCAAGGGATTACTCAAGCTTATTCGTATTAAAATTAATCATAAATCCATCGAACGAGGGGGCGGTGACAGCAAGAGAATATCGGTCGAGAGCTCACTAGGAATAACCACGTCGAGTCCCACCAACTTCTCAATGAGCCCAATCATCATAACACCATGCTCATGGACCGAAGTCCCATCTGGCAAACGTGTAGTCATGAGTTTCTTAACAATAGTCTCTCTGAGCGAGTTTGTACACCATACAATTCTTTCAGAAGAAGATGAATGTCTGCAGCATTCATAGCCTCCTCGAACCTCCTTTGAAGTTCATTCGACATAGAAGCCAACATGTAGCTCTTAGCCTGAAGATCATGGTCCTACCATTTCTCAAGCTTAGCCAACTCAGTCTCACTGACGTCCGAAGGTGCTTCCCTCCGTGGCTTCTTATGAAGCACATACGCTATCTTTTCCGAGTTCAGAACAATCTTTAAATTTCAAACTAGTCATTATAGTTAGGGCCAGTCAACTTGTTTTGATCGAAAATGATTGAAAGCGGGTTACGAGTTGTCATCGTAAATATACCGAAATGGAAACAGAATAATGGTCACTGATTATTTTAAAATAATTTTAAGATATAAAATATGGATTTTATTTTATAAATGTCTTGAAACGACATCTACTTTTTTTTAAAATCATAAACTTAAACTCGAAAATACTAGATAAAATAACTTAACATTTTCATAAATCATAATTAATCAACCTTAGAAATCTCAAGTGCATAAAATAAATCGTAAATCGTCAACTAACCAAAAATCCTACATCGACCTTTAGCAGATCATTTAACAAATAAGGCATAAAAATATCTCTAATAAATCATTAACATAAATCTTTTAAATCTTTTATGTAACAAGCTAGTGCGGAAACATAAATGTCCCTCTGGAGTGTACCGATCCACTCGATCCACTCAAGCGTCAGTGCCTCCTCAAATCATGCATCATACAAACCTAGTGAGTCTAATGACTCAGCACGTTCTAAACATGAGTAGCAAATAATATATATACAATCACAAGCATTTACAAATCATACTTTTAATCAAAATAGCTTTTGAAAATAAATAAATCATTTAAAATAGCTTTAAGCATAAATACTCATGTACAGAAGATCCTTGCTGCTCGCCTACTACAACTCACGCTAAGAGACTCCTAGTCAACCTAGGACACTTCCAGCCAATCCACAACTGAACCAACCTGACCCTAATCGACCCTGGACCACGTCCAGACCCAACCAAGCCCATCCCAGACCCTTGACCAATGCCGCGAGCCTCCTGCAAGTGAACAGCAGCATGTGCGCCCTTGTGTTCTCAATGTTTCCACGTTTTGCTCAAGCCTTGTCGAGCCACCCTGCACAGCCCCATGAGCCAACTCCTGACCAACCTCCCTTAACCCTGCTGGACCTACCCTGAGCCACCCAGCCCCAGCAGCGAGTCCCCCCTTGGCTGCTGCTGCACTCCTTAGCCGCGAGAGGAGTCCTTGCTCTAAGGGACTCCTCCTAGGCTGCAACCAAGGAGTCCTAGCTTCTTCCTAGCCCTGAAACACAACCATAGCCAAGCCCCAACCAGCCCTGGACGAGCCCCAAGTGACCATGCACCCTACCCAACCCCATGACTCAAGTGCAACCCCAAACAAACCCTCGGTCCACTCCTCTTGATTCCCTCGGTTTTCAGCTTGTTTCCATTTTAAAAATTTTCATGTTTTAACCATATTTTATCATGTATTGGCAGCGTACTCGTTGGGAATCATAACGTGTTTCATATTTGCGTAAAAACATCATATTTTTGAAAATAAATGTTCTACTGTAAATATATTCAAACTTCTATTTTTTCCATGCATAAACAATTAAATCATGCATATTATGATTTTTATGATGTTTTAAAAAGTTTAGAGAACGTGCCTTCGCGTTTATAACGCTCGAATATTCAATCTTCGGCGATGGTGCGAAGATGGACGACCGGACGACGAGAACTCTAGCATTTTCCTCCTCACTAATTCTCAAAAATACTAGTGTGTGTGTGTGTATTTTTTGGCTTAATCATGTGAATTATGGTGTTTTGAAAGCTTAGGAGTCCTATTTATAAATTAATTAACAAGCTAATGGGCTTTGATTTTAGGCTTGCAAGCTTAAGGGCAATTGGGCCTACTTTAAATAATTAAATTTGGCCCAATAACACTTATTTAATTAAAACATAAAAGTTTATAAAAAAAATTTTCCAAGAATAATATTTTTAATCTTTTAAAACTCCTTGTTTACCCAAAACTGGCTTCACGAGAAAAATCGAGCACGACTCGTAAAATAATTCGAACTCTAATATTTTTAGAAAAATTAAATCATTAATCATATTTGGAAGCCTTGCACATATTTAAGTAAAAAAAAATTCTTGTCTTGATCGTCCATGGTCTCTTTTCCCCTGCCTATTATCGAATATTCGGGTAAAATCCTTCAATTTCATGAAATCATATCATATAATCATTTAATCATGCATTCATATCTTTAATCATTTAATAAATATCATGCAATAATTTAAAATCAATTAAATAAAGCAATTAAGCAATTAAAATAATTTGCATGTGTGTGGTTTACGTAGGTTGGTTTTTCGGATGTTACATTTCTTTTCCATTATTTTGACATTTTCATCACCCTCTGATAAAAAGGGAAATCGTATTTCCTTAATAGGCACGTAGAGCCCAATTAGACAATTATGTTCTCGAATAATATCAGCCAATTATAATTTCTAAAAGGTAGAAT
The DNA here is from genome assembly GCF_012295235.1 of Primulina huaijiensis. Taxonomy (NCBI): domain Eukaryota; kingdom Viridiplantae; phylum Streptophyta; class Magnoliopsida; order Lamiales; family Gesneriaceae; genus Primulina; species Primulina huaijiensis. The sequence goes on from NC_133313.1 coordinate 4,907,786, forward strand.
CCAATTGCATCCTTATGCAACCTCTCCGCGTTTCACCTCACATTTAATAAGGGCACAATAATATAACGTCGTTTACTTTCACGTGTCAAACCGACCCATTAATATCAAATTGTAGTGGACGGTCGCCATGAGTTTCCCCAATAATATGAGCCGAAGTCATATCGGAGTTCCACTCAATTCACATCATATGTCCGGTGGAAGTCACAGCTTTCTGGCTTCCAGGCCTCCCCGATAATATGAGTCAGACTGTCCGCGGGTAGCGTTCAACATGCAACCACGGTTCATGGAAGTAAAGAATAAAACTCTTTTAATTTTACTTTTGCGGTTTGATATAAATTTTGAATCTTATTCAAAATGAGGGATTTTAATTTTGAAATTGTCATATCGTTTTAATTTAAAATCGCGTATCATAATATGACATTCAACAATAAATAAAGATAATCGATCACCAAAACTATTAGATCCATGTGAGCCAGACATGGGTCCAGGCCCAAAACCTAGGTGAATGCAGGGATGCAAATGCAACTTATTACAAGAGCTTCTAATATTTTACATGTCTTCATCTAGTAAATCGCGCCCACCATCTTCCAGTTTCGATCTCCCTCTATTTCTAATAATTACATTTAAATAGTCATGACACATAAAAGATACATCTAATGAGATGAGAACGGGCCAAAAACCAGACCCACTTTAATAATATCAAATATTAACAAAATGAATTAAAACATTAAAATATCCTAACATACACCTAACACATTAGGTAAAACTCTCGATCAATATCCTTCAAGCATTTAATATCAAATACTAACATCAATTAATTAAACAACTTTAATTAATTGATCAAATCATGTATCTTGTAATTTTATCACAAACCGCCACAATTACTAAAGAAATTAAAAAATTAAATAACCTCCTATTATTTAATTTTCAATAATAATTGGTTTCTTGTAAAACTCATTTTTATCATAAATAATTAAAATCATATTCTAATTATTTATTTTTCAAGAAAATATTTATAATTTTACCAAAAATTAATTTTAAGAGAACTAATCAAATTTCCACAAAATTCAAATTTAACTCAAATTAATTTGAAAATTATAAAGATCCCACCGGGCCTAAAATTCCATGCAGCGTGAACAATAAACCTTTTTGATGAAAAATATGTGCTGCCCGGGACACTATTCACGCTGACCGCAGGCATTATTCACGGGTAGCGTGAACAACAACTTTTTTTTTCCGAAAAACAAATTTTAAGAGGCGCGATTTCTGGAAAAAATTTCTTGTGCGGTTAGAAATAAAATACTCATCATGATAAGAACCATACGATAAATATAACATGGCTCTGATACCACTGTTATGACAATGTTTTATGTTTACTCCACGTGAACTTCTGAATATTCACGTGAAGGCTTCAGAAAAGAAAAACGAATGGACAAAAAAAAGCGAAAAAAAAATAGATATTTACAGAGTCCGTTCTTGCGAAGCACGGACTGGTGCTCCACGTGGGAGCGTCCGCACTTTGTAAGCGCGGACGCTCCAACGTGGACCACGATCCGTGCTTACGAAGCATGGACCGTGCTCCACGTGGGCACCGTCCGTGCTTCATAAGCACGGATTGCCGTAAAATTGTAAATCTTTCTTTTTTAAATTAATTTTGAAAAAAATTTAAAAATTAAATTATTTTTTAAAAAAAAACCCAATTTTTTATTTGGAAATTCAAAATATTCTTTGGACACTCGTATGATTTAAATTAAATAAACATACATAGGATGTTTAGTATATACCTTTAGTGAATAATTTTCACTTGGCTTCAACTATTCCGGTATTAGCAGATATAACTCTTGTTGTATTTTCCTACGAAATTTCTTCGATCTACTAATCCGGTCCACTTTGAACTCATGCAATCAGCACAGATAAAGTAAAATGAAACCATAAAAAGTTAAATTATATTAAAATAAAGATTATTTTTTATATTTTAGTCAATAAATTTCCTAACCAACCGTTGCCTTACATGACATCTACTCTAACAATAAGTTAGTGTCAGACCCTTTTGCTTTATATACTAGTGAAATATGTATATATATAAGATAAAGAATATACACGTGAATGGATGCATGTAACACAGCATACTAGAATATAATTTGAAAACGAACAAGGATATATGTATGTATATATTATATCACATGTGTCTGTATCTTTATATTTCAATCGTTGTTCTTTGTTAAGGATGCACCTTATTCCAAAAATTTATCCAACATTGTTTTACTCAACAAGTCATTCTTCTACTTATAGACTCTAATATCACATCCCAAACCCAAAAACACGATATCAACAATGTTCTTAAATTTTAAAAAAAAACTTTCATCTATAAATATATACACACACACAATGAGAGTAGGAGAAATCCATCTAGCTAAAGTAGACAAGTGGAACTCTAACACAAGACCATTTGGATATTGAAGCCGCACATTTGCCACTAGCAGTGGCGGAGCCAGAAATATGTCTCTGCATGTTCGGGCTAGGATTTTAAACTATAAAATCTTGTGATATTTTAAATTGATCCGCCCATGCTAATATAATATTGTTCAAAAATTATACAGAATTTACATATAAAAAAAATTGGGCCCATGTGTAAGCATGTGACTCCGCCACTGGCCACTAGACTAAGACTTTTAGCAAATTTAAGGCTAAAAAACACAGCTAAATTGAAAATCGGTTTATTATTTTAAGCCGAAACATGGAGTCATTCAAATTCTAACAAAAAAATCCATAAATAAATACATTTTTAGTTGTCTTCAGTTACTAATTGATAATAAATTGTAGTTGCAGTACAAAACCTAAAATGGCATGGATATAGCAGAAAGGGGGTGAGTCCACGCTACACCCAGTGAGTTACACGACATGCCTTTAAAACAGTTGGATCGTGTGAACCTCTCTTTTTTTTTTAGGGCACATTCCTTATCTCGAGGAACCAATGACAATTTATAAGTGACTTGGAGAGTACTGAATTCTATTTTGAAATTTCTTGCAAGGAACTTTTGTTGTTTGGATGTAGATTTTAGAGTAGGTCTCTTGTGAGACGATCTCACTAATCTTTATCCGTGAGACGGGTAAACCCTACCGATATTCTCAATAAGAAGTAATACTTTTAGTATCAAAAGTAATATTTTTTCATGGATGACCCAAATAAGAGATCCGTCTCACAAAATACGACCCGTGATACTGTCTCATACAAGTTTTTGCCTAGATTTTATAGGTGCTGAAAGTTTGACTGTTTAGTTTTACTACATATAATAATAAAAAATTTAGTGTCTATAATTAATTCTTTATTTAATAATCTTATTTCTCATTGCTATGGCCGTGTAAGATTTTGGGTTTGGATTTGTGAAACGGGTCTTGATTTTGATCACATTTATTCAAAAGAATTATAATTAATTTCTAGAATTATGATATCAATTCTAGTGAGTGGGCCTTATCGGTCACTAGGCCCAAATAAAAATTATTTGGGCTTTAGACTTTGGTTAGCTCCAGTTGTACAAGGCAAATACCGACATATCCACTTTCCTATGAATTAATCGTATTCCAACGAAATTGTGTGAAGGATTTTTTTTATAAATTCAAAATATATATGTAAATTTGAGAAATAAATATTTTAAAATATGAAATATAATTATCTTTTAACCTGTTTGGCAGCTTAAACATCACGTTTTCGTTTTTTCAATAGGAACAATTATTTTCTTACCGGATGTAGTGTTTGAAAAGAATTAATGAAACAAAAAATGCCATGATTTTTGAAGTAAAATATATTTCCTTAGGTCTGAAAATCTGATTCAATTACGAGTACACCACAGGAGTTTGAAAAATTAAATTAAAAAACTCAAAATATGTTGAAGTTCATTAATCCATCCAGCTCTTCTATTTAAATAGGATTTATTACACTTCATATTTCAAAAATATAAATGATTGCCACTTATTAAAATAAAAATTATTTAATATATCTTCACACATTTCTAGATATACTAATAAATCATATGAATATTTTTCTTGTATGCGATATAATTTGTTGTAAATACTTTTGTTTCAAAAAAATTTAGAGATCATATTAAAATTAAGAACTTGCAAGACTATGTTTTATCAAATATTTAATTTGGCCATTATTTAAATAATAATCCAAATATGTTAGATATTATTTTAAAATATTTTTAGTAATTTTTACGCAATAATTAAAAACTCAAGTGAGTGGGGGACCGTGAAACAACGTTATACTGTGTGCAAAAGGTAAAAATATCAGCAATAATTGTGAAAATAACACAATAATTCAAAAGGGAAAGACATTAAATCAATAATCCGTAGAATCACATCATTCCTCCCTGAAAGCTTTGCTGGCTGTCTGGCCGAGTATGGTAACTTGTCTTAAATATTCTTTATTAAACTTTATAAAAATAGTGACAAAATAGAGATCAAATTTGTCACTTGATTGTTAGTTGAAATATTTGCCATTTATTTTTGTTTATTCGTCATCACTGTATAATTTCATTAACTTTTAATTTTTGGTTGTATTCTATCAGGAGAAAAAAAAAATAATGAGAAAATAGTCAAATTAATCACATAAGTCTGGTGGTCCTAGTATGACAACTTAAGTAATATTATGAAAATAAAATATAAAACTGGACACTGAGATTTACGTGGAAAACTTTTAAAAATTATTATGGTAAAAATCACAAGTAAGATGAAAAGAATTTCAACTACAATAAATTATTTCCCCCTGCCACAGCATTAATTTTGCCGAAAAAGTCAACTTGTTTTAGGTTTTGTCTTCAAGAATGTCAAAATTTGGTATTAGTGTAGCAAGTGTGCATTTTTTTTTTCAGACTTAATCTCATCGGAGTGCTGGCGTCGTGTTGGAAAATGCTTATGTAGTGTCGGATATTTTATTTAGCACAAGATATTGATGCATAGTGTGTCTGACGTCATGTCAGCATACCTAAAAAAATAATATAATAAAAACTAAAAAAAAAAATTTACTGCATTAAATTTCAATTTTGATGAGTTAGAAGATGAAAACCAAAAACATGATGACTTAAAAGATTAAATTGGTTATTTAGTTATTTTAGAAATAACTAAATAAGTATATTTTTAGGAATCAAAAAGCATTTTCCCGACGGAAGTAGACGCATGTGTATATATTTGGGGAAAATAGTTTTGATTGTTAAAATTAATTGTAAAAATATAAGTATAGGACTTAGTACTTTTCGATTTACCAAAAAATTATAGTTTGTGGAATGATGTAGCTCGAATATTTTAAATCATACAACGGTCAAACGACACGCTTCAATTGTTTTTCTAGCTTAGTCAGTTATTGTACTCCAACAATCTCCCTTCCAATACGTGCATTCCATGTGGATGGAGTTCGTGATTTTGACTTTGATATCAATCGTAAGATAGAATATTTGTCGATTAACCAAAATATATAAGTGATAGTAATTATATAACTCAAATATATTAAATTGTGTAGCACATCAATTATCACACTTTGATTACTCTCAAAACATGTGAAATTATTGCACCTTAGCATAAGTAAGTAATACTCTATTATCAATGCATGTTACTTTGTAAAATTAAATAGAAATAATTAATAAGACATTTAAGAAATTAAAATGAAATGATAACAGGAATAGTAATGTAAATTAAAAATATGTAGAATATATATAAGTACAATTAATAAAATAAATAAGACCACTGAATTTATTTTACGAAAATGAAAGAAAATTTAATGTTTAATATGAAAAAAACAGGTCATTTAATAAGAAGAAATTGCATTCATCACAATAAGAAAACAATATTAAATAAATATAACATTTTTGGGATTGAAAATGTGTTTAGACGAGTGAATAAATATTTTTATTATTTTATTGATTTCGAACTATTCTTAACGGTTTTCAGGCAATTAAGAAGTATTTTTGAATAGTTAGACTTGTTGGACCACAAGAAAGTGCAAGTACGAAAACGATTCAGCTTGATTAGTGATAAATTATACTAGGAGATTTAACAATAAACGGCTTGAATAAGACTTGGGCAGGAATGTAAATACATAATGTAATGACACAAATATTTTTATGGATGTTCGGAGATACTCCTACATTGGCACCTCTTCTATTACTTAGAAATGTTCCCACTAAAATAATTTGGTTTTACCAAATCTTGTAACAACCCACTTTAGTTAGAAATTATTATTGTATTACAGAAACTCTTAATGATCACTTTACAATTCTGGATATTTAATAACTCTTGGTTTACCAGACAGCAAACACAAAACTCAACGGTCAGACTTGACGACTTGAGCTGTTAGAGTAGCACAGATTGATCCTTGATGATCTAATATGATTTTGATAACCGTGTACTTAAATGAGTAGCTAAAATCAAAGGATTAAGTGTGCTCGAGATCTTTAAAATATGCATGCTTAAGAATAGTTGTAGTTGGTCAAGAGAGTTCTTCATGCTTGAAATATGCATATATAGAGTTAGAAAGCTTCAACAGTCGGATTTTTTTCAATGATCAGTTGTACTCTTTTCGCAACAGAATGAAAGTGCCACTTTTATATTATTAAATGTTCATTAACGCTCCTTGTGTTTTTGCGAATTCAAGTCTTTTTCATTCCATAAAGCTGACACATCATGTCTTAGTTAACTAGCTTTATGTCATTTGAGAGTTAATATTGTATTGTGTGATCTTTCCAAATGCGGCAACTTATTGAACGGCTTGATTTTATTATCATCTTAGATTTAACTTTTTTATGATCGTGACATTACAACTTTATTTTCAATGGTTTGAATAATTTGGACTGCCGGGTCCATTTTGATAGATGATAGATTTGCAGCTGAAGTTCTGATACTTTTGTGTTATGACTTCTTAGTCTTAACATCTTGATCTTTTTAAGCAGTGTCTAAATGTATTGATCTGGTCTAGCGGTCCGTAACCTGAAATACATTTTAAAAATGATTGGACCTGATAATCTCGATGTTGTTATTTTTCAATAATCAAAACTTAAGGGCACTTGAAATATTCTGACACACATGTAAATTGAAAAAAAAAAGACCTTCTGTGTTATTTTTAAGAAACTTCATATGTTTTAAAATTTATAGTTAAAACCAAGTCTGAAAAATCATTTCCCTAAAACCCCACAAGCTTTTTCATATGAAGATATAAATTTAAGAAAAAATGCAATTTTAGTCATGTAAGTTGACATGTTTTTTGTTTTAGTACATTATATAATTTGACAATATTTGTTTTTCATCCAATAACTTGATTTTATTTTTTTGGTCTTTTTTTCTCCTGAAACAACTACATCTACCAAATATTACTTTTTTTTGGCATCAATGCTCTTATACATGCCTCATATGACGCCAATAAAATCTATATTATATATATTAAAATCTATTTAAGCAAAAATAAAGAGAAATGACAAGTTTTTTTTCTCCCATTAGAAATATTAGTAGTTGTTTTGACTTATTTTTGTTTTATTTTAATATGTATATTTGTTCTCGAAACATGAGCTATGTCAGATATCATCAGTGCCAAATAAGTAATATTCGATAATTAATGTCTTATAGAAAAAAGACAGAAAACAAAAACAAAATCCAAGTTATTGTACAAAAACAAAATATTGCTAAGTTATAAGACTAAAATCCAAAACATATCAACTTACAAGTCTAAAATTGCCATTTTTCGTAAATTTAAAAATGGGGGTATATCATGATTTTTCAAACGAAGATTTTAGCAACTTTAAAATCATTAAAAAAAAAATCAATTTACTCTTCAAATTATAAATATAACCTGTTTTCAGAGGAAATACGAATGTTCGCTATTAAAATATGTCAAGTCACTCCAATATGAATCATCCAAAGACTTAATGCGAACCCCAAACCCAAAAATTACCCAAATTCATAGCCAAACTAAGAACCTCCTATCCTATGTATTTACCGTTGTAAGCACGTAAAGGGCCTATAAATGAGCGTTAATACAATGAGAAGTAATGGGAATTAAATTCGGATATTAAAACTCAACTAAAAAAACCATACCTATTTTAGTACGGCAAAAACTTGTGTGAGACGGTCTCACGTATCGTATTTGTGAGACGGATCTTTTATTTGGGTCATCCATAAAAAAGTATTACTTTTTATGCTAAGAGTATTACTTTTTGTTATTAATATGGGTAGGATTGACCCGTCTCACAGATTAGGATCCGTGAGACGGTCTCACATGAAACTCACTCTTTTAGTACGTACCTACATATATATTTTTTTTAATAAATTACAAGTACCTACTAATTAAATTTACCAGCATAAATACTCCATTCCCAATTGAGGCATACAAAATTTGTACAAATTAAAGCATGATAATATACATGTTTTCATTATGTGGATTCCTAATTTTTTTCTGTCATTGACATATTGTTTGTTTTTTTTGTGTGATGGATAATGAATAATGTATAGCATAAATAAATAAATATGGATAATAATGTTGAAAAATAATATTTAAAATGTGTGTATTGAATATTTGAATGTTGAATATTTGAATGTTGAAAATTAGGTAAAATTAGGTGTTGAATATTGAAATTTGTGTGTGATGATGAATGTAATGATGTAATTTATTTTTAGATTATTTGTAAAAATTTTCTATAAATAGATCTCTCATTTGTGAAGAAAATCACAATTGAGTTGAGAGAAAAATATTATAAAGTGTGTAGTGTGATAATTTTGAGAGTTTGAGATTTTTACTTTTTACCGTAAATTTTTACTTTTTCACAACACGTTATCAGCACGAAGCTCTAAAAGTCCTCCATATTTTTCCAAGCTCCAAAACAGAAGAAAAAGGTAACAAAAGTAATAATATTTATTTTATTGTTTATTTATTTATTGTTTATATATTTACTATATAATATAATGTTATTATAAATAATAAAAATAAATTTTTCAAAAAACTTGTTATAAATCCTGGGAGGATGTTAAGACGACATCCCACACTCCCGGTAAGGGATACGACAAGTATAAAAGTCTATAAGGTTTTTAAACAAAATATCTTATGACACCTCATTATAATATTGTGATATGATATACATAATTATTGAAAACATTACTAATATTATATACACCATATTATTACCATAAAATTATACAAATACATACATTTATTTTCTTGTACACCAACGGTCATAAACGGTAACAAAACGGCTAGTTTTTGCCCTATAAATATGATCTCACAAACACATTCAATCACTCCAACTTTCTCTTCTTCTCTAAAATTATTCTTCATCAAATTTTTGAAGAAAAAAGAAGATGGCTTTCACAAAGTTATTTTTAATTATTTTGGTTATAATACTCACGAATCTTGTACTTATCGGAGAATATCCTCCTCATGTGTTTTCTTTATTTTTACGAATGCTTGTATTTGTTGTTTATCCATTACTTTGTATTGCAATATTCATTAACTAATAAAATGCATCATAATTTTTTTTAGTACCACCATGTCAAACTTGACAAAGCTCGAATTTGTTGCACTCGACATTACGGGGAAAAATTATATGCCATGGACTCTCGATGTAGAAATGCATCTTGAGTCATTGGGTCTAAGCGAGACCATTAAAGAAAATGGTATATCTTCATCACAAGAAAAAGCAAAAGCTATAATATTTTTGCGTCGACATCTCGATGAAGGTTTAAAATGTGAATATCTCATCGAAAAAGATCCCATGGCTCTGTGGAAAGGATTGAAAGAAAGATTTGAACATAGGGAAGTTATACTTCGACCGCCCGTGATGAATAGAATATGTTAAGATTCCAATATTTTAAGAAAGTCAGTGATTACAATTCAGCGATGTATCGAATAATCTCGCAGCTAAAATTTTGTGGACATGAGGTCACAGAATCGGAAATACTTGAAAAAACATTTTCCACGTTTCACGCATCAAATATAAATTTACAGCAACAATATAGAGTGCGTGGATTTGCGAGATATTCTGAGCTCATCGCCTGTCTTCTTGTGACGGAAAAAAACAACGAGCTACTAATGAGAAATTATCAGTCCCGACCGACTGGATCATCAGCATTTCCAGAAGTAAATGCTGTAAGTAAAAATGAATTTAAACCTGGAAACCAAAATCAAATTCAAAGACAAGGTTTTGGTCGAGGTCGAGGTCGTGGACGTGGAATTGGTCGTGATCGTGGTCGAGGCCGTGGTTTTGAAAACAATAGAGATAGTTATTTTTATAACTTATCTCAAAAGGGCGTCACGAACCACCCACAGAAAAGGCATCATGAGAACATGAGTGTTAATGAAAATCACTCGAAAAGATTTGAAAGTTCTTTTTTCAGATGCGGCACTCCAGGACATTGGTCTCGTATTTGTCGAGCCCCTGAGCACCTTTGCAAGCTCTATAAAGAATCGATAAAGGAGAAAGAAAAAGAGACCAACTTCACTGAGCGAAGTGACAGTTTGAGTGATTCAACTCATTTTGATGCTGCTGATTTTATAAATGATTTCTATGGAAATGATCAATATGTTGGTGGGATAGAAATGAACAATATTGATGCTGCAGATTTTCTCAATGATTTCTCTGAAAATGAACAATATAGTGGTAGAATATAAATGTACAATAATTTATTTTTCATGTATTTATATGATAATGTTTTATTGTACAATTATGATATGTGTTATATTTACATATGTATTGTCATTAATTTTTTTTTATTGCATATTTTTTGAAGTTCAAATATGGAAAATGCTATGAGCAAAGCTGAAGTTTGCATACCCGATAGTGGTACAACGCACACTATCCTCCGAGATAAAAGATATTTCTTGGAACTAAAACCAACAAAAACAACGGTGAATACAATATCAGGTCCTGTAGACTTGATTAAAGGATGTGGTAAAGCACAATTTTTGTTACCTAATGGTACAAAATTTTTGATCAATGATGCTTTATATTCACCACAATCGAAAAGAAATTTGTTGAGTTTTAATGATATATATTCCCATGGGTATGATACTCAAACAATGAATGAAGGGAATGAGAAATATATGTGTCTTACCACATATAAATCAGGAAAGAAATATGTGATTGAAAAACTACCAATGCTCCCTACTGGATTGCATTATACACATATACGTCCCATTGAATCAAACATGGTAATTGATAATTCTTCAATATTAACCAATTGGCATGATCGATTAGGACATCCTGGTTCAACAATGATGCGAAGAATTATAGAAAATACACATGGTCATCCATTGAAAGACCAGAAGATCTTTCAGAATAATAAGTTTCAATGTAAAGCATGTTCTCTTGGAAAACTTATTATAAGACCATCACCAGCCAAAATCCAAACTGAATCACCAATGTTTCTTGAACGTATTCAGGGTGATATTTGTGGACCAATCCATCCACCATGTGGACCATTCAGATACTTTATGGTATTGATTGATGCCTCCAGCAGATGGTCACATGTATGTTTATTGTCAACTCGAAATGTTGCATTTGCAAGATTACTTGCTCAAATAATAAAATTGAGGAATCAATTTCCCGATTATACAATCAAGAAAATTAGACTTGATAATGCTGGTGAATTTACTTCCCAGACTTTCAATGATTATTGTATGTCTATGGGAATCATTGTTGAGCATCCTGTTGCTCATGTACATACTCAAAATGGATTGGCTGAATCATTGATTAAACGTCTGCAAATGATTGCTAGACCAATGATTATGAAAACAAAGCTCCCTATTTCTATATGGGGACATGCAATTTTACATGCTGCTTCATTAATTCGCATCAGACCAAGTGCATATCATAAATACTCCCCATTGCAGCTTGCATTTGGTAAAGAACCAGACATTTCTCATCTGAGAATTTTTGGATGTATGGTGTATGTGCCTATTGCACCACCTCAACGAAAGAAAATGGGACCTCAAAGAAAGATTGGAATTTATATTGGTTATGATAGTCCATCGATCATTCGATATCTTGAACCACAGACAGGCGACGTGTTCACAGCACGTTTTGCTGATTGTCATTTTAATGAGGAAATCTTCCCAATGTTAGGGGGAGAACAGAAACATACCGAAAAAGAAATTACATGGTATGTATCATCATTGTTACATCTGGATCCAAGAACAAAACAATGTGAAAAAGATGTACAGCAAATTGTGCACTTGCAAAGAATAGCAAATCAAATACCAGATGCATTTGCAGACACAAAAGGGGTAACTAAATCATATATACATGCTGCAAATGCCCCTGCTCGAATTGAAATTCCGAAGAAACAAATTGAAGATAGTCATGATGTCATTAAACGCCTGAAGCGTGGAAGGCCAGTTGGTTCCAAGGATAAAAATCCTCGAAAAAGAAAATTCATAGAGAAACACAATGATCACAAAATAGAGAATGATGTTCCTGAAGAAACACATAATGATCACAAAATAGAGAATGATGTTCCTGAAGAAACACATGATGATGAAAATGTTTTGTCAGAACCACAAACTGACGAGAATCATGAAATCTCTATCAATTATATTAATACTGGAAAAATATGGAACCGAAAAGATATAGAAGAAATTGATGATATATTTTCTTATAATGTGGCAATCGACATCATAAATGATAATGAAGATCATGAACCAAAATCTTTTGGTGAATGTAAAAATCGGCAGGATTGGATAAAATGGAAAGATGCCATCCAGGTTGAATTGGATTCGCTAAATAAACGTAATGTTTTTGGACCTATAGTCCTTACACCTGAAGGTGTAAAACCTGTTGGATACAAATGGGTTTTTATTCGAAAGCGAAATGAGAAAAATGAAATAGTAAGATATAAAGCTCGACTTGTTGCACAAGGTTTTTCTCAAAGGCCTGGAATTGATTATGAAGAAACGTATTCTCCTGTGATGGATGCAATTACGTTTCGGTATTTGATTAGCTTGGCAGTATCTGAAAATTTAGAAATGCGTCTTATGGATGTTGTTACAGCCTACTTATATGGATCACTTGATAGTAATATATATATGAAAATCCCTGAAGGATTTAAGATGCCTGAAGCACAAAGTTCAAAACCCAGAGAATGTTATTCTGTGAAATTACTAAGATCATTATATGGGTTGAAGCAATCCGGCAGAATGTGGTATAATAGGCTAAGTGATCACTTGATGAAAAAGGGATATGTAAATAATTCAATATGCCCTTGTGTTTTCATTAAGAAAACAACATCCGGATGCGTAATTATTGCTGTATATGTTGATGATTTAAACATCATTGGAACAAATAAGGAAATTCAAGAAGTTGTGTCATACTTGAAAGAAGAATTTGAAATGAAGGATCTTGGAAAAACCAAGTATTGTCTGGGTTTACAAATTGAACAAAAAGAATGTGGAATATTTGTTCACCAGACAAATTATACAGAAAAGATCCTTAAACGTTTTAATATGGACAAATCAAATCCTTTAAGTACTCCAATGGTTGTTAGATCATTAAACATAGAAAAGGATCCATTCCGTCCATGTGAAGATGATGAAGATATTCTTGGTCCAGAAGTACCATATCTAAGTGCTATCGGTGCCCTTATGTATCTTACAAATTGTACAAGGCCTGATATATCTTTTGCCGTAAATTTATTGGCAAGATTTAGCACATATCCAACAAAGAGACATTGGAACGGAATTAAACATATATTCCGTTATCTACGAATAACGACAGACTTGGGACTTTTGTATTCAAAAGATGCTAATCCAAGTATAATTGGTTATGCCGATGCTGGATACTTATCTGATCCACACAAGGCACATTCCCAAACTGGATATGTATTTACTCATGGAGGCACTGCAATTTCTTGGCGTTCACAGAAACAAATGCTCATAACAACTTCATCAAATCATGCCGAGATTATTGCACTACATGAAGCAAGCCGTGAATGTGTGTGGTTAAAATCAATGACCCAACATATCCAAATCTCATGCGGATTATCATTCGATGAGAAGCCTGTGATACTATATGAAGATAATGCTGCATGTGTTGCTCAAATGAAAGCAGGACACATAAAAAGCGACAGAACTAAACATATTCCTCCTAAGTTCTTCGCATTCACCAAAGAGCTTGAGAAGAATAAATGTACTGATATTCGTCACATTCAATCAAGTGAAAACTCATCAGATCTCTTCACAAAGGCACTTCCTTCGACAATATTCAGAAAGCACATATATAATATTGGGATGCGCAATCTACGAAATTTGTGAAGAATTGTTCGTGTCAACATGAGGGAGAGTTTACGTGACTGCACTCTTTTTCCCTTACTATGGTTTTTATCCCAATGGGTTTTTCCTAGTAAGATTTTTAACGAGGCAGTATAAAAACACGTAATGAAGACAATCATTATGATAATCATCACAAGGAGAAGTGTTGAAAAATAATATTTAAAATGTGTGTATTGAATATTTGAATGTTGAATATTTGAATGTTGAAAATTAGGTAAAATTAGGTGTTGAATATTGAAATTTGTGTGTGATGATGAATGTAATGATGTAATTTATTTTTGGATTATTTGTAAAAAATTTCTATAAATAGATCTCTCATTTGTGAAAAAATCACAATTGAGTTGAGAGAAAAATATTATAAAGTGTGTAGTGATAATTTTGAGAGTTTGAGATTTTTATTTTTTACCTTAAATTTTTACTTTTTCACAACAAATAAAAGGAGTTATGGCTCTTATTATTTGTAAAATTGAGTCAAACATTATAATCACTTCATCCATTATACTTTGCACCAAATTGTAAAGCTCAGTGTTTTTAAATTAAAATTTGACATGGACACATATATATGATTTAAAAGTGGAATAATGNCGATACCATGATATATCGAATAGAAATCGATGTTCAACTTGTTCAGGCTCTAATATTGGGGTTAAACTGTTGTTTTGATCTCGTTTCTAAGAGGGTAAATCCGGACCAATATATGTGGTGTTAGAATTTTTAAAATTTTGGTAATTTAACAAGTCTGCTGATCCAATGAAAAATTACAGAGCCTAATTTAACTGAATTCAAGAAGAAAACTGAATATTCACAAGAAAATTAAAGTCCACCATCATGAGCCAATGACTATTTTTTTTATGGATGTTTGACAAATATGTGAAAGCCGGTGCATTTTTTGCTTTTATTGCTTCCATTGTAGCATTAAATTTTTCAATTTGGTGTTGTTGCGTCCTTGCTTCCCAGCATAAGTCTTTCAAATGAATGTTTTTAAACTTACTGTTGAAATTAGAGCAAACATGTTTAAAAAAACAACGATGGACAATGCGATGAGGTTTGAAGTCATGGAGATCTTGCACTGCACTTGTTATACGCACGTGTCTATCACATATAAGGCACACACCTCTGCAACCTCTTGTAACATGTCGTGCAACATTACCTAAGAACCAATGCCAAGACTCGTAATTTTCTTCATCAAGTGCAAATGCTAGAGGCAAAACCTGGTTATTAGCATCCAAAGTTACTGCTATGAGTAGTTTGTGCTTATAATTGGTATACATATGGCTACCATCTACACGGATTATGTTGCGACCATGTAGAAAATCATCTATACAAGGTTTGAAGGCCCAAAATACAAAGATTAAAATTTTAAGTGGATGTTCATACGGTCGAAGGTTCTTCCACTATATAATAGTTTTTAGATTGTACTTTGATAGAGCACCCATATATTTAAGAAGCTAAGATATAGAGCTTTTGTAACCTACCGTAATTTTTACTACTTCAAAATTTGCGGAAAAATTTAAGATCTTCTTAAACATAAAATCTATAAGGTCTTCACTCATCATTCATCATATTAATATTTGAAATCAACATCACCAAATAAATTTTCCAACAACATACTTGTTTCAAATGTCTCACATCCAATATAAAAGCAGAGTATTTTAAACTTTTCATAAAAACATAAACTTAGTGGTCCTCGGGTTTAGCCTTCCATTCAGTCCAAGCATGCCCCTTGGTCGCCACCTCCTGTCTCCTCCACAACGTACTCACCTGCATCGATCAAGTCTAGTGAGTCTAAAGACTCAACACGTATAAACTGGAGATAGCAAGTGCTACATAATAAAACAACATAAAATTTCAAAATATAAAATACATACTTGAAAGTTGAACCTACATCATAAACTTGAACTTACATACATACATAATTAGACGTGCCATCAACTTAAACTTTTCATAAACATACTTGCATACTTGAATATACTTGAACATACATAACTTCAATATTTTTTTTTCGTAAAGGATGTTTCAAAGCAAGTGACCCATAACATAATAAATGCCTGATCAGACAAACCACAGTACTGGGCTGACAGAAACGTATCCACTGCCACATACATAAGATCCCCGTTCATAATTTAACGGGCTGGTTGGTCTCCGTTCATAATTTAACGCTTTCCAACCTCGATCTAACTCGTTCATAATTTAACGGGTGGATTGGTCCCCGTTCATAATTTAACGCTTTCCAATCCTAAACATAATTTGGTCACAAGACATTTAGCATACCTCAAAAACTTAAAATATTTTCTTTGCACGTCATACATACTTACTGGGTGTCGAGGGATTCGTTGGACTTTGACTGGGGCCGTTGCTGCAACATACTACATGAAATTTTATAATTACCTTGCATAACTTAGACGTAAATATCATGATTACTCTCAAGCTCAATAATTTCTTAGGATATTCTATAATTTCCAATAACACGAATTTGATAAATCCTTGCACTAAAGCATAACATCAAACCTCAAAATCATAAATAAATTTTCCTATAATACGGGAGTACACGGACCCCGACCCCGGGTCCGTGTACAGGTCCGTCTAGGTACTGCCAAGTAATACTCAAAAGGAATAGGAGGCACAGACCCCGTGCCCAGGTCCGTAAGGGGTCCGTGTTGGCTCGCAAAAATGGCTACTCGAAGGAAACAAAGGCACGGACCCCGTGGAGAGGTCCGTGTCCGGGTCCGTGTACCTGCGGTGGCATGAAACTTACGAAAATTCTGAATGTGATATACTGAACTCCCTCGACTCGACTGCACAGACCAAGAATCAACACCACGAGCTCATCTTAGGCTACTAATTCAATGACCCAAGCCTAAACAATTGTCCCAAAACAACCAAAATCACAATCAACCCAACAAACCCGTGAACGAGACTTTTTGACAACAAACGGTTCTATACGACATTCAATCTCCCAAGCGCCTAACGACAAGAAACGAAGCTTCATTATACATCCCAACATCATAAATAATATACCTATATGCAGCAACGATCACCCGTCGATCCCCAACGAGGCCTGCAATATAAAACTTCAAGAACACAATTTTCGTAAAAGTTGTAGTTTGAGCAGTCCCACGAAAAAAACCTCATAAATCACTCAATTTAAATCCAAAAATCTCGAATTTTATATCAAATCGAAGGCATTGAAAAGTTCTACATTGTTGTTGTTGAAAGTTTTCTCAAAATATGAACCAAAATTTCTCAGTTTTTACTAGAACAAAAAAAACGAAAATTGTAGATCTAAAAATCGTTTCAAAAGCTGTTCCAACGTATTTGCTCAAACTTCTACACATCATACACATGATTTTAAGCATAAATAACAACACACGCATAATATGACATGATCGATACAGAAAAGAGAGATTATACATGCCTTTGACGATTAAATAATACCGAAACGACGACACTGAAGCGGAGACGGAGCGAGAGACGATCCGGGACGAAGGTGGCTCGATTTTCTTGAAATAAACTCAACAAAATATTACTGGAAATTTCAGAGGAAAGGAACGATTGCTGAAGAAGAAGTTGGAGAGGAGAGAAATGATATAGATGTTGATGGAGGAGAGTTTAAAGAAAAATTCTCTTCTCTCCTTAGTCAAATAAAATAATAAACATGTGTCTTTTGTTTATAATGAAGGGGTGTGTGTATACGTGTATGAGTGTGTGTGAAAAGGTGTTGGAATAATTGAATATTTTAATATGTGTGTGTGGTGTGTAATAAACCACCTAATTAGTAATTATAAAGTGTTTTTAAATAAATAAATCATGCTAATAAAAATGTTAACAAATCAAAAAAAATTAATAAAATTCTAATCCCATAATAAATTTACTAAAATCCCTTAATTGATAAACTTTAAAAGTTTAAAAATCCTAAAATGACTTAATATTTAAATTAGGATTTTAAAATATTAAAAATTCATAAATTATTTAAAATGCTTCAAACCTAACTTAAAATAAAATACCACAATTAAAGTCACTAAAAATCATCCCGGTCTCCTTTCCTCGATCCCGCCTCGAATAATCGTCTGAAACATAAAACTCAAGAAAACATTTTAACGTAGATCAATTAAACATAAATATTAAAATAATGAAATTTCATAAATTAAATAAATGCATAGATTTTACGTATACTGATTTTTGGGCTTTACAGTTTCTCCCCCACTTATAAAAATTTCGTCCTCGAAATTAAGTCTTACCGAACAACTCCGGGTAGCGAAGTCTCATGTCTGTTTCAGCTTCCCAAGTGGCCTCCTCCACTGATTGATTCAGCCACTGGACTTTGACTAGCTTAGTCGTCTTGTTCCGAAGCCTACGCTCTTGCCTGTCTAAGATTTGAATCGGTCTTTCCTCATAAGACAGATCTTGAGTCAACTGCAATGGCTCATGGCTCAGAACATGCGAAGGATTAGCTAGATACTTCCTCAACATAGAAACGTGGAACATATTGTGCACTACGGACAAATTCGGCGGTAAGGCTACACGATAAGCTAGAGTTCCAACTCTGTCAAGAATTTCGAACGGTCCAATAAATCTCGGACTAAGCTTGCCTCTCTTCCCAAATCTCATAACACCCTTCATAGGTGCTATTTTGACGAATACATGATCACCTACGGCAAACTCAAGATCCCTTCTTCTCTTGTCAGCATAACTCTTTTGACGGCTCTGGGCGGTCTTCATTCTGTCACGAATCTTGACTACCACATCTCCAGTCTGCTGAACTATCTCTGGACCAAGTTCTGATCTCTCACCGACTTCATCCCAATGAATCGGTGATCTGCACTTTCTTCCATATAGTGCTTCATAAGGAGCCATACCTATAGAGGATTGAAAACTGTTGTTGTAGGTAAACTCCACTAGAGGTAACTTCGACTCCCAAGTCCCCTGAAAATCAATCATACAGGCTCTCAGCAAATCCTCCAAAATCTGTATCACACGCTCAGACTGACCATCTGTCTGCGGGTGAAACGATGTACTGAAAAGCAACTTCGTCCCCATGGCTGCATGTAAGCTCTTCCAGAAAGACGATGTGAACCTTGGGTCCCTGTCGGACACGATCGAAACTGGAATCCCGTGCAAACGGACTATATCCCGGATATAAAGCTCTGCATACTGAGTCATGGAGAAAGTCGTTTTCACCGGTAAGAAATGTGATGACTTAGTGAGTCGGTCCACAATAACCCAAATGGCATTAAAACCCCTAACTGATCTTGGCAACCCAACGACAAAATCCATAGTGATATTCTCCCATTTCCACTCTGGAATAGGGAGTGGCTTAAGCATTCCTGCTGGCCTCTGATGCTCTGCCTTCACCTGTTGACAAGTGAGGCATTCTGACACAAATCTGCGGATGTCTCGCTTCATCCCTGGCCACCAATACAAAATCTGTAGGTCTTTGTACATCTTGGTACCTCCTGGATGAATAGAATACGGAGATGCATGTGCCTCTGACAAAATATCCTGTCTAATTGAATCAACACTAGGCACCCACATTCTATCTCTGTATCTCACAATACCATCGGACACTGAATAGAGTACACTGCCCTTGGCTTCATCTTTCAGCCTCCATTTCAATAACTGCTCATCTGAAGGCTGACCTGCTCGGATACGGTCTAACAAGGAAGATTGGACCGTCAGATTAGACAGCTTAGGAGCTCTGCCCTCGCGATAAACTTCCAAGTCAAACCTTTGAATCTCAGACTGAAGAGATCTCTGCACTGACAGCTGTGCTAAGATTGCTACCTATCTACTCAAAGCATCTGCCACAACATTAGCTTTCCCTGGATGATAGCTAATTTCACAATCATAGTCTTTTACTAACTCCAACCACCGTCTTTGTCTCATGTTAAGTTTTTTTTGCGTGAAGAAATACTTTAGACTCTTGTGATCAGTGAATATCTGGCATATCTCGCCGTACAAATAATGTCTCCAAATCTTCAAAGCAAAGACCACGGCAGCTAACTCGAGATCATGAGTCGGATAATTCTTTTCATGCACTTTTAACTGTCTGGAAGCATAAGCTATAACCCGACCATTCTGCATCAATACTGCATCCAAACCGAGCTTAGAAGCATCGGTGTACAACACAAAATTATCTTGTCCTGCTGGCATGGCTAACACTGGCGCTGTGATAAGAGCTTGTTTCAAGGTATCAAAGCTCTTCTGACACTCTTCACTCCATATGAATTTGACATTCTTCTTGGTCAATGAGGTGAGTGGCACTGCTATCGAAGAAAATCCCTGAATAAACTTTCTGTAGTAGCCTGCTAAGCCTAGGAAACTGCGGATCTCTGATGCATTCTTCGGCTCAATCCATTCTTTAACTGTCACCACTTTAGCTGGATCCACCTCAATACCACTGCTAGATATTATATGTCCTAAAAATGCTATTTTCTCCAACCAAAATTCACACTTACTGAATTTTGCATACAACTTGTGTCTCTGCAAAACCTGTAACAATGTTCTCAAATGCTGACTATGCTCCTCATGGCTCTTCGAATATATAAGAATATCGTCAATGAATACTATGACGAACTGATCGAGGAACGGTTGAAATACTCGATTCATGAGATCCATGAAAATAGCTGGAGCATTTGTCACTCCAAATGGCATCACTAAGAACTCGTAATGCCCATATCTGGTCCTGAAAGCTGTCTTGTGGACATCTGCATCCTTCACTTTCAGTTGATGATACCCTGATCGAAGATCTATCTTAGAGAACATGGTAGCTCCCTGTAACTGATCAAACAAATCTTCGATTCTAGGCAACGGATACTTATTCTTGATCGTTACCTTGTTCAGCTCACGGTAATCGATGCACAGTCTCATGCTCCCATCCTTCTTTTTCACAAAGAGCACTGGCGCGCCCCACGGTAAGAAACTCGGGCGGATAAATTCCTTGTCTAAAAGTTCCTAAATCTGTTGCTTAAGTTCTAGCATTTCTGCTGGAGCTAATCTGTACGGTGCCTTAGAGATTGGCACTGTGCCTGGCATGAGATCAATGGCAAACTCCACCTCTCTATCTGGTGGAAGGCCTGTGACGTCATCTGGAAAGACGTCTGGGAAGTCCCTGACTACTAGCACGTCTGCTAAAGATGGAGTGAGTACTTCAAGTGCAGATGCCATGCTGGCTAAGAAAGCCTGACAACCCTTGGAAATCAGTCTCCTCGCCTGGATGCAGGAGATCATGCGAGGAAAACTCCTCCATCTGGATGGCTCAAATAAAAACTGCTCCATTCCCAACGGTCTAATCAGTACTGATCTTTTCTGAAAATCAATCAGAACTCTGTTCTTAGTCAGCCAGTCCATTCCCAAAATAATATCGAACTCTGGCATTGGTAGCAGGATCAAATCTGCATACACTAAATGGCCATGCAATTCTAGATCGATATCTCTGACCACTCTAGTAGGTAACAGCTCTTCCCCTGATGGGACTGTCACTGAATAATTCACATCGAGGCCGATGGTCTTGATATCCAAGTGACTAACAAACGTCTCTGAGATGAATGAATGGGTGGCTCCTGAGTCTATCAAGGCCTGAGTAGCTATTCTCTTAATGAAAATACTTCCTGAGAGACGTTAGCACAACACGAAACTTATATCACAGAATTACTAACAGTAACCCAAATCATAATAGGACTCAATATCCCAAGTCACACAAGATAATACTAGCACACTAATAATCCCAAATAAAAATTTCCACATGCAAGTCAAAATAATACTGAGTTTAGGTAGAAAAGTTTACCAGTCAGTAGTGTAGTGTCTGGGTTCGCCTCCTGAGCATGCATGGCGAATACCCTACCCTGAGTTGGCTGCTTCCACTGTGGGCATTCTTTCAACAGGTGGTCAGTAGCTCCACATTTAAAACATTTACCTGACCCATACAAGCATTGCCCTGGATGTTGACGGTTGCACTTAGGGTACACTGGAAAATTAACGGGCTTCTGAGGCGCCCCCTGCTGCTGAATGAGACCCTTGCCCCTCGGCGGTCCCTGATAAGGCTTCTTCCCTGGTGGCCCCTGATACGATTTCTTAAATTGAGGCCTCTGATACTGCTGCTGCTGCGGTGGAGCCTGATATGGCCTCTTGCCCTGCCTGTCTGCCTCAATGTCTCGCTGGTCTTGCTCTGCCGCCAGCGCTCTAGATACGGCGACTGCATAAGTAGTAGGGCCAGCTACCCCCACGTCACGGCGCAAGATCGGCCGCAGTCCATCCATGAAATGCCTCCGCTTTGCTTGGGCATCATTCGCAATGAGGGGTACGAAGTAACACCCCCTCTCAAACTTTCTGACAAAATCTGCCACACTACTGTCTCCCTGTCTCAGCGTCATAAATTCCCTGGTCAGACGAGAGCGTACCTCTTCAGTGAAGTACTTGGCGAAGAACACTTCCTTGAATCCCGTCCAAGTCAAAGTTTGCAAATTCACTGCCACTGACGCACTCTCCCACCATAGCCTGGCGTCCCCTGACAGAAGGAACGTAGCACACCTGACCCTATCAGCATCGGTCAGCTCCATAAAATCGAAGATTACCTCTATGGACTTGATCCATCCCTCGGCTATCATCGGGTCAGTAGAACCCGAAAACTCCTTCGGACTCATCCTCCTGAACCTTTCATATACTGCCTCTGGTCTAGACCTCTCCTCAGGGCCTACAGTAGTCTGGTTCCTCGCAAACTGTGCGAAAAATTGCGTCATACCCGCAAGCATCTGTGCCTGCATATCTGGTGGTGGAGGAGGAGTGGCCCTCCCTCCATCATAAGTCTCTCTGTCCTCATCCCTTGCTCCACGGGCAATCAAACGTCTAGGAGGCATACTGTTTTAAAATTTACCCAACATGCATGAACATAATAGAAATTACATAAGATGCACATAACTTAAATTTTAAATATACCCATGCAGAAATCATGATTAAATACTTATTACATAACATAATTTCAAAACTTTAAAACTCACTGACTGGAGATGGGACTTCGTGAGCTTCTTGTGACTGGCAGTAGGCATAACCTTTTACAAGAACACGGCTCTGATACCAACTGTAACCTACCGTAATTTTTACTACTTCAAAATTTGCTGAAAAATTTAAGATTTTCTTAAACATAAAATCTATAAGGTCTTCACTCATCATTCATCATATTAATATTTGAAATCAACATCACCAAATAAATTTTCCAACAACATACTTGTTTCAAATGTCTCACATCCAACATAAAAGCAGAGTATTTTAAACTTTTCATAAAAACATAAACTTAGTGGTCCTCGGGTTTAGCCTTCCGCTCAGTCCAAGCCTGCCCCTTGGTCGCCACCTCCTGTCTCCTCCACAACATACTCACCTGCATCGATCAAGTCTAGTGAGTCTAAAGACTCAACACGTATAAACTGAAGATAGCAAGTACTGCATAATAAAACAACATAAAATTTCAAAATATAAAATACATACTTGAAAGTTGAACCTACATCATAAACATGAACTTACATACATACATAATTAGACGTGCCATCAACTTAAACTTTTCATAAACATACTTGAATACTTAAACATACTTGAACATACATAACTTCAATATTTTTTTTTTTCGTAGAGGATGTTTCAAAGCAAGTGACCCATAACATAATAAATGCCTGATCAGACAAACCACAGTACTGGGCTGACAGAAACGTATCCACTGCCACATACATAAGATCCCCGTTCATAATTTAACGGGCTGGTTGGTCCCCGTTCATAATTTAACGCTTTCCAACCTCGATCTAACCCGTTCATAATTTAACGGGTGGATTGGTCCCCGTTCATAATTTAACGCTTTCCAATCCTAAACATAATTTGGTCACAAGACATTTAGCATACCTCAAAAACTTAAAATATTTTCTTTGCACGTCATACATACTTACTGGGTGTCGAGGGATTCGTTGGACTTTGACTGGGGCCGTTGCTGCAACATACTACATGAAATTTCATAATTACCTTGCATAACTTAGACGTAAATATCATGCTTACTCTCAAGCTCAATAATTTCTTAGGATATTCTATAATTTCCAATAACACGACTTTGATAAATCCTTGCACTAAACCATAACATCAAACCTCAAAATCATAAATAAATTTTCCTAAAATACGTGAGTACACGGACCCCGACCCCGGGTCCATGTACAGGTCCGTCTAGGTACTGCCAAGTAATACTCAAAAGGAATAGGAGGCACGGACCCCGTGCCTAGGTCCGTAAGGGGTCTGTGTTGGCTCGCAAAAATGGCTACTCGAAGGAAACAAAGGCACGGACCCCGTGGAGAGGTCCGTGTCCGGGTCCGTGTACCTGCGGTGGCATGAAACTTACGAAAATTCTGAATGTGATATTCTTAACTCCCTCGACTCGACTGCACAGACCAAGAATCAACACCACGAGCTCATCTTAGGCTACTAATTCAATGACCCAAGCCTAAACAATTGTCCCAAAACAACCAAAATCACAATAAACCCAACAAACCCGTGAACGAGACTTTTTGACAACAAACGGTTCTATACGACATTCAATCTCCCAAGCGCCTAACGACAAGAAACGAAGCTTCATTATACATCTCAACATCATAAATAATATACCTATATGCAGCAACGATCACCCGTCGATCCCCAACGAGGCCTGCAACATAAAACTTCAAGAACACAATTTTCGTAAAAGTTGCAGTTTGAGCAGTCCCACAAAAAACTCCATAACTCACTCAATTTTAATCCAAAAATCTCGAATTTTATATCTAATCGAAGGCATTGAAAATTCTACATTTTTTTTGTTGAAAGTTTTCTCAAAATATGAACCGAAATTTCGCAGTTTTTACCAGAACAATAAAAACGAAAATTGTAGATCTAAAAATCGTTTCAAAAGCTGTTCCAACGTATTTGCTCAAACTTCTACACATCATACACATGATTTTAAGCATAAATAACAACACACGCATAACATGACATGATCTATACAGAAAAGAGAGATTATACGTGTCTTTGACGATTAAATAATACCGAAACGACGACACTGAAGCGGAGACGGAGCGAGAGACGATCCGGGACGAAGGTGGCTCGATTTTCTTGAAATAAACTCAACAAAATATTGCTGGAAATTTCAGAGAAAAGGAACGATTGCTGAAGAAGAAGTTGGAGAGGAGAGAAATGATATAGAGGTTGATGGAGGAGAGTTTAAAGAAAAATTCTCTTCTCTCCTTAGTCAAATAAAATAATAAACATGTATGTTTTGTTTATAATGAAGGGGTGTGTGTATACGTGTATGAGTGTGTGTGAAAAGGTGTTGGAATAATTGAATATTTTAATATGTGTGTGTGGTGTGTAATAAATCACCTAATTAGTAATTATAAAGTGTTTTTAAATAAATAAATCATGCTAATAAAAATGTTAACAAATCAACAAATTAATAAAATTCTAATCCCATAATAAATTTACTAAAATCCCCTAATTGATAAACTTTAAAAGTTTAAAAATCCTAAAATGACTTAATATTTAAATTAGGCTTTAAAAATATTNCTTTCCCATGTTCCATAGAAGATCTCCACCGCGCTCTTCAAACTATCACATGCCTTAGTATACGATATATCATACACATATTTTGCTTTAATGCTTCATTGCACATACTTGATTTCGTATGCT
Organism: Primulina huaijiensis; assembly: GCF_012295235.1. Classification (NCBI taxonomy): domain Eukaryota; kingdom Viridiplantae; phylum Streptophyta; class Magnoliopsida; order Lamiales; family Gesneriaceae; genus Primulina; species Primulina huaijiensis. The sequence continues at coordinate 4,933,767 of NC_133313.1, forward strand.
GGATCACAACGCATGATTCCAAAAAGTGTATTGGCTATCATGTTGACATCAATGTTGTGGTGATCTATACCCACTTGGCTGGATATGCACGTGTGATCATCACTATATTTTGTGATCATGAAATAACCTATTTTTTTTTTCAATGATGCTTGAAGTTCCCACCTATAATTGCTACCTTCGAACCAGTTCTGGCATTTGACGTTCCAAATTTTTGGAAAACTTTGGACAACGATATATTCACGTCTCAAAATTTGAACATAAAAATCCTTCTCGAAACCTATTAAATCATTTTTGCACTTAAAAATCATTTTCACAGCGAGCTCTGGCCTGTCAGGATTTTAAAAATTTGTTCGAGATGCAGATGGAATACCAAATGAATCTAAAATTTGTATTGGTTTTCCGGTGCAATAGGAAAGTTCTATGTAAATATTTTCTTCATGACCCCATGAATTTAAATCCTTGTTGTATTCTATTCTACCCCCATGCAACATCAACATATGATGGAACCGTCATATGATGATCTCAACCTCATGAAGTAAAATCACATTGTCGTTTTCTATTTGCCCTCCATGCATTTCTTCGGTGGGAGACGTGATATAATGATTCCAAGGCCTAGTGTTGATACCATAATATGTCTGAATTTAATGTTAGTAAACGTGATATGTAGAAGGTCCTGCTTGATTTAAAATTGTTTTTCCCAAACCTTGCGTTAATAATACTTGCATGACGGCCAAAAAATCGTAATCACTTACGTTTTGTGACACTGGCAATTATTCAACATACAAGTATAAGCAATCCAGTATGGGCAAATCAAACATAAATTGTAGACTATCATCATCTGTGATATACACATGCGGTAACGAGACAACGCTCTGTACGAATATTTTATCGACAATTTGATGCAGAATTTTGATAGATCGATCTATAGCATTCGATGCACATAATTCACCTATTCGGAAAATGTAATAGATCGTGAGATTTTCATGGGCCTAGTTGCGGAGATGCTATATCCAACCCTCTCATTTTCAATAATGACATAATAACCTACGTAGAGTAAGGCTTTCACAGTATTCATGTCTGGAGGGAAAACTAAGATATAATATCATACAATCATAAAATATTTATTATGAATTTATTACCAAAATATTATCTTAATTAAATTTGTAGTTTTTGCTTGTATTATTATAATTTGTACAGATACTAATTGTTTCTATTAATTAAATTAAGAGTTAATAGTATTAATAAATTTACTAAACAAAATAAAACATAATGAATGGCAAAACATTTTCAATTCACAATATAAAGAGAAATTTTTTTAAATAGTCTTCTATAGAACCCCATAATCAAATTTGACCTTATATATTAAGTTAAATAATTAAATTATGATTTTAAGTATGTTAAATTCAAAACATATCCTTGCATAAAAAAACATGTTAATTAGCATTTGTACTTTCTTAACAATGTTAATTTGACCTTTATATTATTTTGCATGAACATAAACATAAATTATAACATTGTATGTTATATTAAATTGATCGAATTTATAGCGTAATTATACATTATTTCTTAATAAACACTTATAATTATTTTTTACAAAAGTTATTAAAGAATTTTATTTTACATATGTATTAATTACTTTTGTTGCTCGAATAAATGATAAAACAATTTTTCTTGTAGTTATGAATTACATATCACAATATTAAAAAAAATATATTTTAAAATAAAATAATGAGAATAATAAGAAAAATATACAATTACCTGCATGCACGCACGTAATTAAAGTAGAACAAAAAAAAAACAACAATGTTTCCTCAATGCAACGAATTAAGCTTCCCCATTGCGCTCAAATTAGAACAACAAATAAAAATATTTGCAGCTTATGCTTCTCAAAATTGCTTCTTCGTCAAAGTTTCACAATTTATAGTGGCGCAAAAGGTGAAACCAGTGGTGTAACGGATTTGTAGGTAAATCCGATGCGCGGCGGTCTGTGCCGGATTCAGAAGATATTAATCTTTTTTTTAAAAACAAAAAATAAGTTGAATCCGGTGTAATTTGACACGGATTTCAAACACTATAATCTTGTAATTTCTAAATAATTTTATATTAATTTTTTTAAAAAATAAATTGAATCTCGTATAATCTGACACGGATTTCAAACTCTATAATGTCGTAATTTCTAAATAATTTTATATTACTTTTTTTTTAAATAAGTTAAATCCAGAATAATCTGACACAGATTCCAAACGCTATAATCTTGTAATTTCTAAATAATTTTATATTATTTTTTTTAAAAAAAAACCTCGAGTTAAGTCGTGTACAAGATAGTTGTTGGGAAACAGGCTTTAATTTGATGATCCTATTTGGCTAATTATTTGCATGACGAGGACGTCTGTATGACTTCAAGGCACATGTGAATTAGGAATCCAACGGGCACTAAAGTTAATGGAATGAGTTTGGGTTATATATATATATATATATATATATATATAGGTAATATATATATATAGGTATATAAATAGGTATATGTGTGTGCACGTGTACATTAAAAAGTAGTATTTGTTAAGACGCTTTCAAACAAAAGATAGTTGTTGTAACTTGTATGTTATAATAGATGTTTTTTCGCAAGTCTAGTCAATTTGTTTTCGATGTGTCGTCGATCTGATGATGGCGTACAGCTCATGTGTGCGATAGCACATCAATATTCTTGATTAAAAAAATTTAAAATTGTCATAAATTGAAAAATATATGACTAAGATCGAACTTTGACAATAGATGACTAAATTACAAAATACAGATATAGAAAATGAAAAATTGCAAATTGCAAATTTTCCTAAGACCCTGATGGTTTTGGGTTCAAATGCCTCTTTATGTGAGTAATAGATATATTATATCGAAATTTCCAAGTTGAACTTAAAAAAAAACGTTGTTCGCAATATTGTCAAGTAATCCAATGGTTTGACAAAATCAAGATTATATACCGGTAAGTTCATCAACTAAATTATTCCTCGAAAGTCACATACATGAATCGAAAAGACGGACTCGAACTGTATACCATCTCGATGAAAAAGATCAAACTTATTATTTTCAAAATGATCTGAACTATTTCAAAGACACAACATGCATTTTTTTTTTTTTGCATTGGGCTCATTCATCAACTGATAGAAATATCAGTTAATTGCCATATTTTTTCTTGACAGTGACATAAAAATAAGATAAAGAGATGACTCCATATGCTCTAATTCATTAGTTGGGAATCTAATCCAGGAGCACTATTAGGAATAAAATTTTTATCTTCACGTTAGTTTGCCTCTGGCCTAGATCATTTTAAGTTAAATGAAGTCTCTATCATTTAAAAAAGAAAAAAATATGAAACTTCATACACCTTAAAGTTCATAGGATGAAAAGATATTTTTTGAGGACTTTATACTTATTATATCTACCATTGAATGTACTGGTATAGTTTAAATTAATACAATTGCACCAAAATTTCCTTTCAATTTACAAATTGTCAAATTGATTATCATTTTGTAAATTATAAGATCGATTGAATATACTCGCTTTATATATTACATATAAATTATGTATATTTTTTTTTGCACGACTGGTATAGTTTGTTACAATTAGTTACCTCTATATTTTATACACCTCAATAATTCATTTTTTTAAAAAAAAATGAATTCTTTATTATATAAATAATTTTTTTAAATTCCTATACATCAGGAGACATGAATAGTTCATTAAAAATATACATCAGGAAAGAGAAGTGGTTCATTAAAAATAAAACACACAAACACACACATATATATACGACATTAGTTTTCAGACTTCATTTTTCACTAAGTTTCATTTTGTTCGCCACTATTGGTTATACCTGTGTGTGTGTCTATATATATATATTTTGAAACTCCTATTAGATACTAGCGTACAATGCACATGCGTTGTGTGTGTAAAATGCTGTTGATTGTTTATCAAAATAAAGAAGCGGCAAAAAGACGCAACAAAGAACCCACACAGATATATAATAGTTAAGGTAAAAAGTACATTCCTGAAACTTGTTATAACTAATTAAACTACATAATTCATCCAATATAAGCATTCCCACATCAAAGTCGTACTCATTTTAATTTCCCGAAACTGAGTTAAGAAAAATTAGTAAATTAAGAAATAAATAGAGGCAAAACACGAACAATTGAAATGAACACATGGATTTGGGCGGACTGGGTAGATTGAAAACCTTGTCGGTACTCAACATGGGATATCTGTTGGTCCCACTTGCGGTAATTTCAGATAATAAATCCGAAAATAAAGAATAAACTGGACACCTAGATTTACGTGGAAAACCCCTAAAAATTATTAGGGTAAAAACCACGGGCAAGATGAAAAGAATTCCACTATAATATTTTGTGGTGTACAACTCAATCACTGTGTTTCCAAAGAGAACACACACTCTCTTAATACAGGAGAACAAACACCTCACTAATATTATAGAACTAATAGGAGAGAAGAGAGACAACTCAAGATGTTGCTTGAGAATGAGATGCATTGAAATGCCGAATGATGCCTCTATTTATAGATGCATCATTCAGTGTGAACCTTCGTCCGCCATTTCAAAAAATCAGCTACCGTGTTCTAATTTTCTTCAAAGAAAGCTGCCCCAACTGCATTGTATTTGTCTGCCCACTTTCTTCTGCCCAATTTCTTTCACTCCCGATATGCATTTAATGCACTCACAATTGCCAACATTTCTCTCACTTGGAGATTTGATTGAGAATCAAACACATCTCCACACATCCTTTCAATCTTGCCATCACCTGCTGTTTACGTTTCTTCTAGGCCACTTGAGGATATACACCACTCAAACTTTTCAATGTTCACTGGCTTGGTCAGAACATCAGCTATGTTATCCTTTGTATGGATTTTCTGCATATCCACGCTTCTTTCTTCTACTACTTCCCGCACAAAGTGAAATTGTACTCCAATGTGTTTCGTCCTGGAATGAAAGGCTGGATTCCTTGCGATATGCAAGGTACTCTGACTGTCACAAAACAAATGAATATTCTCTTGTTTGTGTCCGATCTCTTCCAATAACCTTTTAATCCATATTACCTCCTTGCAAGCTTGAGTAGCTGTCATGTATTCTGCCTCTGTTGTAGATAACGCCACAACTGTCTGTAGTTTTGAAACCCAGCTTACTGCTCCCCCTGCAAGTGTAAACACATAACCAGTAGTAGATTTCTTCTTATCAGGATCACCAGCATAATCTGAATCGACATAGCCCCTGAGTGTAAAATCCGATCCTCCATAACATAATGCAGCATTCGAGGTACCCTTAATGTTTCTAAGAATCCTCTTAACAGTGCTCAAATGCTCTCGTCCAGGATTCGCCATATACCGACTAACTACTCCCACTGCTTGAGCAATGTCCAGTCTTGTACAGATCATGGCAAACATCAGACTTCCCACTGCTGATGCATATGATACTCGAGACATCTTCATCCTCTCTGCTTCACTGCTAGGATACATCTTGGAGGATAACTTGAAGTTAACAGGAAGAGGGGTCGAAATTGACTTACTATCTTGCATGTTGAAGCGTTGCAAGACTTTCTTCAAATAATTTTTCTGGGAAAGCTAAATCTTTCTGTTACTTCTGTCTCGGTGAACTTGCATCCCTAGAATCTTGTTTGATGGTCCCAAATCCTTCATATCAAATTCCTAGCCAACTGTGCCTTCAATCTTTGGACCTGATCTTTGTTGGGGCCTGCTACCAACATTCGTATACATACAACAGCAAAATGATATAATCATCACCAGACCTCTTGAAATATGTACAAGGGTATGCACTTAGTCTGTTGTATCCAAGGCTCATGATATAGGAATCAAATCTCTTGTACCAACACCTCGGTGCTTGTTTGAGACCGTACAGAGATTTGTTCAACCTGCAAACCAAATTCTCTTTGCCTTTTTTCGCAAAACCTTCTGGCTGGAGCATATAGATTTCTTCCTCAAGATCTCCATGAAGAAACGCCGTTTTCACATCTAGCTGTTCTAGATGTAGGTCAAACACCGCACACAATACCAGCACCACTCTGACTGTTGTAAGCCGAACCACAGGAGAAAATATCTCATTGAAGTTGATGCCTTCTTTCTGAGCATATCCTTTTACCACCAATCTAGCACGATACCGCTCCACTTGGTTATTGCCATCACGCTTGATCTTATAGACCCATCTGTTTCCAATGGCTTTCCTTCCTCGTGGTAGTGTAACAAGATCCCAAGTTTGATTCCTGTCTAATGCTTCCAATTCTTCTTGCATTGCTATCATCCACAAGGATACATCCGAGCTTTGAGTAGCTTCGTGGAAACTCGATGGCTCACCATCTTCTGATAATAGACAATATGCAATATTGCTTTCAGTGACATAATCTGAAAGCCAACCTGGTGGTCTTCTGTCTCGAGTTGACTGCCTCACATTGGAAACTTCAGACTCAACATGTTCTTGTTTTTCGTGCTCTGGTACTGTTTCACAAGAAACTTGACCTTCGTCCGTCTTATTTTCCACCTGAAATACAGTAGTTTCTGAATTCAGTGTGCTTTTGTCTCCCTTTACTTTATCTTCCTCGAATATAACATCCCTGCTGATGACAAGCTTGTGAATAGTAGGATTCCACAAGCGAAACCCCTTTACTCCATCAGCATAACCCAAGAAGATACATTTCTGGATTTTGAATCCAACTTCGATCTTTCTTGCTCATTGTACAGAACATACACAGGACTTCCAAATATATGCAAATGAGAACAATCTGCCTGCTTCCCAGTTCACATCTCCATCGGAGTCTTTAGATCAATCGCTACTGAAGGAGAACGATTGATAATATAAAAAGCGGTTTTGACTGCTTCCGCCTAAAATGAATTGTCTAGACCCGCAGTCCTCAACATAGGTCTTGTTCTGTCCAACAAAGTTCTATTCATCCGCTCCACCACTCCATTCTGTTGAGGTGTTTAAGCCGTCGTAAACTGTCTTTTGATTTCATCATGTTGACAATATGCATCAAATTCGCCACTGGTATATTCTCCCACATTGTCAGTCCTCAGACACTTGATTTTTTTTTCAGAATCAAGTTCAACCCGCGCTTTGAAATCTTTGAAGACCTGGAAAACATCTGATTTCTTCTTGATTGGATACACCCAACATCTCTTGGAGAAATCATCAATGAACGAGACAAAGTATCTCGCTCTTCCTAGGGATACAACTGGTGCTTGCTAAACATCCGAATGAATCAGCTCCAATATGCTTTTGCTCCTGGCAGTAGAAGTGCCAAACTTTAATCTGTGTTGTTTACTGGTAACATAATGCTCACAAAAAGGTAATGACACTTTTGTAAGTCCCGACAGCAACTTTCGTTCTGAGAGAATTTTCAACCCTCGTTCTGACATATGCCCAAGCTTTCTATGGCATAACACTGTTAATTCTTCTCCTTAACCAATTGATACAACAGCTAGTTTTGCCTCTTTGTGTGCTTCTCCCAAAAGTATATATAAATTTGCAGCAATTTTTTCCGCCTTCATAACCACAAGCGCGTCTTTCACAGTTTTCATGATCACATTCTCGATACGAGTTTTGCACCCGATGTCATCCAATTGCCCCAAGGACAAAAGATTTTTTGTCAGTCCTTTCACATGTCCTACCTCCTGTATGGTGCGAATGGTGCCATCAAACATTTTAATTTTGATAGTACCGACCCCAGCGATTTCCAAGGCATGATCATTTCCCATGAATACAGATCCTCCTGAGACTGGTTCATAATGATCACCCATTCTCTACGAGAAGTCATGTGCCACGTCGCTCTTGAATCTATAATCCACGTGCCACAAAATTTGTGCCTGCCTTCTGCAACAGTTGCTGCTTCGCTGAATAATATTTCACCACTACCTGAAGTACTGGCCACATTTCTTTGAGAGCTCTTCTCGATACTCGTACACTCTTTCTTTAAGTGCCCTTTACCGCCACATTTAAAGCAGTAAATATTTTTCTTCTTACTTCTCGATTTTGATCTACCTCGTCTTTGGCCCACTGGAGTCACGGTCCATAAACCTCTCTCTTATCATCGATAAAGCCTCTGCCTGCTTCGATGTTACCAACCTATCTTCCTTGTTCTTGCGTCGGCTTTCTTCTCCGAGAACCGCAGTTAAGACATCGTCGAATTTTAGAAAGCCAGAAGAATATTGTTGGTTATGTTGATGATAAGTTGATCATATAAATCTGGTAGACTTTGAAGTAGAAGCTCCACACGTTCATTTTCCCCTATTTTATGCCCCATGGAGGTGAGTTGGGCAAATAGACTATTTAGTGTGTTGATATGGTCGGTCATCGATGAGGATTCCGCCATCCGAAGAGTATAAAGCCTTCTCTTTAGGAAAATCATGTTGTGTAGGGACTTGACTTCGTACATCTTTGTCAGAGTATCCTAGATAACTTTTTCTGTTTTTATCTCAGAGATACTTGACAATACTTCATCTGCTATAGCCAAATGTCAATTGGCAACAACATTGTCATTCATCTCATTCCACTTTCCATCATCCGTAATCTCCACCGATCTATCTCCAATAGCCGCTAAGCAATTTTTCTTTCTTAAAACTGCTTGTATCTTTATTTTCCACAGCATAAAATTGCTTCCGTTGAACTTTGTTATCTCGTACCTGCCCGCCATTATGTCTACAAAAATTTTGTAGACTGGACAAAATAATCCCGCCTTAAATAAAAAATCTCAAAATTTTTTTTTCTGATGTGGAAGATCAGTCTAGACTGCAACCACAGAGCGTACTCAGAATTTTAAGAAATTTAAACCAAGGCTCTGATACCACTTGTTGGTCTCACTTGCGGTAATTTGAGATAATAAACCCGAAAATAAAGAATAAACTGGACACCGAGATTTACGTGGAAAACCCCTAAAAATTATTAGGGTAAAAACCACGGGCAAGATGAAAAGAATTCCACTAACTCACTGTGTTTCCAAAGAGAACACACGCTCTCTTAATACAGGAGAACAAACACCTCACAAATATTATAGAACTAATATGAGAGAAGAGAGACAACTCAAGATGTTGCTTGAAAATGGGATTCATTGTGCATCATTTAGTGTGAACCTTCGTCCGCCATTTCAGAAAATCAGCTGCAGTGTTCTAATTTTCTTCAAAGAAGGCTGCCCCAACTGCATTCTATTTGTCTGCCAACTTTCTTCTGCCCAATTTCTTTGACTCCCGACATGCATTTAATGCACTCACAATCTCTCGAAAACTACTTTTGCTATTATACATAAATGGTTAACCTAAATTATTTTAACTCCTTATAATCAATTCAAATATCTCTTAATTACAACAGACAAATATAGTGACATCATCGTCGTGCTTTGTCTCATTGATTTACCAGCATCAGGCTCTAGAGGCTGCTTTTGCATATTCAACATATCGCTCTTATGGATCTAGTATTTTGTAAGAGTTAACGTCGAAAAAATCAAATTCTTTGATACCACTATGTCACACTTTGTGCTTAATAGTCTTACAATGATGAGGCACTGACTTTAATTTACCTAAAACAGGCATCCCAATTGATCAGCCCCGACTTGGGACATATACATACATATATATATACATACACATATATATATACATACATATATACACATATATATATACACACATATATATATATATATATATGTGCACCCATAAAATAAAAGTGCCATCATTATTATCTTATGCTTTTGACTATTTTCATGATTTGGATTTAAAATATTTGTTTGCTGCTTTAATCACAAGCTTTAGACTTTAGGTGCTTAATTCTTGGAATGCATTATCTTATTTTCGTGCTCACACGTAAGCTTCCTTAAACAGTCAACTCTATTGGTTCTTCTTATAATGTTATTCATATTATACTATAACCATTTTATAATACACTAGCTTGTGCTCTTATTATTATTATTATCAAGATTTTTACGCAAAATTTCGAATATTAAATAGAGTTTTTTTGTAAAGATTTTTTAAACTCTCATATATAACTTTTTAAAAAATATATAAAATTTTCGATTCAATATTCATTAATTCACCCTTTCTAAGCTCTCGTCACTTCTCTCCAATTAAATTTTGGGTGCCCATTTTGTGTGACCTAGATAACAATGGAGATGGACTCGAAAGTGATCATCTACCTGTATTTTAGATCCCAAAACCCTAATTTTTAGCGCACCGGTCTGGTCGAGAGTAAGGGCGTTGATCACCCCCTTATATTCCTTATAAAATTTTCATTTTTTTAATCCATGTTTAGCCTCAAGTATATATTCTATTTTTATGAGGAAATTTTAAATTTAATATTTATTTGACCAGAATTTTGATTTATAACCTTTTAAATTTTTAAGATTTGCTTGATACACAGTCTTTAGTAGATGTTTAATTAAAGGTTACTTTGGAAAAAATAATCATTAATGATAAATATTTGACCAAGATTATACATCAAACTAACATTACATTTTGTCGATGCCTCGGTTCATTTTGCTGTCTCCCCCACTTTCCTGTGCCACCCTGCAGTGTGTAACCCTAACTTTTTTATTTATTTATTTTGTTTGTAAGAACTTTAAGTATTTATTTTAGTCGTTTGTGATGATCTTCCAACACAACCTACTCATCTCATATATATAATCCAATGACGAATTTATAAATATATTTTTTTTTGTTTTTTGCTTTCGCTGTATTTGACATTATTTTTCTTATCGAGTGTACGAATTATAACTAGGGGTGACAAAATGCAACACGACCCGTCAACCTGACACGACCCAACACGAAAAAAATCAGGTTCGGGTTGGGGTTTTTCAGGTTCGGGTCGGGTTCATGTCATGGTTTTTCGGGTTCGGGTTAGTGCTAGGTTATATGGGTTTTGGGTTGTGTCGGGTTGGGTCGCGGGTTGACCCGAAAACTTTTTTTTTTTGAAAATATTACCTATATTTTTATATATTGTATGTTTATATGATAAATTTTCATAATTTCATATTTATTTTGTATATTTTTTATTTTTTTAACAATTGTTATTTGATTTAGTAAATATACTTTTAATTTTTTACATTAAACTTTCAAATTTAAATTGAAAATTTTGTTATTATATGTTTAAATTAAAATATTATTATTATTTTTTATCTTTTAGAATTTTTTCATTAATTTTTTTTAAAAAATGAAAAAATAAAAAAAATCGAGTTAGACAGGTTGAGTCGGGTTAGACGGGTTCGTGTTCGGGTTGAGGGTTTTCGAATTGCTTCGAGTTCGGGTTGAAATAAAAAAAATCGCGGGTTGACCCGAAACCCGACCCGATTGACACCCCTTTATAACATGTTTAAGGAAGGTAAGTGTCAAATATAATATTTAATGGAAGAGAAACGAAGTCAAAAACCCCAATATTTGTTTTAGTAAACGCTATTAAAAAATTTGGAATTAATATGCTCAATGAGACAATTAAAAATAATTAATGGATTTCAACTACATTGATTTAAAAATATTTTTTAAAAAATTAAGTCGATTTGCGAAAAATTATTTCTCAGCCGAATGCGATAAAAACAAATAAATTAATAAATCGGAAAATGAAGGATTCAACTAGGACAAACTAGAAACGGCTCTCCGGCTGATTAACCAAGTCGACTCCATAACACTCTACGGCGCGGCTGGAGCTAAGCTGAGATGCAAATCGAGGCCAAATGAGTCATCTAATGTGGGCCCATCATTCACTCTAGAAAACCTACTCAATGAAGGACCATATAATCTTCTATTCTGGGCCTTAATCTGCTGCTGTGGCCCAATAACGTTAACGCTCGACTCCCCCGCACTCCCCACGTACGATAAGCTCCCCACACTGCTCCCGCCCGTCGAACCCGGAAACACGCCCCCATGCGAGACCTGGAATGGTGCCACCGCGCGTGGGACATAAACCCACGACGGAGATTGGCCCGACGCCGCAGACACCACCACAGATCCGGCTGGGGATAGAAGATGGGCCGACGGAGTGAAGGCGGAGATCATGGGGTTGCGCATGAAAGAGACGGCGGCGTTTCGGCTGGCCTGTATTTGGACACGCTTGAGCTGCTGACGTTCTTTCTTGTGAGCGTTCTGGTGGCCACCGAGGGCCTGTGAGTTTGGGAATTCACGGCAGCAGTACTGGCATCCGTACTTCCGCCCATCAGACGCCGGTAATCCACCGGCTTCCTGCGGGGCTGACGGGTTTTTGGCGGAGTCGACTTCAAGTTGTTGATCTTGATTTTGATCGGTTGTCATGTTGAAGCCAAAGAGTTTCAAACGACCATTATTGGTTGTGATGCTTTTGCATGATTTGTTTTGGTACTCTAGCTTGGCCATTCGGTACAGTTTTTAGCGACAAAGAGGTGTAGAGACTGAAAATTGGTTATTCAGGACAGTTGATGTTTCGTTCAAGAAGGGGTATTAATACAAGCTCAAAAGATTTTCAAATTTTTTAAACCTAAAAATTAAAAATTTTATACACCCTATATTATCAATATCATTAAATATCACATATTATACGAACCATTTTTATTTTAATTTTCTCAAAATACCTCTTATTCATAATATCACAAATTATATTTTATTTTTAAAAATAGTGAATTTAGTCCTTAAGATGTTAATTTTACATTTTTATTATCTAATAACTTGTTACTTTTTTTAATACAATAGGAAATTAAATGAGGGGTCTATCTAATCTAAATTAATAACACAAATAAGATTTGAATCCAAGATCATTGGAGTCTTGGAGCCTCACTCTTACCACTAGGCCAATAAATCATTGGCTTTGCAATTTGGATTTAGTCTTAAAAACTTTATTTTTGTTTGTTTTTGGTCATTTTCGTCGTAGAGCTAACGTGACATATGATATATCAACATTTTTCAATATGGAAGTTTGAATTTTATAACGTCACTTCAAACATAGAACAAAGTTGAAGAGAATAAAATCCGACTTTGACAATTTTCAGGTTTAAAAAATTTTCTTTAGTCTGTGTACGCATCATCGCTCGCCAAATTTTACTATTATATATGCACACTTCAAATTTCAAATTTCACCAGTCATTTATCAGGGAAAAGACACAAAAAAGAATAGAGAAAATATAAAAATTTATTTTATAAGCCGATATAAATTGGAATTTAGGTATCAAATTAGTGAAATAAGACTTAATACAATATTTTACTGACATAGTTATTATGCAGCAATGAATATCATTGATATGGTTCACGCTGATTATTGTTGTGTCTGCGCTTCGGCAAGAAAATGAATAAAAATGCATAAGAAATCGTATGACACTTTGTACCAGAATTCCCAAAATGTCTAAATAATAATGAATAAAAATAGATAGAAGAAATAATTTGGTACATTATGTTTTCTTTTTCCATTTTAACCCTTCAACTTTAAATATTTTTGTATCTTGAAAACGTAGCACCTAAAATAATATTAAGAGTAGAAATTTCATTTATCATTATTAGCATGCAGGTAGAGTAAATGTACAAATATCTTTCAAATTTAAAAATTATATATATAATGAAATGTAATAATTTATCTTAAGTTTACTTTGAATTTAGAGGGGATGAATTTCGTCTTTGCTGTACAAACAAATGTTTGCATTAAAGTTTGAAAAATTAGAAATTATTTTATATATTTTTTAGAAGAAACAATAATATCTTATTGGTGTAACAAATTTTTTTTATCTTAATTGTTATATTTCTACTTAAATCGTACTTTGCACTTGGATTGATGGATTTTTTTTAAAAGAAGATATTTGATTGGAGAAATATATTTCAAATCACTCCAGTCTTGGTTGTATTTGAATCTACTACAATTAATGTATATTGAAGTAGCTAAACTTGATGTGGAGTACATTTAAAAGTTAAACTCACTTGAATTTTGTCGTTCTGAATAAGTCAAAACCGAATTCAATCTTATTCAGAACCGAATTCAATCATTTCAAATTTATAAATCCAGACAAAGTCTAGTTTATGTATCATGTAACTAATAGATTTTATGCAGAATTGTACTTTGGCTAAGTATCTAATGACACATAAAATTGGGAGGGGCAAGAGTCTGTTGAAGTTGGCTGTTTTTGTATGTGTTAGAATTGGAACAGATTTTAGAAGCGTGAATAAACTCTGTCGAAATATTTTGATAAAATTGAGTTGATTTTAATAGTTTTTATCTCTTAAAACAGTTTTATTGAACGATTAGACTGAAGTGGACCATTAAAAAGAATTTTGAGTGCGAAAACGGTCCGATTAGACTAGTGATATAGTATATATTCAGTACAATCAATCGATTACAAATATGCTAGATAATAAACAGGCAAACAAAAGTGAATGCATAAGTAAAAAAAACAAGATTTTATGGATATTCGAGATGACAACTCTTACTTCAACTCTTCTTCCACTTAGGAAGGAATCTGCTAAAAAATACTTTGATTGGTACAACCTTTGTACCAACCCATTTCTATTGGGACTTATCACTGAATCATAGTGATAAGTTTAAACAAAAAACTCTGGCAAATTAAGAATCTTTGGTTAACCAGAAACAATATTTTTTTCCAACAGATAGCTTTGAATGACTGGAGTTGGTAAGGCAATTCAAGTTGATCAATGTTGATCTGATATGAACAAGCAAGCATGTGCTGGTGAGCAGCTTGATATTTGAAACAATACGAGTGCTCGGAATCTTGTATATTGCATATTGTAAATACTTGAATATTGTTGTCTTCGATGTTCTGATCAATCTGCACATTTATATACCAAGTCTCTTAACGGTCGGTTAATTTAGAGTTGGTAAGATATTGTACATGACACTTTATCTGATAACATCGATCAACTTAAGTTCATGATATCCAAATTGATCTGCTAATATTTGATCGGTTGGAGTACAGTTAGATTTTGGACGATTTGATTCTGAACACTTCATCGATTAAGGCAGTAAGGTTAGAAGAAGATCTAGGTGATGATCTTCTGATGATGTCTGTAGCTTGAGCTTCTGATAATGCAATGAGCGACTTGACTTGTCCAGCAGATAGAAACATGTAAATACATAAGAATGACAGATAAACCTTGAAACAGCTCGATTTTGTTTTTGTCATTATAAAAGCTTATTGTTAGAATTAAAGGTTTCGGAGTTTGACAAACAAAGTGCCATAGTTTGCAGAACTGATCAGCAAAATTGAAATCATACAACTGAAGTTATCCGAACTGAAGATTATCCAAACTGAAGATTAATGAGATAATTCATCGGATATAATGGAACTGAACAAAGATAACTGAATTAGTAATTCAACTGAATGGATTATCAGTTGGAACTGAACATGATGCTTTAAGTCAGTTCAACTGATCAGTCGAATTGTCTAACTCCTGCTCAGTTTGACACGTTGAAACAGACAAATCATACTAAGCAGGCTGCAATGTCGTACTAATGACAGAAGGAGCGCACAACTGACTGCAACATCGTACTATTGTCAAAAGAATGTTGGCACACTCAGAAAAGACGAATCAACGGATATGTATTAGTTAATGCATTCAATGTTACCATTGGAGAAAATCCCATAAATACCTGAGGAGTTCAGTAAAAAGACTGATTGAGAATTTTTGAAAAAGAGAAAAATTGAAAGATCCAGTTACTCATTCAAGATCAGTTGCAATATTTTTACAGACAAAAATCTCACACTTCATAGTCATATTCATAGCATTCAGGCTATTATTTGAGCATAAACACTAGCACGTTACATTGATATATTTGATCTTTTTAGATCAGTTGTGCTACGTTACTGAATAAGAAAATCAGTTTGAAGTACTGATAAGTTAGTAGAGACTAAGAGTTTCAGTTTGACAGTCTTTAAGTCCAAACTGAAATGGGTTATTACAGTTGCTGCAATCAATCAAAACATTTTAGTGAAAATCAATTAAATCCTTTTAGTGAAAACCTATCGTTGTGATAGAAATGGTGACGTAGGAGCATCTGAAGTCTTCGAACATCCATAAAAATTTTCGTGTTCAATACCTTATTTATTGTTTGAGTATTCAATCTATCTGTTGGTTTATTTCTGCACTTTAAAATAGTTTACTTATTGATATTGATAACAAGATTTTTGAGTTCAGTTTATCACCAAACTGACTCATATTTTAAAAAGAAAAGAAAAGCTCTAAGTGTTTATTCAACCATTCCTTCTAAACACTTTGACTTTCCAAACCAATCCTAACAAGTGGTATTAGAGCGGTTTAAATCTTGTTTCTGAATACTTTCTATTTATACGCCTGATCATCATGTCTTCATTCAACAAAAGCCCTAAGTTCTCAAGAGAAGATTTCAATGATTAGAAATCAAAATTCAGGCTCATTTATTTGCACAAGAAGACGACATGCGGTACGCCATAACTGACGGAACTATGAAGATTATGAAAGCTAACACATCTGTTGCTCTAACTGATGGAGACCTCACCGTATTGAAAAACCACGTGAAGAGTGGACAGCTGAAGACAAAAGGAAAGCAAACTTGGACAACGTGGCCAATGATATCTTGTATAAAACCTAGGACAAAAATACTTTTAGCAAAATCAATATGTGCAAAACTGCCAAAGAAAATTGAGAAAATCTGGTTCAGTTGTGCGAAGGCAATGAGCAGAAAAAAGAAAATAAACTCTCAGTCGCAGTACGAAAGTTTGATAAAAGTTTGATAAAATCAAAATGAAGACTGGAGAATCAATGAACGAGTTTGATGAACGAGTTAGCAGCATCATAAATGAAATGAATGCACTAGGGAAAGTGTATTCAAATAAAGAAATTGCATTGAAGGTTGTTCGTGGTCTTCACAAAGAATGGGATGTGAAAACAATGGCACTGAGATAATATAAAGATCTCAACAAAGTGGAATTACACGATCTATTTGCAGATCTCAAGGCATACGAATTTGAACTACAGACGAGAGAGGGAGAACCATCGACTCCACCAGTTACAACTGCTCTCAGTGACTTAGAACTTGAACCAACTGGTTCAACTAAAAAATTTGTAGAACAATTGAGCAATGATACCATGTCATTGTTCATCAAGAAGTTTGGAAGGTTTATAAGAAAGAACCAGGGATCCTTTCAAAGACATTCTCACAAGAATTTCCAAGGATAAACCAAATGCTTGCTACAACTGTGGCAAAACTAGACATTACATTGCTGACTGTCCTATGCCAAAGAAGGATAGTCGATGTTCAGCCGAAAAAGAAAAGAAATCATTTGAGCGGAGAAGGAGAGCTAAGGATGACAAGAGATCATTCAAAAAGAAGCATAAAGCTCTATTAGCCGAAGAAAGCAAATCCAAATGGGCTGAAACTGACAGTGAATAATCAGAATATGAGAAATCGAGCAGCTCCAGCGATGAAGAAGAAGTAAAATGCTTTATGGCTAATGATACAGATATGTAATCAAGTAGCGAGCAGGTATTTGATTTCAGCTCAACTTATTTTACGCAGGAAGAACTTATTTCCACATTACACGATATGGTTAATGAGTATCAAAAACTTTCTCTCTCATTTGAGAAGGCCAAAGAAAAGCAAACTGATCCTCAAGACAATAAAACTGAAACTGATCATTATGAATCAGTTGAACTGTTGAGTCTAACAAAGGAGATTGCTGAGCTAAAAGCTGAAATGAGTGAGAACCAATCTGTGATTCGGCAGCTGAAGCTTGAGAATTCAAGAAAAACTGATTTGATTCAAACTTGTAATAATTCATCAGTCGCATTGACTGAAATGCAAGATTTACAAAAATCAGTTACTGACAAATCTGGTTTAGACTTTAATAGCCTAGATGAATCTTCAACCAGTGGTACCAAACCAAAACTGAACATGTGCAAAAGGAAATATATTCACTTTGAAAAATCAGTTGTGGTACATGAGCAATCAGAACCAAGTAAACCAGTTGAACAAACGATTGAAAATAAGAACAAGGCTAAGAGGTATGGAATCAGATATAGCCATATGAGTTCAAATGATTCACGAAACTGGTCACCTAAATGGTTCAGTTATGAAAACCAGAACTCTATGAATGCCTATTTCAATTATTATAATCGTAAGTCTGTTCAGAAAAGATATCGGATGAAAAACCAGGTAAACAAGTCTAAAAACAAATATTGTCTCATCTGCACACAACACATTAAGCACACACAAAACAAGAAAAACTATCTGGAACGCAACAACTGGAAAGTCAGTTAGACTGGTCCAAATCTGGGTTTCTAAAAGACTAATCAGTGTAGGACTCAAATAGATGTGGGTACAAAAGTTATTTATTGTGTGTGGTTGCAGGTGACATGTACATCAACTAAAAATTCAATCTGATACCTGGACATCGGATGCTCAAGATATGACAGGGGATGCTGATTTGCTATCTCAACTAATCACATACTCTGGTCCAAAAATCAGTTTTGGAGATATCTCTCAAGGTAGAACAGTGGGTAAGGATAAGCTTATCTGTGGTAATATTATTATTAATTATGTTCTACTCGTTGATAATTTAAAATATAATTTGATTAGCATAAGTCAGTTATGTGATACAAATTTCTCAGTTGAGTTCAACAAGCACACCTGCACAGTTAAGAACTCAATTGGTAACATCATCATGACAGGAAATCAATGTGGTAAAACTTATAAAGGAAGGTGGACTAATCAACCTAGTGAACCAGTTTATCTTGTCGCTTCTAATCTATCCAATAACTGATTATGACATAAAAGGTTGAACCACTTGAATTTCAAATCCATCGCTTATCTGAGTAGTCATGATTTTGTAACTGGTCTGCCTAAGATTGAATTTTCAAAAGATAAAATATGTTCAACATGTCAGTTTGGTAAACAAGTAAGATCTTCTTTTAAAAACAATGGAGAAAATCTTCTTCCAGATGCTTAGAATTGTTGCATATGGATCTGTTTGGTCCTATACCAGTCACGAGTTTTGGAGGAATGAAATACACCCTAGTAATTGTCAATGATTTTTCAATATTTACTTGGGTTATTTTTCTCGAATTCAAAGACCAAACTGTTGCACAACTGATTAAACTTTTCGAAAGACTTTTAAATGAAAAATCAGTTGAGATTAACAGAATAAGATCTAATCGAGGGACTAAATTTTTCAATCAAAACCTTTCTCTATTTTTAGAAAATTCTTGAATCAAGTATGAGTTCTCAGCCGCAAGAACACCTCAAAAAAAATGGTGTAGCTGAACGAAGAAATCGAACTCTTAAAGAAGCAGCTAGAACAATGCTTGCTCTTTCCTTTATCTCTCAGATATTTTGGGCATAAGCAGTAATCACTACTTGTTGTACAAAGAACAGATCAATGATTAATAAAAATCATTTGAAAACGCCATTTGAGATCTGGCATGGAAAGAAAAGCGTGGTGTCTTACTTCAAAATATTTTGTTGTAAATGCTTTATTCATAACAATGGCAAAAATTATTTAACATTTAATGCTAAATCTAATGAAATAATTTTTCTTAGTTATTCCTTAGTTAGCAAAGCTTCAGAGTTTTTAATAAGCATACTTTTAATGTAGAAGAATCAATTCATGTTATAGTTGATGAATATACTCTAACTGATAAGCCAATAGATCCTGTTGAGCTGACTGATCGCTTAACAAAAATTAGCTTGGAGGATGATAGGGAAGAAGTTCACATTAACCGAAACATCTTTCAAACACCTGAACCAGAAGTGGTGGATCAAATAGTTGAACAAAAAATTATTCCTAACAGTCAGTTTGTGGAACAATACGATGATATTCAAATTCAAACTGAAACTATTGCAACTGATGCTGAAGGAAATGTTCTATTACAACCTTAAACAGTTACGCAAAATGATCCAATCAGTGCCAACTACAGATGGAGCAAATCACATCCACAAGACTTGGTGATATGTAATTCATCTGATCCGGTAAAAACTAGAAATCAAATGTTTAATTTATTTGTGTACTTTGCATTTATTTCTCAATTTGAACCAAAGATAACCGATGAAGTTCTAATTGATCCGAGCTGGATAAATGCTATGCAAGAAGATCTAAATCAGTTTATCCATAACAATGCCTGGACTTTAGTTCCAAGACCACTTTCAAACTCGATTATAGATACAAAATGGGTATACAGAAACAAACTGAACGAATATGGTTCATTTGTGCGCAACAAAGCCAGGTTGGCTGCATAAGGGTACAGACAAGAGGAAGGAATCGATTATGACGAAACTTATGCACTAGTTGCTCGACTTGAAGCAATAAGAATATTCCTAGCCTACGCCTCTTTCAAGAACTTCAAAGTATATCAGATAGATGTCAAAAGCACATTCCTCAATGGTCAGTTACAAGAAGAAGTCTACGTCGAATAACCACCAGGTTTTGTAAATCATTTATTTCCTGATCACATTTATCATCTCAACAAAGCATTATATGGTCTCAAACAAGCTCCCCGAGTCTGGCATGAGACATTATCAAAATTTTTAACTAGTCATGATTTCACTGTTGGAACAGATGACAAAACTCTATTCAAATTTACAAAGAAAGATAATACTTTACTTATATAAATTTATGTTAATGATGTTATTTTTGGGTCAACTAACTCCATATTATGCGAGAAATTTTCTAAGTTAATGTAGGATAAATTGAAGATGAGTATGATGGGTGAATTGACATTCTTTCTTGGTCTGCAAGTGAAGAGAATGTAAACTGGTATATTTATCAATCAAACTAAATATACGAAGGAATTTCTTAAGAAGTTTGGTATGGAAACATGTTCAACTGCAAGTACTCCCATGAGCTGATCAATTAAATTAGATAAAGATGAAAGGAGAATATCAGTTGAGATGTCACTCTACAGAGGTTTAATAGATTCTTTACTATACTTAATTGCTAGCCGTTATGATATTATGTTTCTTGTCTGCATGTGTGCTAGATTTCAAGAAAATCCTATATAATCGCATTTTTCAGCTGCTAAACGGATATTGAAATATCTTAAAGAAACACAAAATGTGGGCTTACGGTATGCTAAAGAATCATCTTTCAATTTACTTGACTATTCAGATGCATATTATGCAGGATGTAAACTTGATAAAAAAAATTACTAGTGGATCATGTCAGTTTCTGGGAGAGAGACTGATTTCCTGGTTCAGGAAGTAGCAAACATCCATTGCAACTTCCACAACTGAAGCAGAATATCTAGCTGCTGGAAGCTGTTGCGCTCAACTGCTCTGGATTCAGCAACAACTAAGAGACTATAGTGTCATCACAGAGGATTCACCAATATTTTGTGATAACACTAGCACAATTGCGATTACATATAATCCAGTTCTTCACTCTAGGACAAAGCATATTGAAGTCAGACATCACTTTATCGGAGATCATGCTCTCAAGAAGGACATCAAACTGGAATACATCTCAACTGAACAACAAGCAGCAGATATATTTACAAAGCCACTATTAGAGACTAAATTTTCTTACTTTAGAAATATTTTAGGGCTTATTGATTTATCCTAATGCTTAATTTAGGAGGAAAATTGAATTATGATTAGTTATGAAACGTCTACTAATTAAAATACTACTAATTTTTTTTGTAATCTCGGTTCTAAACTAGATCTTTATGCATGCATGCAATACCATTGCAGATTACGCCTTTTAAAATAATAGTAATTAACTAACAAGTAAAAATTACTGCAGTTTAAAAATAGGCAATTCGACAACCCTTAAAAAGAATAAAACAAATATGAAACATGTAAAGATCCTGATAACCATCAGCATAATAAAATAAATGAGTAAGAAAATATTCATCCACCCCAACTCAAAACATAATGTACGGAAAATACGGTCCTCGGGTTCGCGTGCGCACATCCAACTTCGACTACTCAGTCTTCAGCACCTCCAATCCCCTGATCAATATGCTAACCTGCATCATTCACACCTAGTGAGTCTAAAAATTCAACACACCTGTAACGTTATAGCAAGTACATATACATAACAGAAAACAGTGAAAAGTACCGTAATAAAAATATATTTCATGATCTTAAAAAGTCTTATGCACAATCATGACCTGTCGAAGCATAAACATATTCATAACATAACTCATCATATCAACATATACATTTTTGTTTCCTTAATTTGAATTCCGTTAATTAGTTGTGACTTTCGTATCATCGTATTAGACGATGGATTCATCTACATATAGCCATAGTACCCGGCGGCGGGGACATCAACGACATTATTATCAGTCACAACCAACTCCCTTCCTTCAAAACATGTCATCATATTCATCACTTATAAAAATCATGCATATACGAAAATTTTTCCTTAAAATCAAACATGCAACGTATTTCTCATATTTACATAAAAAGTCATATTCGTGATGACATAAACATTTAAAAACATGTCTAATCGTGAGCGCGTGCAAAATGACAATTCTGCCCCTGGAAACCCTAATTGACCATTTTACCCCTAGACCTCAAAATTTCGACCCGAAGCCAACCAAACTCTTTAAAACACCTAAAAACATAATTATAAACATTTCATAGAGACAACCTTGAATCCGTTTTGTAACTTACACGATTCTTTTTAAAACTTGGACCAGGGTTCCGGTTTTAACCCGAATAAACCTGAAAATTAACCAAATTTTTCCCAACTTAAACCGCGACTCAAACGTACACAACCAGCCCCTAAAACACTTGTTCCAGACCCCTTAGGACCTACGAACCACGCCTAAAAGTTGCTGGAATTTCCACCGATTACAAACCGTAACCATAGTTGCCTCAAACCCTCGCTTATTCGATCCTAGACCTAACCATTGAGGACTAGACCTGGGCCACCTCTCCCTAGCCCACATCTGGACCCTCTTGGACCGACTTAACCTAAACCCTCAGCCCCATGCACGCTGTGTAGTGCAACAACCCGATAGCCCCCTGGTGCGAGCCAACTGAGCCACCCCTCAACCAAACCTCTTCGATCGGCTTCAAGACCACGACCAGTTGTTCAAGGCCCTCTCTCAGCCCTGTCACGGACCCAATAGAGTAAGCTTCCTGGCTGGAATTGAGCCACGCACGGCTGGAACACCCTAATCTCCCGATCTAGCCACATCCGAGTCCTACAACCAAGAAGTACCGATCTGCTCTTACTAATTCTCGACCCTCAACCGACTCCAGCCCCTTGACGCCTTATTCCTGGACGTGTACATCCCCCTAGGATCATGACTCGGCAGCCCCTTGCATGAACACAAAGAAAACGTGAGTTACATGATAATCAAAGCATTTTTTTGTGACAAAATATTACACAAACGAGACAATATAAAAGATGCAAGAAAACCTCATGCAAACACACACACACACACACACCAGCATATACATAGTGTGAATGATGATGAAAAGGGATACATGGCGTACCTTAGCGATTATGTGATCGAAAACTTAAAGATATGCGCGTAGGACTTGCAACGGAGAGGTGAAAAAGGAAATTTTCTTGAAAAACCTTGAAGAACTCAAGATGGCTGCTAAGGAACTCACGAAAAAGATGCTGCTGCTGAAAAGGAGGGGCAGCCAAATGTTTAGGTTAGGGTTAGGGTTTGATAGGGTAGAGTTTAAGTAGAAAACATTAAGCACTAATGGGCCTTTAATGAAAATTAAAGGGATAAAAAGGGTTTTGGACCTATTAAGTAATAAAATAAATCTGTCAAGCCCAAAAACGGTTCGGAAATATATTTCTTTTAAGTTTTTGAAAATATTGCCCGCATCCTCAAAACGTCTTCCAAATCGCTAAAATTTGCATAGCAGTTAAAAATATGACCTAACGGATAAAAATACCCAACCAAGACCCATTTTCAAAAATCATACTTAAATATACCACATATTAAATAATTAAAAATGATTAATAAATAAAAACATTTTCCTGATTATCCTCGGTATCCTTAACTCGTTCGGGCGCGAAATGCAACTTAAAGCCATAATGCATGAAACCTTAATAAACAATAAAATAAACACCTATCTATGCAATGATCGTGAATTCAATGCATAAAAATCATCAAACACATATTTTAACTAAATCCCTAGATTGCATGCAGTCAGGTTACGTAGTTCGAAGTGGAACTCTGTATGCGAGTGTACCAACTCTCTCTAGGATCTCGAACGGTCCAATGAATATAGGGCTGAGCTTGCCCTTCTTTCTAAATCTCATCACGCCCTTCATCGGTGCGATTTTCACAAATACGTGATCCCCTACTGCGAATTCAAGATCCCTACGCCGCTGATCTGCCTAACTCTTCTGTCAGCTCTGGGCGGTCTTCTTCCTGTCCCAGATCTTAACCATTAACTCTGCAGTCTGACTGACTATATCTGGTCCCAACTCTGCTCTCTCTTCTACCTCATCTCAATACATCAGTGACCTACACTTGCTCCCGTACAATGCCTCATATGGAACCATACCGATGGATTCCTGATAACTGTTGTTGTGTGAGAACTCCACGAGAGATAACTTCGGCTCCCAGCTGCCCTGGAAGTTGATCAGGCAAGCCCTTAGTAGGTTCTCCAAAATCTGAATCACCTTCTCTGACTGTCCGTTGGTCTGAGGAAGGAAGGCAGTATTGAATAGCAGCTTAGTACCCAATGCCTGATTGAGACTCTTCCAAAACGTAGACATAAACATCGGATCCCTGTTTTACCCGATGGACACTAGAATCTCATGTAGTCTTATTATCTCTCTGATATACAGCTCTGCATATTGACTCATGGTAAAAGTCTTTTTGATCGGTATTAAATGTGCTGATTTAGTGAGCTGATCAACTCTCGCCCAGATGACATTATATCCCTCTGTCGTCCTTGGAAGCCCTGTCACGAAATCTATGGTAATGTTCTCCCATTTCCACTCGGGAATAGGGAGTGATATCAGCTTCTCTGCAGGTCTCTGATGCTCTGCCTTGACCTGCTGACATGTCTAACACTCGGGGACGAAACGCGGAATATCTCTCTTCATGCCCGACCACCAATACAGAGTCTGTAGATCCTTATACATCTTCGCACTCCATGGATGGATGGAGTACGAGGTGTTGTGGGCCTCACTTATGATATCTGCTCTCATGGAATCACTGCTAGAAATCCACAGTCGGTCATGATAACTGACTATGCCATCCTCAACTGTATACAACCTCAGGCCCTTCGACTCATCCCTGTGTCTCCACTTCTATAACTGCTCGTCCGAAGCCTGCCCCGCTAGAATCATGTCTCTCAGTGTCGACTGTACTGTTAGGGTAGAAAGACTAGGGGCATCGTCCATAGCATAAACTGCAACCTCAAACCTCTGAATATCTGACTGCAGCGGTCTCTGTACCGACAACTGAGTGATCACAACATTCTTCCTGCTCAGGGCATCTGCAACCACGTTAGCCTTACCCGGATGATAGCTAATGTCACAGTCGTAATCCTTCACTAGCTCTAGCCACCTCCGCTATCTCATGTTCAGATCTTTCTGTGTGAAGAAGTACTTCAAGTTTTTGTGATCAGTGAAAATCATTCACTTCTACCCATACAGATAATGCCTCCATATCTTCAGTGCGAATACCATTGTTGCTAGCTCGAGGTCATGAGTCGGATAATTCTTCTCACGAACCTTCAACTATCGGGATGCGTAGACTATAACTCTTTCATGCTGCATCAGAACTGCGCCCAAACCGAGCTTCGAAGCATCCTTATAAAGGACAAACTCTCCTTGCCATGATGGCATAGCTAGAACCGGCATTGAAAGAAATGCCTGCTTTAGTATGTCGAAACTCTCCTAGCACTCGGGTCCCCAAACAAACTTCACGTTCTTCTTCGTCAATGCCGTTAATGGCACCGGTATGGAAGAAAAGCCATGTATGAACTTCCTGTAATACCCTGCTAGACCCAAGAAACTGCAGATATCTGTAACACTCTTAGGCACTGGCCAATCTCAGAAGACCAAACCAGCTGTTATTTCAGGATCCATTCCAGAGATTTGACTGGTGTCTTCTGGAGCTGAGGCACCCATTGCTGCCATTTCAATCCAGTCAGTTCCAGTCAGGCAATCAGTTGAAGAACCTCAACTGAAGAAGCTAGATGATCATCCTCTGAAGATCATCACCGACTCTGGTGAAGTTTTAAAGCTAGTTGGTCTCAGCGCACCTCCCATTACAGTGATCCATCCTACTGTCCTTCCAATCGCGCAACCCAAGGGAGTAGTAATTAACGAAAGAGTAGATACAACTTCTTCGGGGCTAAATATTTCTCATGCTCTGACTGATTCTAAAGGCAAGGGCAAGTAGATTGAAGAGCCAAGGCCAACCAATTTAGTTCAGACTCAAATTGATCTCATTTGGAGTGACATTAACGGGTTTGGTGAACTAGAGTTAAAGCATTTTGATTCATGTGTTCGATTCAGAACTGTAGTCTTTGCGAAGCGTCTGAAGAACAAATCAGTTCTACAGAAATATATTGCTTTGGAATCTGCAGTTTTGAAAGCAGTGAAAGCCATCACAATCGCTCAAGCTCTAGAGAGAAGAGCTTATTTCTTTGACATCATGAGGATGAAGAAGCTAACTGAAGTTAATGTCGAGCTAAAACTGAACTACGATCCAACTAGTCGAACTGCATATGACGACAGAGCAGTTTTTCAGCAACTTGATTCAGATCTTATCTCCCTTCAAATGAAAGTGAAACTCTGGGAAATGGATCAACAGTTATTTGTACCAGTTGAGACCAGCAGCAGTCCAAAATCAACTGAGCAGGATCAGCAAGCAGAAGCTCAGTCCGAACAAGTCAAGGAGACATTTCTTGAACAGGGTCACGAGCAAGTGACTGATCCTATTCCTGAGGACTTTCAGCCATCCACTTCTTCTGCACCTCCAAGATCTTCACCAGTTGGAAAAACTATTTACGCAGACGCTGAGTTATCACTGGCCAATGTTGACAAAGTGGTCAGATCTGTTGCCACTGATATTCAGCTGAATTTTAACCTTGTCCAACCAGTTGAGCAGGATGCTGAACCAAGCTCCTCAGAACAAATAGCCTTGGAGGCTTTGATTAAAAGCATTGAAGAAGAAGTTCGGTCGGTTGTTATAACTTAACATCTATCTGAAGCGGCTCTGGAACGTCTCGAAAATTTGAAGGTCCACGTGAACCACATTCATACAAGTTATCAAATTTTTTTATGTATTTTAATTAATTTATTTTAATTGCATTAAATGGATGTTTAAGTTATGATTTCATGTTTATTTGAATATATTTCTAGAATGCACGAAATAGGACTTTTTAGAAGCAATCGATGCTCGAACGTGGAAGGAGGATCGATGACAGTTTAAGAAAAACAATTTAATTAAATAATTATTTAATATATGACGTATTTATTATGAAATTTTGAAAATGAGTATTTTTATGGTATTTTTACACGTCGAGTCATATGTTAAACCGACAATCATTTTTTAGCAAAATGGAAGACTTTTTGAGAGCTCAGGTAATATTTTTGAAAACATAATTAAACGAAATATTTTACGTGTGTGCTATTAGGTCTAACAGGCTTGTTCCACTAGGTTTTTGGGCCTATACCACTACACTTTAATATTTTAAACAAATTAGGCCCATTCTTCCTTTTATTCTTTATCATTCTACACGCCAACCTAGCCCCCACTCTCCTCCTCTAGGTAGCCATCTCACACACGTTTAACAGCAGGGTTTGGGTTCAATTTTACAAGAAGAAATCAATAGGAAAGGTGTCTCGTCCCTCCGGTGTCCGTTCTATGTCTCGTTTGTGCGGTTTTTCGTGCGTTTAGACGCGAAGGCATGCCTAATACCTTTCATTTCTCATAATTCACATCAGATTAATTATTTTGAATGATCTTTCATGAAAAATATTTTATTTACTGGTTTATTCACGTTTTTATGGGTTTGGCATGAGAAATCTTGATTTTCTTGAGGTAATTCATGTGTTCTCGAATGGTTAAAGGGGTTGCCAAGTTCCAGGCTTGAAGGGGGCTCGAGAGTGTATATGTGTCCTAGGAGTGGTTCGAACAGGTCTGGTGTGACAGCTCAAAGGGGCCGAACGAATTCTTCATGATTTGGGTTGTTTGCGATTTTAGGGCTTTATGGCTTAGGTGATCGAGGTACTATGCATGCGGCTTATGGGCTGTATCCAGAGGGTTTAGACGACTCATGTCAGGGCCCTAGATAGGTTAAAACTTGTCTGATATGGTGCAGCAAGGGGTGGCCTACGAGTTGGCATCGTTTGGGTAGATTTAGGGCTTGATCTAGAGGGGGCAAGGATGGTTAGGTGTTGGTAAGCTATAGTTAAAGTTTGGTTGAGTTTTAGGTTGATTCGGTTTAAAACCAGACTCCGATCCAAGTTTAAAACGAATTTCAAAACTTAATTGATAGGCTTAATTTTACGTCTAAGAAATAATTAAAAGTGTGTTTTAAGATGTCATGATAAGTTTGGATAGGTCCGGGTCGAAATTTTAGTGTTCAGGGGTAAAATGGTCAAGTTAGGATTTCAGGGGCCAAACGGTTATTTTGCGCATGAAAAATAATGTTAGGAATCCCTGAAGTGTCCTGATAACTGGGTTACATGTTAAAATGTTTATTTTTATAAGAATATGGATTTTATGGAAAAATGTAAAAGAATATATTGCATGCTTGGTTTCAAGAAAATGTTATATGTCAGAATTTTTATAAGTGATGGATACGATAAAACATTTCGAAGGAGATGATTTGATTGTGACTAATATGAACACAAATACGATGACATGTTTTGGCCAAGGCCAGTTGACGGGTGAGAGTATCGCTGGTCTCCCTGCCGCCTGGTATCATGGTAATACGTAAGATTGATCAATCGACCAACATCTAATATGAAAGTCACAATTATTGATCTGAATTCAAATAAAAGAAAACGTATATGTTGAAGAAGATATGTTTATGTATATGTTGACAGGAAACAAATATGTTTATGCATGACATGTTGAAGTTATTTTAATTACAAGTATTTTCATTGTTGCTTGTGATTTTATACGTATTACTTGTTATAACGGTTAAGGCATGTTGAGTCTTTAGATTCACTTGGTGTGAATGATGCAGCTGAGCATGATTTTGAGGAGATTAGAGGTGCTGAGGACTGATCTGGCTGAGCTGGTGGAGCACGTTAACTCGAGGATCTCGCGTTTCTTCCGCACTAGTATTTTATGATAAACAGTTTTTCATGGATTATTACAACTGATATGTTTAGAAGTGTTTTGGAAAGGATTTTAAATGTTTATGCTATTTTTGAAATATCTAGGTTTAAGTTTGTTTGACTGTTTACGATTTTTAGATTTAACTGCAGTCGATTTATTCAGTTACTCGAAATTATTTAATTATTTAAAAGTGAATGTTTCGATTTAATTATATGCATATGTGTGTGCATGTGTACCGGCCGAAGTTTAGTACATTTAAAAAAAAAATTACTACTAAAAGTTTAGGGACGTTTCAGTTGGTATCAGAGTTAGGTTCTTGTAAAAGGTTGTGACGCTGCTTGCTTCAGAAGCTCAATCATCAAGCCTCAAATTTGTAAGTTAAAATGTTTTTAATGTTATCAACCTACATGTTTACATGGTTTGCACGTTTAAGCTACATGTTTAAACACTTTTGGAAGTTAAATGTCATTTTTGTTTATGTTTGTATGATAAATGATTTTTATAATTAAACCAGCATGGTCGCATGATTTTTTTTTTATGCTAAAAGGTTAAATGCTTTAGAATTTTTATGCATGTTACGATATGAAATAAGAAATTATATGAATTTCATGTATGCTGACTTTGTAGTGGAATTGGATATGTTTAAGAATTTGGTTAATAGGCGTTAGGAAAGGTTGAAAATGATTTGGCTATATTGATTTTTGGGTTTTAGTACTGATGTTCTACTTTTTGAGTTATAAGTTAATCATGAAGATTACGAATGCTTGTGGGACATGTAGATTTTCTAAGAAAATACTGAAGATTCGTAGTTACTAATTGAGTTAATTTTTGAGAATTACATATAAAGAATAATGATTCGAAGACTGCGATGGTCTTTAGAATTATAAAAATGTATAATTTGAGATTTTAAGTTTTGATGGAGATGTAAGATTGATTATGAGAATTGATTTTGGGTTTAATAAGTTTAAAATTGTTGAACTTTATGTTACGGGAAACCTATAGAATGAAATTAGGAATGCCAAGAACTCATGGATTAAAATCCTAATTTTCGAAATTAAGGATCAATTGGATAATTTTCGAGGAAATTAAGAATTAATTTTTCAATTGTTCAGAAATTTGAGGACTATTTTAGCAATAAGTTATAATTGCATGGTTTAAATGATAGGAATTTTCGATGATTTAGGCTTGAAGGGATATTTAAAACATTGAAATATCTTGGTTATAGTGCTATAAGGAATGGTAATAAATGGCATTGTACAATGAATCAATATTGAGCTTGAAAATCTAAGCGTTAGTGAAATAATTTTGTGGCAAATTAAAAAGTTAGAGTGATGACAATTTAAGGTAAAGTTGATAAATTAGTTAAGTTATAGGATTAGTAAGTTAACAAATTTTCGGGAACATAAGGTTTGAGTTACATGTATCATTAGTTTTAGTTATGATCTTTGAGAGTTAAAAGTATACTTTTGTTATAGTTAAATTTTTTTTTAGAAAGTTGGATATGATTGATAGTTAGGTTACTTGAGAGACGTATGTAAGAAGTGAGATAGACACCATGTCTTGGAGAAATTAAAAATGTTTGTTCTTAAAAGTCTAGTAATATCATGATATTTGGAAGTAAGTATATATGGTATACTCATAAAAATTTAGATGTTATGCTTTATAAGAAATAAAGGCACTTGAGAAATTTTTGAAAGTCATTAAGAAACTTAGGATTAAGTGGATATATGTGTTGGAATTATGTTGTCTAAGACTATTTGGGTTGTGTAAGTTTGAACTACAAGTTTGGACCTCCATTTCTAATACTAAGAATTGTGAGAAAAGTCAAAATTCGAGGTCATAGTAAAATAGAATTAAGTCACTATAGGTCGTTTTAAGTTGTGGTTCACAAATGAGGATTTTGAAGGCAAATTTAATTATGATTCAGTTATACATGAAATGTATGATTCAAGAATCTCAACATGTACATTATGCTCGATGAAATCCGTTTCGATATACAACTCAATACACCGCATTTCGTTAATATAATCCAGCATAAACTGTAAATTGTTGTCACCATTGATGTCAAGATGTACTTCTACACAATGTGACTTATCCATGTAGGAATATTTTGTTGAAAATTTTATGTTAAATTTTGAACTTTCAATATTTGTCAGACGGTATACTATTTACTTCAATTCATGAAAATTAATAGATCTTGGTATTCATGTTGCCCTCAACGCAGTGATACTATATTTTACAGTGTGATATTCTATAATAACATTACCTCTACGAATAAAAACACCGGCACACTGTCCATTCCTGCAAAAAATTCAAGAGGTTACACAAAATAAAAAGGCGATAACAATTTTTTATATTACAATTGAATGACAAAATGTGGTATATCATAAAATAATACACTCTAAAATTATTTTACATATGCTTTGATTTTTTTTAGGATTAATTATAATAATAATGATGATAATGCTAAATTTGTTTGACTATACTACTACTATCAATAATAATAAAAATAATAATAAATTTTTTATTTAATAAGTTAATAATAATAAAAATAATTATGATAATCAATTTCATACTAAATAGGCAAAAAAATTAATAGTAAAATCATTTAAATGTAAACTTTTTTAAAAATTATTTAAATGTATAATTTTTTAATAAAAAAATTTATAATAATAAAATTTATATNTTTAATATCACTTGTTTAAAATAAATTAACTGTAATACTTAATTTTTTCTATGATACCTATATAAAACAACAACAATAAATATAAATATAAGTATTATTATTTGTTTCTAAAAAAATGTTGATTATTATTTTTAAATACAAAAATTGAATTTCTTAGTTGTAT
The DNA here is from genome assembly GCF_012295235.1 of Primulina huaijiensis. Taxonomy (NCBI): domain Eukaryota; kingdom Viridiplantae; phylum Streptophyta; class Magnoliopsida; order Lamiales; family Gesneriaceae; genus Primulina; species Primulina huaijiensis. The sequence goes on from NC_133313.1 coordinate 4,965,845, forward strand.
CTTATAATTCAATAATACTACAAATAATAATTTTTATTATAATAAGTTTTCATACTACACATGTCAAATAAAATAATAAGAAATGAAATTAATTGTAATATTTATTTGTATTTAAGTAATTAAAAATAAAATTAACAATATTTATAATAAGAAAATTTATATTATATTACTTGTGTAAAATAAATTAATTGTTATACTAATTTTTTCATATACTAGCTATGTAAAACAACAACAATAGTAATTATTATACTATTAAGTATTGTTATTATTATTTTCATAATATAAAATAATAAGAATAAATAATAATACATGGAAACATAATTAAGCATTTAATCATAAACTCGAAACGTAAAATTATGATAAATTCATAATTTATTTTCAAATACTAAAGTAATATAATTTATATCAACGCTCACCTCAAATAAAAGTTCAAAATCAAAATTTTATCTGCAAATATATAATGACAAATATATTTCTGCAAGTCACACCTCTTGAAAAGGCGAAAAAATTACTTTAAGATACTAATTTTTTTACTTTATTTTATTAAATTATTATAAATTTACTGTAAACAGTTAAAAATCCCGTATAAATAGTTGAGAATTCTTGGGCAGCAAACGCGTCGAAATTATAAATATTGATGTCAATGATAATTGAATATATGAAGACCAAGTGAAATCGTACCTCTAGATTCTTATTCTCACTGATTTTAAAACGTTTGCGTGATTTCATTAATTTTAGTTTGTAATTAATAACAAATAGTCTAGTTAATTTTCTAAATAAAGTCTGATTATTTTAATTGTTATACTTAATTTATAATTAAATTGCACTCCTTGTGAGATCAACATCCTGCTCTGCCGAGTACTAAAACTTGACACCGTACAATTGCGGTTAACAAATATTGCAACAACATATATTACTTGTTATCATAGTTAAGGTTAGCTGAGACATTAGACTTACTAGACGTGATCGATGTAGGTGAGCACAATTTTGTTGATGATGGAGGAATTGATGGTTGAACTAACTGGACTGATGGTGCACATAACCCGATGACCTTGCTAGTTTTTCGCGTTAAGATTACTTTAAAGATTTTATGACTTTAATGCTTTTGAGAGGTTTTGAGAGGATTTAAGAGTTTTTGCTATTCTGAAAAATGCTAGTTTTAGGTTTTGTTGGACGGTTTACGATTTTACGTTATGCAGTGTGTTCTTTTGGATTTTCAAATAATAGGTTGGTTGGTTTATTTTAAATATAAAAAATTATAAATATGTATATACTTATAATTCGGCCGAAAGCATAAAGAAGAAAGAAAAAAAAAATTTAAAGAAAAAAAAAACTTTCTCTAGTATATTTTAAAGAAAAATGAGTATAAGATGTTTCAGATTAGTTTTTCATTTCTTCCTCCATCTCCACGACCAAAAGGTATTATCATCAAAGATCTCATTCAGTCCACCAAATCATTACTTGAATCCATATTTTTAACAGCTTCGACCAAAGGAAAGGAGTTGATGGTCTACGTGCCAGAAGCTAAACAAGTCTTTGTAGTTCATACTCAGATTGACCTTCTAATGAATGGGGTCAATGAATACGATGATGAATAAATCCAATTCTTCAATGAATGGGTTGAGATTAGAACAATCAATCACTTGAAGAAGTTGGAAAAGAAAGGTGCTCATGACAGAGCTATCGGTTTAGAGAAAAGTGTTCTGAAGGCCACAAAGACTCGAACTATTTCATAAGCCCTTCAAAGGTGTTTCTATCTCGTGGGCCTGATGAAACTCCAGAAACTGACAATTATCTATCCTGAAAAAAGGGAAAAGTATGATCCCTAGCTAGTGTCCAACCGCCTTCGATGATATTGTTGTAATCAATGATCAGTTGTGCATGGATCTATTTTCTTTGCAAATGAAGGTGAAAGTGTGGGAAAATGATCATTAGTTAGTTATGCCTTCCTCTACAACTTCAGAGAAGAAGTAGGAAAATGAATAGCACGCCTCAAATGACCCAACTAATGTTGATGAACTGTCTGGTTTTCAATCTCAAGTACAAATTTCATTAGTTCATCCATCCTCTTCTTCAGTTCCAGAGGTAATTGAAGGTGCTCGATAGACTTCGAGCCTTCTATCCTCTTACGTCCAGAATCTATGTAGTCACCACCTCCACAACAGAAGCCTTGGTATCTCCACCAGTTAGGGAGATATCTCTTGCCAACATGGATGAATTTGTGCAATTCATTGCACAACAACAACATGTTGATTCTAATGATTATGTGTTTATGGGATAACTTCCTTCATTCTCTCCCATTCTTGAGAAAATTTAAACACTGAGAGTACTTTGCGAGAGACAATTGTTCAAGAAGAGGTGCTAATCTTATTAGCTGATGAAGAAGTGATTGAAGCTGAAGTATTGCCTAAGGCTGTTGAGGAAATAAAAGAAATTGTCATGACTGAACAGCTAGTTCTGCCAGAAACTATAGCAGTTGCACTACTGAAGATTTTGAAGTTACTGAAGATGAGCTGATCAGTCAGGCTGAACCAGTGTTGCTGATAGAACAAGCAGCCATTGTGACATAATCTAAAGTAATTGAAGAGGTTAGGTCGACTGAACCAGTCATTCAGACTTAACATATTTTGTTCATTGAACAGACTGGACCCTCTTCTTAAAATCAGGTTCAGGACCTTACCTTAGCTCTTACTTCACCACCGACCAGATCAAAAGAATTGCCAAGAATCTTCCAGTCTCCTGAATTGGAAATCCCACTTGATCCTCTTGACTACATTAATGCCAGACCGACGTCCATTTCGTCCAGTATAACTAAGCTACAACGTGGACAGTTGGACTCCTACATTGCAATTGAAAATTTCAAAGAGAATATGCTCAGATAAGTTTCCTCGCCATCAACTTCTATCAAAGTTGTCTTCATGCAAATGAGAATATCAAGAAAATTCATGTTGCATCTGCATCTACTCTTGGAGGACAAATCTAGAATAGCAACTTTCAGCTATCCTCTAATATTGACGAGGTGAACTCTCAGCTAAATTCAAAGATAGATGGAGTTAATAATCAGTTGGATGAAGTGATTCAATTTTTAAAAACCCCCATAGTATTGACAAAAGTGGAGAAGTGAACCTTAAGAAGACTAAATCTAGCTAGTCATTCTAAGGGTTCTACTCCCAATAAAGAACCTTCAAAGCCAACTGATTCTTGCAAGCATTCGAGCAATTACAAAGAACATTATAGGAGATCGTGCTCATATATTATAGTTCAATTTATCAATTTGACAGTTTCTGTATAATCTTCAATTTAACTAATTATAGAAGAATTATTAAAGCTGAGTTGAACTGAACTCATAAGGAAAACGGATTACTCAAGTGTTAATGTTTTCCAAACTGAACTGATTGCCAAGAAAAAATGATCTTCTTAAGTCTAATTGATAACAAAGCGTAGCTAATGGAAGATAACTGACCCAAAGGCCACCGACTAAAAGACAACTGATGACCCTACCTAACTAAATCATTCAGGCTTTCAAGCGGACAATCTCTGAAGATTTTTAGAACATTCTCTAAGGATCATTGCCTAAATGATACATCGGATAAGATCTTCATAACAGTTTTATTAGTTCGTTAGAATGTCAAAGTCCATGTACACTATCACAAGTGTGTGATTTGTCAGAAAAGATGGTGACATGGCACAACGACGTCTGTTTTTTTAAACGACCATCAGATTCAAAATACTGACTGTTGGGATCAAAGACTATAAATAGATCAGCTGGATGGATTTTCAAGCTCCCTACAATTTTCTGAATCATCAAGTATTATCAAGTTTTTAAGAGCCTAATTGATCGAGCAAAATTTTTAGCACACACATATTTTATTGTATCTGATCACTTAAGGATCATTTTGTGCGTGAGTTTACTAATAATTTCAGTTTGGCAGTGATAAGTCCTACTGAAGTGGATACTTGCAATTTTTGAAATTATGAAAGTCTTTTATTCATGAAATCCTTTATGATTGGATGAAGGGGCGACGTAGAAGTTATTCAAGTCTTCGAACATCGAGAAACACATATGTGCATTTATCATTTTAGTCTTTATTTTTACTTTTAGTTAATTTGCTAGCTTAATTGTTCTTCAATACTGCCATTTATCGTGTTCAAAACAGTTCAGTTAGGGTATTACTTTTTATTGTAAATATCGATAGGGTTGACTCGTCTCACAGATAAAGATTCGTGAGACCGTCTCACAAGAGATCTACTTTTGCACATGATGGTTCTCAATGTTTCAGGGAAATACATCATGTTATACATCCATTTGGTCTCTAACTATTAACACAATTCTGTCGAATAAAATGTTGATAATTGAAAATTAAGGAAATCATTCAACCATACTCTCAGCCCTTGTCATGGGTGAACACATGCCATGCAGCTTATTTATACTATAACTAATGTATCAAAAAGGTTGGAAATTATTAATTGTATATACTTGAATACTATCAAGCTATTATATTGGACTTGTTCTATTATTTAAAATATTTGAGTTAATATTATTACTTACAAAACTATGATTTTTTTTTTGGTAAAACGAAAAATATTGATTTTAATAATTGATATAAGAGGTTATTTTAAGAGCGGTAAGACCCCAAAAATTATTATGTTCAATTATGGTGTATACAAGCATGACTCATTGTAATCCAAATATGTACGAGAGATCCACCCACCATTCAATACATGATCATGCAGTATCATGATATACGGAAATAAAGTTGTCAACATCTATAACTTTTGGTATATATAATAATAACATTTAGTCCTAAGATTGATAAATAAGCTAATATCGAATTTTATTCCCATAAATTACAAATTTTACAATTATTTAAACATGAAATATTATTTGGAAATAATAATTATTAATATTAAGAGAGTGATCAAATATAGAGTTTCGTATGTTATACATGTTAAATAATTTGTGTTACACCATTACTACTTGCTATATTATCAAAAGTGTATCATAGTTGCCCCCAAGGATGTGTCCATGTTAATGGAATAGATGATCATTTGACCAATGGTCATGAGTTTGATTATCACTACCAACGAATTCTGAATCGAACTTGTCACACAGAGCTTGCTCAATGTGTTTTATCTAAGTAACGTTATTTGCAGACTATGTATTAGTCCGAAAGTTTACCCAGTACACACCGAAAAATAGTCGTTGCAGATTCTCACGTCAAAAAAACAGTGTATCATAGCCAACTTTTAGAATTATTACGAGATATCATCCTTAGTGGTTTTGAGGTGCATGCAGATTGTTGCAACTTGTCTAATCAAATTTTCTCTAGTTAATCAATTGATTAACTAACAAATTCTTTCCTTGTTGTTAATGGTTTCCACCACCTAATGTAGAACTTTTAAAGACTTAACTAATCATCATGCTTACTTTGGTGTTAATTGAAGTGATGCCAATATTATCATTTGGGATCTCCTAAATCCCAAGTTTGACCCACAAAGATGTGTTTACCAAAGTAATTAAGACAATCAAAACATATTATAATCAATCCCAACATGAGATTAATCTAGAAATAATCATATCATAATACATCCATCATTTTTATTCATTTTTTTTTACAACCATTGCTTTGGAAGGATCCCAAAAGTCTTAAAAAAGATAACCCTTTAGTGACTAAGTTCCGAGTTGTAATCCCTCTTTCTATATATATTATATGTTCAACTGATCCAAACTATGTGGGGCGACTCAAATAAGTCCCTCCATGTATTCCAAGAGACACACACCTACTTCACTAAAATACATAAAGCACTTAGGTGGCTTTATCTAGTCATTTGAACTTCGTTTTTTTATTCTTCCTATAAGGTAGTAAAAAATTTCATAGCTCGTCTATATATATATATAATTTGATGGGACGAGTCGAGTCGAGTCGGTCTATATCTTGAGTAAAAAATAATAATTTGATATAGAACAATATTTTTTTCATAATTCTGGTCAGGTAGAAGATACGTCTCACAAATTGACTAATGAGACGGTCTCACAAGAGTTTTTTGTCCATTAGTTTTAAATATTTTCTTATATTTAATAAAAGAAAATTTTATAAAAGACATTGTGTGTTTATATCAATATTTTAAAAATCATATTTAAGATTCTTAATTTTAACAAAATCTCAAAAACCATTTATGCAAAACTTAATACATTAAAAAAACCATGTACCTAAAATAATAATATATACACATCTTTTATTATAATAGTATATAACAAAAGATGATGCTGTGTCAAGTTGAAAACAATATTTTATCGAAAATGATAAATTAATCTCACCTGAATTCTAAGCCCACTTTTTTAATGCTCTTTGATTCCTAAGTCCATTGATTGGGTATTGGAAAAGGTACAATATTGGTCAAATAGTGAGACACTTTGGGTTTGCCGATAGAGTGGACAAAGCAAACTAGTTGGGAGAAACACACACATGCACTTGTTATGGTATTCCCATTAATTAATTAAAATTTTCAGAAGTACACACATATTTCATTAAGACTAATTATTCTGCACACGCGATACGTGTGTATACAATCTTTTTTATCATTATCGATAGACTAAAGTGAAATTTGACAAAATATGGAGGAACTAAATTGATATTTGAATTGTTGAAATAAAAAAATAAAAAAATAAAAATAAAAATAAAAATAAAAATAAAAGTGTGTGTTGGAATTTAAAAAAAAAAACTAAAAACAAAAATGTAATATTAGTATAAGGATAAAGTTGGAAGAAAAAATTAGTGTCTTTCTTAAGTAGTTACTATCATGTCATCAACTTTAATAAAATAGAATAGATAACATTAAACATAATAATTTACCCCGTGGACAGATAATCTGTTTTCCACGTCAGCAAACAGTATATATATATATATATATATTTGGAAAATATTTTAATGATGCAAGGGGAATAATTGATCCACAATTTTATGAGCAATTGTTTAAGCCCACATAAAGTATTGCATATGTTTGAATGTCATATATTTTTGTTCACAAACCTATTAAGACAAACAAAAGAATCTGGAGTCAAACAAAAAAATTTCATTGAGATCCAACATACAATTTATTTATAGTGCATTCATGTGAAGGACTAGGTTTGATTTTTATATAATTAACATAGAGACTAAGACTACCTATATCGTTTAAGAAAAGAACCTTACACCATTAAAAAAATAAAGAAATTGCAATTTTGCTTAATATGTTTCTTTATGATTTCAATCATGTGTAATGTTAAATTTAGTATCAGTTGTATATCTTTTTTATTTTTTAAAAAAAATTAGTTTTTTTCGGATGATTGTTGATATGATGTTGCACACATTATCGTCATACATATCAGCATCACTCCAATATTGAATCAGGACTACTTCAGTGTAGTGTAAGAAAATTAACTAAAATTTGACAACATAAAATACCAAAATTACAAAGAAATAAATATACATAATTAAAATTGCAATTTTTCCTAAAATATAAATTTTGGAGGCAATTTATGGCTTAAGAATCTAAAATGCAATATCTCTAAAGTTATAACCTAAGGTGGTGTTTTCAGGTAAATATCACATTTAAACCTATACATAATTGCAACTTCATTTGCGTCACTTATTAATTTATGTATCTTCTTCAGTAAACATACCCTTATTTTATTTTAGTTTTTCGAAAGGAAAACACAAACTTATTTTTGAGTCAGCTTTAAGATATGCTAGAATTTGATATACACTTTTTAAACAAATATAAAATAGCAATTTGTATTAATCATACAAACTATAAATAGACCATATTAAAAACTTTTTATTTAAATCTGATTTTATTTTATGATTGAGTAATGATATTATAGCAATATTCAACATAGGATGGGAGTAGTTGTCTTCTGAGACGGTCTCATGAATCTTTATCTGTGAGACGGATCAACCCTACCGATATTCACATTAAAAAGTAATACTCTTAGCATAAAAAGTAATATTTTTTCATGGATGACCCAAATAAGAGATCCGTCTCACAAAATACGACCCGTGAGACCGTATCTCATAAGTTTTTGCCCATAGGATAGACCCAAATATGGTGATGCCTAAGATATTTAATTATTTGGAAAAATAAAATAAGTTGAAGCACAGTCACTCACCATTATGTGTGAACTTTTAAATAAAACTATAATTAGCCTTAATCTCATTAAGGCAAAAAAGGGGAACATATTATTTCACACCCTTTTACCAATCGAAATAATGAATATAAAACCAAAAAACTTGAAAAATAAGCATTGAGAAATAAACCAACTTCTCTATAATCCTTGAATATTGAAAATTACTTACCAAGAATTATAATAGAAATCAAATCAAAAGTCTCAACATTTCTCACCATTTTACAGTAATACATGCCTAACCGTATAGGATGGACCAAACCATGTATGTCAGGGAACAATAAGGTATAGACAGAATAAAATTCACAAAGTTGAAGATCAAGTACAACTAGTCTCACTTCTTTTCGGACCCTTTCATGTTAATTAACATTGAATTGAACCATTTCTTCTTGGAAGATTTATCCTTTGAATCTGAGCTTCGATCTTCACAGGGACTTCCAGATTTAAAAACTTCTTCACCGGGATATTTGCTACTACTTCCGATACTAAATTGTTCGCTCCCACTAGAAGTAGAAGACTTTAATTTGTTACCGTAAAAGAAGAGTGGATGTTATCTTGCTCTTTAAGCAGCTCATCAACCTGTTCACGGATTAGATAAATGAAAAGAAATTCTCCAGCGGTCACGCAAAAAGCAACCAACGACAAGCTAGTTCAACAGATATATAATGAAAATCCCCAAAGCTCCTAAAGAGCTGGGGTGATATACTAGAAAAGTCTTGCATGACGGTATGATCACAATGCCTAATCATGGAAAAAACTTTCTTTTGTTCTATGGAGTTCCAGGTCAATAGTCCATCCCTGCCTTGCTCTCCACTGAATTATGAAGACGGGAAGTGACAAAGGCACCAAAAGCAGACATTAAAACAAGGGGAGCCCATCGCATTTTTTATGCTCGACTTATATGGGTAAAAGCTGATATTAGAGCCAGAGGAGGCACTTCATGTATGACTCGGGCTAGCCAATTTGCTGCTATGACCAGAAGACATTTAAGGAATGGATCCTGGCAATAAGTTGGGCATGTGATGCGATTCGGGTGAAATGGACGAGCCGGGTCCGGTGCTCCACCGGATCTGTTATCAAGATAATGAAGTGAATAAGAGCAGTGTGAGATATGACTTTCCCTATGACCTGCAGACAAGGAGATGAACTCGTGAATGGGCGCCGGAGGGGTGTCCGGCGTGGCCACTCCGATGCTTAAGTCAGTGAATTACTCAACAAAAGACCAATGTAACCAAGTGATGGTTGTGATATTGGTGTAAGAGTGTAGGCAATAAAATGAATGAATCTTAATGCTAAGAGAGCACCTGGTATTTATAATAGGAGAAGCAATGATGACCTCCTTCTTTGTGCTGATCATTAATTATAGTAGGGCGGCTGATTGTACCCTATATCCTGACATGTCAAATCTCATACTAGTCACATCCCACCTGTCTGATTTTGTCAACCACCTAGTACCATAGATAGGACGACCGCCTACACCCTACCCTACTGGCGTACTTGAGTGTGGTGCTCATATCGAGGTGGCCTGGGTAGAAAGTCTCTCGGAAGCTTGCATGAGAGTCCGGGCTTTCAATAGCCCGAGGAGAAGACGTCCCGGACGTTCAACTGCTCGGCTTCTAGTGATCCTTTTCATAGATTCTCCCCAACTTGAGCTATCCATCCAGTGTCCCGGGTCATCCGTGACCCGGGCACAATCCATACCCCTGACCCGGGCTATCCCGGGGGTATCATCACTCGCTCCTTAAATAGTCGGACTAGAGTAATACTCACTGTCCCGATTAGTCTTGTGTGCCCGGTCAGGGAAAATATTTTGATAGAAAGATAATCAATTCCAAATTATAAAAGCATCAGAGGCTTCAAATATCCCAGAGATGGGATGAAGTGCCGGGGCCTCAAGTCTCTCGGACTTAATGAATGGTCGAGGTGCGGAGCTCCGAGCAAGGGTACAGATCCCTGGACTTAGCGGATGACCGAGGTACGGGTCTCCGGACCAGGGTACGGGTCCCTAGGCTTAGCAGATAACCGGGGTACGGATCCCCGGGCCAGAGTACAGGTCCCTGGACTTAATGAGCAACCAGGGTACGGAGCCTTGGGTCTTGGAGTGGTCGAGGTGCGGAGGCCCGAGCAAGGGTACGGAGCCCTGGACTTAATAGATGACCGGGGTACGGATCCCCAGGCCAGGGTACGGGTCCCTGGACTTAGCAGATGGCCGAGGTACGGATCTCCGGGCCAGGGTACGGAGCCTTGGACTTAATGAGCAACCAGGGTACGGAGCCGTGGGTCTTGGAATGGTCGAGGCGCGGAGCCCCGAGCCAGGGTACGGAGCCCTTGACTTAATAGATGACCGGGGTACGGGTCCCCGGGCCAGGGTACGGGTCCCTGGACTTAATGAGCAACCAGGGTACGGAGCCCTGTGTCTTGGAGTGGTCGAGGTGCGGAGCCCCGAGCCAGGGTACGGAGCCCTTGACTTAATAGATGACCGGGGTACGGATCCCCGGGCCAGAGTACGGTTCCTTGGACTTAATGAGCAACCAGGGTACGGAGCCCTGGGTCTTGGAGTGCTCGAGGTGCGGAGCCCCGATCCAGGATACGGAGCCCTGGACTTAATAGATGAACGGGGTACGGATCTCCAGGCCAGGGTACGGGTCCCTGGACTTAATGAGCAACCAGGGTACGGAGCCCTGAGTCTTGGATCTCCCGGACATAAGATAATGTACCGGGGCCTCGTGTCTCCCGGACTTACTATAATGTACCCGGGCCTCGTTTCTCCCGGACTTAAGATATGCTGTCGGGGCCTCCTGTCTCCCGGGCTTACGATAAGCTGTCGGGGCCTCTTGTCTCCCGGACTTACGATAAGGTGTCGGGGCCTCGTATCTCCCGGACTTCAGATAAGATGCCGGGGCCTCATGTCTCCCGAACTTAGGATAAGGTGCAGGGGCCTCGTGTCTCCCGGACTTAAGATAAGATGCCGGGGCCTCCTGTCTCCCGGACTTAAGATATGGTGCCGGGGCCTCGTGCCTCCTAGACATAAAATAAGAGTGCCGGGGCCTCATATCTCCCGGGCTTTAATTTTTCTGCTTCTCCTGCTATATTAGTTTTATTAAAAACCAAATCACTAAACTGGAAATACTGAATCCGAATTCATTTTCGGTATAGAGAAACTTCTCTGGTTGAGCTAAATTAGGTGAATAATATATCTGTATGCTACTGAGTGCATAGCAAACGCTCTTCCACGCCAATCCAGGATAGCTGCTGAGCTTTGAGTCCATATAAAATCCACATATAAGATCTGAGTGCCGAGCTAGTTGGACTTGTATGTTCGAATGGAAACCATATCTACGCCTTGAGCTCAAGTTCCCACAGACGGCGCCAATGATGCGATCCAGATGAAATGGACGAGCCGGGTCCGGTGCTCCACCGGATCTGCTATCAAGATAATGCAGGGAATAAGAGCAGTGTGAGATATGACTTTTCCTGTGACCTGCACACAAGGAGATGAACTCGTGAATGGGCGTTGGAGGGGTGTCCGGCGTGGCCACTCCGATTCTTAAGACAGTGAATGGCTCAACAAAAGACCAATGTAACCAAGTGATGGTTGTGATATTGGTGTAAGAGTGTAGGCAATAAAATTAATGAATCTTAATGCAAAGAGAGCACCTGGTATTTATAATAGGAGAAACAATGATGACCTCGTTCTTTGTGCTGATCATTAATTATAGTAGGGCGGCTGATTGTTCCCTATATCCTGACATGTCAAATCTCATACTAGTCACATCTCACCTGTCTGATTTTGTCAACCATCTAGTATCATAGATAGGACGGCCGCCTACACCCTACCCTACTGGCGTACTTGAGTGTGGTGCTCATATCGAGGTGGCCTGGGTAGAAAGTCTCTCGGAAGCTTGCATGAGAGCCCAGGCGCTCAATAGCGCGGGGAGAAGACGTGCCGGACGTTCAACTGCTCAGCCTCTAGTGATCCTTTTCGTAAATTCTCCCCAACTTGAACTATCCATCCAGTGTCCCGGGTCGTCCGTGACCCGGGCACAATCCATACCCCTGACCCGGGCACAACCCATGACCCGGGCTATCCCGGGGGTATCATCAGCATGCATATAACATCAAAAACTAAAGCAGAAGTAGAAAGTTTATGGAAAGCAGGTTTGAATTCCCATCTGGTTTATCAATCCAAAGGTTCTCATTTGATCTAAGTTGCGGAATCAGATTGAAGGCAATATTTTATTCCTGAGTAATCGTTACTATTTGTTGAAAAAATAATAATAATAGTTTTGCATTTGTAGACTTATTTGACTTGATATAATGAAAAGATTTATTCCTAGATAACTTAATCTCGTCATTTATCCTACACGATTTGTTTTCCTTTGTAAATCATCCCTAAGATATGATATCTTATATTTGAATAGAGTTTCATTCTTAATAAACTCTTGTTTCCTTGTTTGTAGGATGATGGTATCTATGGAAAGATATTTAGGGCAAAAGATGGAGATCTATATATATATATATAGACGAAATATTAAGAGAAGGAATACACGACTTAGAGAGGAATGCTGCTGGAGTTTTTCTTCTAACCTACACAAGTTCAATATTTGAGATTTTTGTGTGAAGAATTTGTGTGATTGATCCACAAAAGTGCCGTGTTACTGACTAGTATTGAAAACACTCGAAGAACAACACTGATGCAGAGTGTTGATCGAAGACTCGTTTCGTTTGGTTTTAAGCAATATGTTTTTTGCTTTATGCATCTAGTTTTGAGTTTGGTTTATTTTGATGCATCTTACTTCCTTGGAGTGTCAAGGAATTTAGTTTTGCTATACTCACTAGTATTGTTTTGGAATAAACGATTTACATAATTTTCTATTGAATTTTTGTCATGAGGCATTGCACAAGTATTTGTACTTGTGCATAATATACATTCGGTGTTAATTTATTAAAATTTTACGTGTGTGTTAAATAATAAATTTCCGCTGCATGTTGTGTACTCGTGTTTCCAACACCCGAGCACAACGCTAAATTCTGATACACACACTTTAATTTATTTCATGTACGTTTATGATCAACAGCCACCTTTCAAGTGGTATCAGAGCCAATGCTTGATACACTAAGTGATTGATTCTGGTTTTCTGCTGTTTTTACATGAAATATACTAATAGATTGATGGACGCATTGGATTCAAGTACTGCCTTTAGACCACGGGTCTAGGATGGATCGAATTATGCGTTTTGGAAGGTCAAGATGAGGATGCACATAAAGTCCATCGAAGAAAGAGCTTGGCAACGGGTTCTAGATGGTTGGTCACCACCTAGAATTGTGGATGCTGATGGTGACAGCCGCCTCAAGCCTGAGAATTCATGGACTAATGATGAGGTTCAGACCTCAAATTTCAAATCTAAGGCACTCAATGTCATCTTTACCTCGGTTGATGTCAACATGTTCAGCTTTATCACAAATTGCATATCCGCCAAAGACGTTTGGGACATTTTACAAAGACACTGTGAAGGATCATAAAGTGTTCGTAAAACCAAGCTAAGGATGTTGACCTCCAAATTTGAGAGCCTAAGGATAGAGGAAAATGAGACCATTGTTGAATATGATCGAAGACTTCGGGACATAGCTAATGAAGCTTTCAGTCTCGGTGACCCTTTGTCGAATGAAAGGCTTGTTAGCAAAGTATTGAGATCCCTTCCAGAACGGTTTAACATGAAGATATGTGCTATTGATAAGTCAAAGGACACATTCACATTGAATCTGGAAGATTTGATTAGCTCCATCAGGACTTTCGAGATGAATCTAGATCTACAAAGAAGAGACAAAGGGAAAAGCCATTGCATTGCAAGCTACTGATGACTCTGTCAATAATCTCATTCAAGAAGCAAAAGAATCTGATCTCGGTGAGGAGTCAATCTCCTTGATTACCAAGAAGTTCGGTGATTACTTGAAGAGAATGAGAGACAAGAAGAAGATCATGTCAACACCGAAACCTTCTTTCGCTCCTTTTGAGAAAAATAAAATGTCTACACCTACTCAAGGGAATTTTAGATCAAGGAATGAAGTGATAGCTCGACCAGAAACCAAAAGACTGGACTTCGTACAATGTAGATAGTTTTCTAAATATGGGCATTATGCAAATGAGTATATTAATCGACTTCACAGAAATAAAAGTATGGCGGTTTCCTTGCGTGATGAAGATTCTGATTAAGAACTTGAAACAAGTAAAGGGGATGAGTTTACCTCTCTGTCTGCCATTTTGGATAATACATGCCAACTGCAAGTCAATCCACTCGGTGTTGCCACGGGTATTGCAACACCAGGGCGCAACACTATTTCAAAGACTCGGACTTTGAAGAAATCCAGGAATCTATTCAAGAAGAGCTTATTATAGAAACTGTCCAGATGATGTATGAAGAATTTTATGATGATTAGCTTAAAAGAAATTAGACAAATTATGTGCTCACAAAAGAAAATATTGAATTAAAGAGCAGTTTGTCTCCTCTTGAGATCGTGCTAAGTAGAAAAGACCTCGAACTCTGTCAAGTCAAGGATGATCTTGAGAAGGACTCAAAGACTCTTGCTAAATTCAACTCAAGTTCATCATAAATTGGCTCAATGCTAACTATGGGAAAGGACAACAGAACTGGCCTCGGATATGTTGAAAGCGTATATAAACATGGTGAATCTTCCAACTCTGGATCAAAATCAACTGTGTTTGTAAAGAGAAGTGAAGACTGTTCTGTCCCCTTAATAGTAAACCCCTCTATGAAGACTCTGCCAATCTCACAACAAAACTCGGAACAAATGCTGAAACAAAACAGAGCTACTTCCTCTCATTTGAAAGTTGACCCGCCAGTGAAGATGTCACAAACCAAGAAGACAGTGTCAACTTCTAAATCAAAGCAAAGAAAGCGACATTTTATCTGTCACTACTGCCATAAGTCTGGGCACATCAAACCCTTTTGCTATAAACTAAGAAACGACTACCTGAATTGGCATTCAAATCGGGTGTTGTGCAACACCAAATCGGGTGTTGTGCATCACCAAATCGGGTGTTGTACAAGGTGTTGCACAACACCAAGCACAACACAAAAGTCAAGAAATCTTCCACTAGAAAAATATGGGTACCCAAAACTGTTACTCGATGCAATGTCATTTATATTTCTTTAAAAAATAACATTGCAAGTGCATGGTACTTTGACAGTGGGTGCTCACGTCACATGACCAGATCTAAAGAACACCTCACGAATTATGTTGAAGTAAAAAGTGGGCGTGTAACCTATAGAGGTGGTGCCAAAAAAAGAATTGTAGGCAAAAGAACCCTGAATGTTGACGGGCTTCCTGAACTTCATAATGTTCTACACGTTAAAGGACTTAACTTGAACTTAATAAGCATAAGTCAACTTTGTGATGATGATTTACATGTTAAGTTCAATAAAAATAATTGTGAAGTTTTTAATGATGTCAATGTTTGTGTAACGTCAGGTGCTCGATCTGCTGACAATTGCTATCAACTGGGAGAAGGTGATGATTTCCGTAGTGCCAAGGAGACTGATTTATACCTATGGCATCAAAAATTAGGACATGTAAGCTTCAAGACCTTGAAGAATCTGTGTAAGTTTGATGCTGTGAGGGTATGCTCAATTTAAGTTCAAGAAAAGCATATGTCTGTGAACCGTGTCAGAAAGGTAAACAAACCCGTGTTGCGCACCTGGTGTTGCAACACTTTGGGACAACACGGTGTCTTGAACTTTTGCACCATTTTTAAAATAAAATCAGCCAACTAGTATTTGAAAATCCAAAGAAATAGTTCCAATCGTAAAATCATCCAACGTTTACCAAACCTAAGAAGCAATAAATTTGAAAAGTATAGCACATACTAAACCTCTCAAAAATCTCTCAAAAGCAATAAAAAATAGTTGTAAAATCATTTAACATAATCATAAACGTAAATGCGGAAAATAGAAGCGATGATCCTCAGGTCGTGTGCACCTTCAGTCCAGTCAAATCAGGCATCCACGCCTCCCTCAACATTATTATCACACTCACCTGCATCAATCACACCTAGTGAGTTTAAAAACTTAACACATCATATTCTTGATACCAAAATAATACGTATATAACCACAAGCAACAGTGAAAAATAATTTTACGTAAAATACCATTTTCATGACATGCATAAACTTTAAACATAAACATTTTCATATCATCCTCAACATTTTCATATACATATTATCATCAACATATACGTATTCCTTTTTCTTTTCGTTGAATTCAGATCGCTAATTGTGACTTTCTTGTTCATCTACGTCTACGTGTTGGGCGATGGATCTATCTACATGTAACCACAGTACTGGGAGGCGGGGACACCAGCAACACTCTCACCGGTCAACTGGGCCTTGGCCTTAAGTATTAACATATCATCGTATACATATAAATATTCATATCCGTATCCAAAGAAACACGATCGTCGGGCTCTCACTGGGACCATAACCCTCACGAAATTTCCAACATATCAGCGTATTAGTCACAATTACTTCACTTCCTTCAATGTTTCATATTATCATCACTTTAAAAAATTTAAACATGCATGTAACGTTTTCTTTTGAACCAAGCATGCAACATGTCTTTTAAATGTCCATAATTAAACCATAAAATCAATAAACGTTTTAAAAATAACATTTTAACATATACATATCCATTAACATTTAAAATAACGTTTTAACATATGAAAATTCATAAATTTTCTAAATAATCATTTTAGCATATAAAACAGCATTCAGGACTCTGCCATGACATTTACTAATTTCTAGGTGTAAAATGATCGTTTTACCCCTAGACGTAAAATTTCACGTTTTTGACTTTTTCTTAATTTCATTGCCTCTAACATGTCCCAAATAATTATTTAAGCTTACATGAATTTTCTCATATTTTTATTTAGCTTAGATCGAGAACTTTTAAATTAATCTTTAAATGTGACGTATTAATGCGTTTTAATCCCGAATTAAACCAAATCTTAATATAAAATTCCCAAATTAAAATATTAGACTTCTAATAATTATTTGAGCTTAAATATAATTTTCATAATTTTATTAAGCTTAAATCTAGGCATTTCAATTAATTCTTTAATTAACCTATCGTGCGGCGATAAAATCTCGGATAAATCCAAAACTCGTTATTTAGATCCCTAACTTTAAACATAGCATTTTTGTTATTTATTCTACCTTTCCAAGTCATGAGCCACACCCGTGGACCCATGGATTCAATTTTTATCTTTTAATTTTTGAATTTGACACCTTATCGAACGCACCGAGCCATCTCCCAAAATACTCAAGCCACGCCCAAGCCATCTCAAGCCAAACCCAAGCCAACCCACCTAGGGACCCTACCGATCAAGCCCAAGCCCTGGGCCAGACCCTTGGACCCTCAAATAACCCCCTGCCCGTGACCCTTGTTTGTGTGCATGAGAGTCCTTACTTCTTAAGACTCCTTAACCGATTAGGACTCTCCCAACCCTTGACCACCATCCACCAAGACCCCTACTAACCCTAAAAAATCCTTGACCCAAGCCAAGCCCCCAACCCGAGCCCCTAAGCCACGCACGAAGCTCTGCACCAAGACAGCAGCTCGTGCGTAACCTTGCTTCCTCAAGGTTGTCTCGTTTCCTCTCGACCCAGCAGCCCTCTAGCTGAACCAGCCCTTGCCCAAACCCTTGTGCACCCTCTCAGGACTCTAAGGACCTAGCTCAGCCCAGCCTTGCCCAAAGCACCCTGGCCAAGCCCCTCTCTTCCCTGCACCAGCACAACCTGCGATGTTCCTTACTTGCTCTTTGGTTGAATCCTTGTTGGCAAGGACTCCTCCCAGCCCCTGGTTTTTGAGTCCTAGCATGGCTTGGACTCTTCCCCTAACCCCTCACAGACCATAGCCAAGCCCTGGCCCCAACCGAACCCAAGCCCAGCCACCATGCCCATATAACCGATCCTCTCAAGCACCATGACAGTAACGTGGTACCAGCTTGTATCCCTTGATCGTGTGCTGTGTTTTGGTTGAGTTTTATGACCCTAAAACTTTGAGTAAACCTACTTGATTATAATCCTAACATGGCAGCCCTCCTAACCACATAATAATATGAATTTGGAATAAAAAACAAGCCAAAAAACAAACATATGACAAAAAAAACCGAGAATATCACAAGTTACCCCTTGTTTTTCATGCAAACTAATTTTAAAAAATTACTATGGTGTGAATGATGATTGAAGGGGAGAATATGGCGTGCCTTTGCATATTTAACGCATGAATTCTCGTTGACGATTACGAAGAACGACGACAAGAACCTAGGCTTGAAACTCCCTTGCAATTTCTCAAACTTTTTCTTCCAAAATATTGTGTGTGTGTTGTCGTGGATATGGTGGAGTTTTTGAGAGAGAAATTTAGAAAAGAGGCGTGATTTGTGCTCCTAATGAGGAGGATTTAACATATTATATAGTTAATTATTTCTTAATTAAGCTTAGGCCCATTAACCATAAATTTAGGCTCATTAATGCTTAATTAGAATTTAATTAAAATATTAAAATAATTTTGTATAAATAAGTTTGTGAATTTAATAGCCGGGTTGCCAAAACGTTCATATTTTTGTTGAAAATCCAACACCGATAAAAATTACGTTCTGGCGTATAAAATCACCTCAAAAACTCCTTATTTTCAAAAATAATAAAAAGCATCAATCATATTTTAAATCATTAATAACAATTATTTAATAAAAACATTTTTCATTTTTTCAGCCATCGGTCTCCGTTCCTCAATCGCAACTCGAATAACTTTTAAAAATTACATTTTAATGCAACCATGTAGAAAAAAATATATATTTTAAATATGCACGACATAATTAATTCATGCAATTAAAACATTTAATTAAAATAAAAGAGAATTTAATAACTTGCGTGCATGTGGTTCGCGTGGACTTTTAAATTTTCGGGGTGTTACAATCTTCCCCCATTAAATTGAATTTCGTCCTCGAAATTCTCTTATCCTTGATAATCAAAAGTTTAGACTTTGTTCTAGTATTTCAAAATAATCATCGACTTATCATATTTCGTCACTAAAATCTCAAACACATCCGCTAACGCATAGATTTTTCAAGTCTAATATTGTTTCATCTTTAAAAACCCTTGATTAACATCCCTTATAACGTTATAACTGTTGTCACTTTTATTGTTGCACTCCCAAGAGCAGGTTGTCCACAAGTAGTATAATTCGGTGAGTCCGATATCGTATCCACGGGGAAGCTAAGGTAATTACAAGTCCACTACAATGTCTTTTTGTTTTGTTTTTGTTTTTGTTTCTTTTTAATTTTAATGGTTTGAATCTTTAATGGGTAAATTTTAATTGTTCAAATTTTAATTTAAGTATTTGTGATTAAAAGATCCACTTTTGGTACTTTAATAAAGTTAACATTAACGAACAATATTGAAATCCACTTAATAAAATGGTTCCAATATATTAAATAATCATATTTATATTATGTTATAAATTATTATCTTATAAGTATTTAATATATACCAAAATTTATAAATGTGTCAAGTATTTATTGTGCTACATATATTTGTAAACACTAAATCAAGGTTCCCACTTTAAATGGTTGGTAAAACCAAACTAACATTTAAATGGTTCCAAGAATTTAGTGTAACATATAGCAACAATAAATCAAAACTCCCACTTATAAGTAGGGTATAAAAATGCTTAAAGAAATAAATATAACATAAACAATAAATAATGATTAAATAATATAAAACATAGATTCTTACCTTTTAATAACCTTATTATCATGCCAAGAGTTTCACCTTATCATCTCAACTTTAGGAAGTTAGCTATTCATTATTCAAAGTGTAAAACTTTGAATATGAAATTAACATGCTAATTGTATTTAAATGAAGAAATAAAGGAAAAATATAGAGAGAAATATTATGAACTCAAAGGTTTGTTCATAGAATGAGGGATATCTCAATACATTACAATGCACCCCTATTTATAGCCAAATTTGGGGAGACAACCACAAATAAAATATTATTTTTTTACACATAAGTCTTCATTGGTGTTCCAAGATATTATATTATATTACACATCACTTTTGAAAATCTTCTTCTCCGAATTTGCTTCTTCACATAAAAA
>NC_133313.1:4986700-4991966 GCF_012295235.1 Primulina huaijiensis
ATCAATAAAGGCTCGAAAGCTGTTTTCTCAGTCCTCTCCACTCACTCACAAAATATGTGTGAGTTTAAAATTTTAGGCACTCTTATAAGGTATATCTTGGGTCATATACTTTAATACCTGATTTTATCACAATGGTTAATCACTAAAAAAGATTTCATAAATCATATTTTTATATTGATTAGAATATTAAAATTGACTTTTTTTTTCAAATAAAAATTTAAACATTCTTAAATAGATTAATGCATGTTCTAATTTAAATCTTTCAAACATGTAATGTATGACATTTTTGCAAAAATTACTAAGATACAAACAATAAACATGATTATATTTTAAAATAATATATATATTTTTTTTAAATTTTTTTTTTAATTTTTTTATAAGTTTGTTCTCCCCCCAATCAGAATATGACATTGTCACTAATGTCAAAATAACTATTAATGAAGAGAACATAATGAAAGAGATATCACCTGGAATTTTATTGAAGATAACAAACTGAAACAAACGCAAACCGATCCACGACTGTTGAATCAATGATCCAACTTCCTTTTCTTATTGCTTGATTGCGACCAATTGATCTTTGTTATCATCGGATCAGGCTTATGAACAAAAGCTTCCAAATTATCAATTAATTGGTCGGCATTCGAAGTAGAGATGAGCATTCTTCGTGAATTTTCTGAAATGAAATTCTGTTCCACAGCTTTATCAAGAAATGTCAACAAACTATCATAATAATTATGTATATTCAACAAGCCCACAGGTTTATTATGGATATTAAGTTGTGCCCAAGAAACAGTGTGAAAATTTTTTTCTAATGTACCAAAACCACCTGGTAGTGCGATAAAAGCATCAGAATTTTCAATCATTTTTGTGATTCTTGCATACATAGAAGAAACTTTTAATTCCTCACCAATCGTAACACCTGTAATATTTTCTTCAGCTAAAGCTGTAGGAATAATACCCAAAACCTGACTACCTCCAAGATGAGCAGATGTTGAAACAGATCTCATTAACCCAATATTACCTCCCCCATATACCAAGTGAATTTTTCTCTCAGCCAATATCTTTCCAAGATTATTCGCTGCTTCTACAAACACTTCATTTTTTCCAGGACTCGACCCACAAAATACACAAATATTTTTCAATGATTGTGCAGAGGTTCCAGCCATGTTTTTTTACTTTCTTCTTTTTTTTCTGCGAAAATAGAGAGAAAGATGAGAGATTTTATAGGGGTAATATGTTATCAGGACAAAACTATGGGTCACAGTTGTAAACAGAATAAACAGTAAAAACAATAATGACACACATGCATGTAAACAGTAGTGTGATTGTGGCTCACAATTTTCCTCTGGTTTTACGTCCAGAAACGGCTTCAACGCCTTCTATGAGTCGAGGATATGCTTCCCATCCAATTTTCTTATAAATTGGCAAACAGGGTCTTTTTTAGTCGGATTCCCAAGACTATGACGCTCATCTTGGAATTGTTTCCATAAACGGAGAAGTTCAATATGCACATGTCCACTAGAATGCGTCTCAAGAGTCAATAAGATGTTATCTAAAGACTCCTTACTCAGCCCATTCTTAATGAAACCAATTTTATCTTCTCTGTTATTGGAAACACATCCCAAAGATCTGCATCGTTTGTCACAAGTCCATCTTGCACACTTATGACAAACCCCTAAACTTTTGGCCCTTCGTTTTTTCGCATAAGTGCTTTTTCCTAATCCAGGCAAATACCGAATGAGCAATGATTGTGGAACTTCTCCTCCTAATCGGACCTTAGCTTCTATTACAAGACGAATATCTTCTGGAATTCCTTTTTGCATTAGCAATCTCAATCTTTCACACCTTCCTGCATAAATTTTTCTTAGAACATTTTCAGAAACAGAGGGAAAATATTTACAAATTTTTGAGAGAATTTCATCCATTTTGAAAAGAAAAGAAATGATTTTTTTTTTTTTTTTTATCAGCAATTATGGGAAACTGATTAAACCGACTATGAGAGTCACGGAGTACCGTTATCCGCCATTTAACCGGGAAAATAAAAAGATTAAGGAAACCTGAAATAAAAACAAACAAAATTAAATGCAACACAAAAAAAATCAAGGATCGGAAAGGGAAATAAACTCTTCTTGAAAAATTTCATTTTCTAAAAATGGTTTAAGCCTTTGTCCATTTACTTTAAAAACATCACCATTTTTAGGATTTTCAATATCCACAGCTCCATAAGTATACACATGCTTTACAACATATGGGCCTGTCCATCTTGATCGTAATTTTCCTGGGAATATGTGAAGTCGAGAATTATAAAGCAAAACTTTTTTACCAATCTCAAAAGATTTTCTAAGAATTGTTTTATCATGAAATGATTTGATTTTTGCTTTATAAATCCTTGAATTCTCATACGCGTCATTTCTGAGTTCATCAAGTTCATTAAGTTGCAATTTACGCAATTTGTTGGCATCATCCATGCTTGAATTTAAAGTTTTGATCGCCCAATAAGCTTTATGTTCCAATTCCACAGGCAAATGACAATGTTTTCCATAAACCAACCTATAGGGAGACATATTCAATGATGTTTTAAAAGCTGTTCGATATGCCCAAAGTGCATCATTAAGTCGCAGAGACCAATCTTTTCTATTTGAGTTAACAGTTTTTTCCAAAATTTGCTTTATCTCCCTATTAGCTAATTCAACTTGTCCATTTGTTTGAGGATGATAAGGAGTAGTTACTTTGTGAGTAATACCATATTTTTTCATTAATGAAGCAAATGGTTTATTAACAAAGTGAGTTCCCCCATCACTTATCATGGCTCGAGGAATTCCAAATCTACTAAAAATATTTTCTTTTAAAAATTTGATGACGATTTTATGATCATTTGTTCGACATGGAATTGCCTCTATCCATTTGGAAACATAATCAACTGCAACTAAAATATACAAGTATCCAAACGACGGTGGAAAAGGTCCCATAAAATCTATTCCCCAACAATCAAAGATTTCAATTTCAATAATAGGATTCAAAGGCATCATGTTTCTTTTTGAAATCGCACCCAATTTTTGACAATTTTCACAGATCTTGCAGATTTCGTGGGTGTCTTTAAACAAAGTGGGCCAATAAAATCCACACTGCAAGATTTTTGCAGCTGTTTTCTTTGAAGAAAAATGTCCTCCGCATGCTTCTGAATGACAAAATTTAATGACACTACTTACCTCATTGTCGGGTATGCAACGTCGAAAAATTTGATCCGGACAATACTTGAACAGATACGGATCATCCCAATAAAAGTTTTTTACCTCATTCAAAAATTTTCTTTTATCTTGAGAACTCCATTGCGGTGGCATTTTTCCTGTCACAAGAAAATTTACTATGTTAGCAAACCAAGGTGTAGTAGTAACTGAAAATAGATGTTCATCAGGAAAATTATCGTTAATTGGTGTCATTTCACAAGATGATCCTGTTACTAGTCTCGATAAATGATCGGCTACGACATTCTCGGTTCCTTTTTTATCTTTGATCACAATGTCAAATTCTTGGAGCAACAAAATCCATCGTATCAGTCGTGGCTTTGCATCCTGTTTGGTCAACAAATATCTAATAGCAGAATGATCAGTAAACACGATAGTTGTTGATCCAATCAAATAAGAACGAAATTTATCTAATGCAAATATTACAGCAAGTAGTTCTTTTTCAGTTGTGGAGTAATTCATTTGAGCATTGTTTAAAGTTCTACTTGCATAATATATCACATAAGGCTTACCGTTTCTTCTTTGACCCAATACTGCACCGACTGCATAATCACTCGCATCGCACATGATTTCAAATGGTAAAGACCAATCAGGAGGTTGCATGATAGGAGCTGATGTTAAATGTCGAATGATTTTATCAAAAGCATTTTGACATTCTTGAGTCCACTCAAATGCACTGTCTTTTGTTAAGAGGTTACAAATGGGTTTAGAGATTAAACTAAAGTCCTTTATAAACCTCCTATAAAATCCAGCATGTCCCAAAAATGAGCGAATTTCTTTAATGGTTTTTGGAGGGGGTAAATTGGCAATGACATCAACTTTTGCTTTATCAACTTCAATTCCATGAGATGACACGACATGTCCCAAAACAATTCCAGAAGTAATCATGTAATGACATTTTTCCCAATTTAAAATAAGACCTTTTTCCTCGCATCTTTTTAAAACTTTTTCCAAATTTTCAAGACAATTATCAAATGTATTCCCAAAGACAGTTAAATCATCCATGAAAATTTCCAAACAATTTTCAACCATGTCGCAAAAAATGCTTAGCATATATCTTTGATATGTTGCTGGGGCATTGCATAATCCAAATGACATCCTTCTAAATGCAAATGTTCCAAAAGGACATGTGAATGTAGTTTTATCTTGATCTTCGAGAGCAATGGGAATTTGATAATAACCTGAATATCCATCAAGAAAACAGTAGTATGGATGACCTGCTACTCTTTCTAAAATTTGATCGAAAAATGGTAATGGAAAATGATCTTTTCTAGTGGCGTCATTTAATTTTCTATAATCAATACACATCCGCCAACTAGATGGGACTCGACTTGTTAACAATTCACCTTTTTCATTTTTTATCACTGTGATACCAGATTTTTTCGGAACTACTTGTGTTGGGCTTACCAACTTACTATCAAAAATAGGGTAGATAATCCTAACATCAAGTAGTTTGAGAACTTCAGTTTTCACAACATCTTTCATGTGTGGATTTAATCTCCTTTGTGGTTGTTGAGATGTTTTTGCATTTTCTTCTAAGTGAATTTTGTGAGTGCAATTAGTGGATTAATGCCCTTGAGATCTTTTAGTGTCCAACCAATTGCATTTTTATGTCTTTTAAGCATATCAACTAATTTACCTTTTTCATCACTTGCTAGTTTGGAAGAAATTACCACCGGATATGTTTCATCTTCTCCAAGAAATGCATACTTCAATTCTTCTGGCAAGGGTTTTAACTCCAATATGGGTGGTTCGTCTTTGTTCTCATATTTCTCTGATCCTGGTAACAAGTGATACCTGATAAAATCATCAAGATCAATTTCAATATTTTCTTTAACAGTTTTAATTGAACAAATATCTAATTGATCACGAGTACTCCCTTCTTGAATGTTTTCTTCCACAAGAGTTTCAATAAGATTTTCATCTTCACTTTCATCTCCTTTGTCATGTGGTTGCTTACAAAGATTAAACACATTAAGCTCCAAGGTCATGTTACCAAATGACAACTTCATTATTCCATT
>NC_133313.1:4992551-5073253 GCF_012295235.1 Primulina huaijiensis
CTTTTTGGTGGAGGAACATAAGGTGCATAATTTTGAAAATTTTGTTGATTTTGGAAATGTGGTTGTGAAAATTGTGCAGCATTATCATTCCTCCAACTAAAATTTGGATGAATTCGCCAACCTTGATTGTAACTTTGAGAAAATGGTTCAAAATTTGGCCTTTTGAGATTGTTTCAAACATTGGCTTGTTCATGGACACATGCTTTAAAAGAAGGCAAAGTGGGACAATCTTTTGTAGAATGGTCACTTGTATCACATATGTGACATGCAATTTCTTGAACAGATTTTAATTGACCATTCTTTTTCAATTCAAGTGCCTCAACTTTTCTTGCCAAAGAGGTAAATCTAGCTTGAAGATCATGTTCATCTTTGAGAGTGTACATACCTCCACCAGATGTAGGAAATGAATCTTGTTTGATGGTTTGATTGTACCTATAGTGTTCCAATTTTGAGCATTTTCAGCTAATGAATCGAGATACTCAATTGCCTCATTTGGATCTTTATCTTCATATGTTCCATTACACATAAATTCAATCATTTGCCTATCTTTAGGTGTTAAGCCTTCCTAAAATTGAGAAACAACTCTCCAAATTTCAAAACCATAATGAGGACAAAGATTAAGCAAGTCTTTATATCTATCCCAACACTGATAAAAAGTTTCTCCTTGTTTTTGAGTGAAAGTGATGATTTGCCTTTTGAAAGAATTTGTTCTATGAGATGGAAAAAACTTTTTGAAAAATTTTTGTTGCAATTCATCCCATGTTCGAATGGATCCCGATCTAAGATTTTGTAGCCAAGTTTTAGCTTTATCTTTTACAGAAAAAGGAAAATGCTTAAGTCGAATGGTGTTCATGCTACAATTTAGATCATTATATGTATTGCACACTTCTTTAAACTCTCGTAAATGCATGTATGGATTTTCAGAATCTAAACCATGAAAGTTGGGTAAAAGTTGGATAATATCAGGCTTAAAATTGAAATGAGATGCATCAGGGGGAAAAACTAGACATGAAGGTGCACTAGTATGTGTAGGATTCATGTGATCTCTAAGTGTTCTACGTCTAT
This sequence comes from Primulina huaijiensis, assembly GCF_012295235.1. Taxonomy (NCBI): domain Eukaryota; kingdom Viridiplantae; phylum Streptophyta; class Magnoliopsida; order Lamiales; family Gesneriaceae; genus Primulina; species Primulina huaijiensis. Next base: position 4,993,617 of record NC_133313.1, read on the forward strand.
CATGATCATGTTGAGATTGAATTTCATCTTCATTTTCTTGGATGGGTTCTTCCGCCATGTTTTGTGAAAATAAAGGGTTATTTCGAATGAGTCGACCACTAAGTGTACGTGACCAAATAATGCTCATGCAAATGCAAATGCAAAAGAATAAAAACACACAAAAGCAATAAAAATTCAAATAAAGAAAAATAAACTATAAACAAAATTAAATAGACTTGAAATTAAATTATACTTCCCCGGCAACGGCGCCAAAAACTTGTTGTCACTTTGATTGTTGCACTCCCAAGAGCAGGTTGTCCACAAGTAGTATAATTCGGTGAGTCCGATATCGTATCCACAGGGAAGCTAAGGTAATTACAAGTCCACTACAATGTCTTTTTGTTTTGTTTTTGTTTTTGTTTCTTTTTAATTTTAATTGTTTGAATCTTTAATGGGTAAATTTTAATTGTTCAAATTTTAATTTAAGTAGTTGAGATTAAAGGATCCACTCTTGGTATTTTAATAAAGTTAACATTAACGAACAATATTGAAATCCACTTAATAAAATGGTTCCAATATATTAAATAATCATATTTATATTATGTTATAAATTATTATCTTATAAGTATATAATATATACCAAAACTTATAAATGTGGTCAAGTATTTATTGTGCTATATATATTTGTAAACACTAAATCAAGGTTCCCACTTTAAATGGTTGGTAAAACCAAACAAACATTTAAATGGTACCAATAAATTAATACTATGATATATTCATATATAATAAATCAAGGAATCCAAGTTAAATGGTTGGTAAAACCAAACTAACATTTAAATGGTTCCAAGAATTTAATATTATGATATATTTATATATAATAAATCAAGGCATCCACTTTAAATGGTTGGTAATACCAAACTAACATTTAAATGGTTCCAAGAATTTAGTGTAACATATAGCAACAATAAATCAAAACTCCCACTTATAAGTAGGGTATAAAAATGCTTAAAGAAATAAATATAACATAAACAATAAATAATGATTAAATAATATAAAACATAGATTCTTACCTTTTAATAACCTTATTATCATGCCAAGAGTTTCACCTTATCATCTCAACTTTAGGAAGTTAGCTATTCATTATTCAAAGTGTAAAACTTTGAATATGAAATTAACATGCTAATTGTATTTAAATGAAGAAATAAAGGAAAAATATAGAGAGAAATATTATGAACTCAAAGGTTTGTTCATAGAATGAGGGATATCTCAATACATTACAATGCACCCCTATTTATAGCCAAATTTGGGGAGACAACCACAAATAAAATATTATTTTTTTACACATAAGTCTTCATTGGTGTTCCAAGATATTATATTATATTACACATCACTTTTGAAAATCTTCTTCTCCGAATTTGCTTCGTCACATAAAAAGAAACATGTGGATAATTGAGTTGTCTAGTTGTGGTATTTTTTTCAAACCATTTGACCAAGTAATTTGATAGATATGGTCAAAATACTAGAGTCTAGTAAAACTGCCACTCCTTTGGTAACTTTATTGGTTGCTTAATTTGATCCCAATTGTGAGAGGATTTTTATCTCATACTTGTCAACAATATTGTAGATATTATAATCAACTTTCTATAGGTCCAAGAATCACCTTAATCCCATTTGCAACGCCAAGTTTATTCTTGTTTTATCGAACCTGTAAAAAATAGTAAAAACTTGTAATTACACAACAACTTATATTTTATACAATTTATTATAAAACATATAATATTTAAACATTTAATAAAACAAAAACTATATATTTATATTATAAAACATTTAATTAATGTACAATTTTTATGTTTATCAATAACCATTATATCTCAAGGTTCCAAATATTCTTAAAAGTCTAAATCATCAAATATTCTTACCATTTAACCCATTCAATTCTCACTTATTGATAAATTAGTCCCCAATTTCCTTAAAAATTACAAAATTAATTCTTAATTTCCTCAAAAATTATCTAATCGATCTTAATTTTGAATATCTTACGATTAACCCATAAGTTCTTGGCATTCTTAATTTCCTTCTAAAAGCTTCCCATAACATAAATTTCGATAATTTTAAATTATTTACCCAAAATCAATTCTTATAAACAATCTTACCTTTCATCAAACTTAAAATTCCAATTATACATTTTTATACTCCCAAAGTCGTTGCAATCCTCGAAAAATTATTCCTTAAGTGAAATTCCCAAAATTAACTCAACTATTGCCCATGAGTCACCAGTATTTTCTTAGAAAAATCTACGTGTCTCGAAAGCATTCATAATATTCACGATTAACTTATGGTCCAAAGTTAGAACGTCAATACTAAAACCCAAAAATCAACATCGTCCAATTCCACTACAAAGTCAACATGCATTAAAATCAAATAATTTCTTATGTCATATCATAACACGTATAAAAATTCCAAAGCATATAAATCATATATCCTCATAGAGCTATTAAAAATGTGACGTAAACATATTATCCATGTACTTATGCAGGTATCATCATATTAAATCATATAAAGTATGTAAAACTTACAAATTGAGGCTTGACGACTGAGCTTCTCGGCACTGATGGTGGCACAACCCTTTACTGGACCTTTGATCTGATACCAACTGAAAAGTCTACTTATTCGTTTTGCTTAAAATGTACTAGAATTTTTTTTCTTTTCTTCATCCACAAATGAATCGGCCGAACTCCACATATATAATAAAATATTTTTGCACCATTTTTAAAATAAAACCAGCCAACTAGTATTTGAAAATCCAAAGAAATAGTTTCAATCGTAAAATCATCCAACGTTTACCAAATCTAAGAAGCAATAAATTTGAAAAGTATAGCACATACTAAACCTCTCAAAAATCTCTCAAAAGCAATAATAAATAGTTGTAAAATCTTTAAACATAATCATAAACGTAAATGCGGAAAATAGAAGCACTGATCCTCAGGTCGTGTGCACCTTCAGTCCAGTCAAATCAGGCATCCAAGCCTCCCTCAACATTATTATCATACTCACCTGCATCAATCACACCGAGTGAGTCTAAAGACTCAACACATCATATTCTTGATACCAAAATAATACGTATAAAACCACAAGCAACAGTGAAAAATAATTTTACGTAAAATACCATTTTCATGACATGCATAAACTTTAAACATAAACATTTTCATATCATCCTCAACATTTTCATACACATATTATCATCAACATATATGTATTCCTTTTTCCTTTCGTTGAATTGAGATCGTTAATTGTGACTTTCGTGTTCATCTACGTCTACGTGTTGGGAGATGGATCCATCTACATGTAACCACAGTACTGGACGTCGGGGACACCAGCAACACTCTCACCGGTCAACTGGGCCTTGGCCTAACGTATTAACATATCATCGTAGACATATACATATTCATATCCGTATCCAAAGAAACACGATCGTCGGGCTCCCACTGGGACCATAACCCTCACGAAATTTCCAATATATCATCGTATTAGTCACAATTACTTCACTTCTTTCAACGTTTCATATTATCATCACTTTAAAAAATTTAAACATGCATGTAAAGTTTTCTTTTGAGCCAAGCATGCAATATGTCTTTTAAATGTCCATAATTAAACCATAAAATCCATAAACGTTTTAAAAATAACATTTTAACATATACATATCCATTAACATTTAAAATAACGTTTTAACATATGAAAATTCATAAACATTCCAAATAATCATATTATCATATAAAACAGCATTCAAGACACTGCCATGACGTTTACTAATTTTTTGGTGTAAAATGACCGTTTTACCCCTAGACGTAAAATTTCACGTTTTTGAATTTTTCTTAATTTCATTGACTCTAACATGTCCCAAATAATTATTTAAGCTTACACGATTTTTCTCATATTTTTATTTTGCTTAAATCGAGGACTTTTAAATTAATCTTTAAATGTGGCGTATTAATACGTTTTAATCCCGAATTAAACCAAAACCTTAATATAAAATTCCCAAATTAAAAACTTAGACTTCTAATAATTATTCCAGCTTAAATATAATTTTTCATAATTTTATTAAGCTTAAATCTAGGCGTTTCAATTAATTTTTTAATTGACGTATCGTGCGGCGATAAAATCCCGGATAAATCCAAAACTCGTTATTTTGATCTCAAACTTTAGACATAGCATTTTTATTATTTATTCTACCCTTCCAAGTCATGAGCCACACCCATGGTCCCATGGATTCATTTTTTATCTTTTAATTTTTGAATTTGACACCTTATCGAATGCACCGAGCCATCTCCAAAAATACTCGAGCCACGCCCAAGCCACCTCGAGCCAAACCTAATTCAACCCACCTACGGACCCTACTGACCAAGTCCAAGCACTGGGACAGACCCTTGGACCCTCGAATAACCCCCTGACCGTGACCCTTGTGTGTGTGCATGAGAGTCTTTACTTCTTAGGACTCCTTAACCGATTAGGACTCTCCCAACCCTTGACCACCGTCCACCCAGACCCCTACTGACCCTAGACCAGTCCATGACCCAAGCCAAGCCCCCAGCTCGAGCCCCTGAGCCACGCACGAAGCTCTGCACCAAGACAGCAGCTCGCGAGTAACCTTGCTCCCTCAAGGTTGTCTCATTTCCTCTCGACCCATCAGCCACCCAGCCACACCAGCCCTTGCCCAAACCCTTGTGCACCCTCTCAAGACCCTAAAGACCAAGCCCAGCTCAGCCCAGATGAATGTCAAAATCCAAAACTAAAATCCAGTCAAGTATCTATATCTAAATTTAAGAATAATGTTATTTACACTCTATTTTATGTGTAAAATTCATTCTCAATTGGAATACAAATAACAAAAAATTAGAGTGTAAATAACAACACTCTAAATTTAATATATTCCTCCTAACAGAATTTATCTTCTCGATATGATAAAAAAAAAATCAAGTCTACATTTGAATAGAAAATTTTTTATTTCAAAATTATATATGAAATGAATCTAATAATGGATAATTAAAATACGTTAATTTGAAAAAATTGTCCATTTGGATGGCATATCAAACCATCATTTTTCGAATACAGAATTTAATTCTATTAAAGATTCTTTATTGTGTGTGACACATACTTTTGACATCCATTTGATAGACTTTGAAATCTTCGTATGAGGCATAAGGAAGGAACATTCTGATTGCTTCAAGTCTTGCAACTGGTGCATATGTTTCGTCGTAATCAATTTCTTCTTCTTGCCTATATTCTTGTGCTACAAGCCTCGCTTTATTGCGCACAACTGAACCATCTTCGTTTAGTTTATTCCTGTATACCCACTTTGTACCTATAATGATTTTATAAAATGGTCTTGGAACTAAATTCCAGACATTGTTATGGGTAAATTGATTCAGTTCTTCTTGCATTGCATTTATCCAATTAGGGTCAGCAAGAGTTTCATCAGTTTTCTTTTGTTCTATTTTGGACACAAAAGCTGAATGAATAAATAAATTAAACATTTGATTCCGAGTTCTTACCGGATCAGATGGATTACCTATCACAAATTCTAGTGGATGTGATTTTCTTCCATCTGGATTCAGCATTTTATGTATCGATCTCAGCAACTGTTTCAGTTGATAACTGAATGTTTTCTTCATTTTCAGTTTCAGTTTCAGTTGGCCTTTGAATATTATCATTTTGTCCTACCAATTGATTTTGAGGAACACTTTCTTGTTCAACTGACTGATCCAGCACTTCTGGTGCAGGTGTTTGAAGGATACTTCGATTGATATGAGCTTCTTCTTCATTGTCATCCTCCAAACTTATATTTGTAAAGATATCAACTAGCTCAACTGGATCAGTTGACTTATCAGTTAGTGCTGATTCATCACATACGACATGAATTGATTCTTCTACATTTAAAGAGCATTTATTAAAGACTCTGTAGGCTGTACTAACTGATGAATAACTCAGAAATATTTCTTCTGCAGATTTTGCATCAAATGTTCTTAAACAATTTTTTTCATTATCGAGAATAAAACAACTGCAACCGAATATTCTAAAATAGGACACCACACTTTTATGTCCATGCCAGATCTCATATGGCGTTTTCAAATGATTTTTATTAGTCATTGATCTGTTCTGAGTGTAACATGCAGTGTTTACTGCTTCTGCCCAAAATCTTTGAGAAATAACAGAATCAGCAAGTATTGTTCTAGCAGCTTCTTTATGGGTCCGATTTCTTCTATCAGCTATACCATTTTGCCGAGGTGTCCTAGCTGCTGAGAACTCATGCCTAATTTCAGTATTTTCTAAAAATTGAGAAAGGTTTTGATTGACAAATTCAGTCCCTCGATCAGACATTATTATGTCAATTCCAACTGATTTTTCATTTAATAATCTTTTGAAAAGCTTAATCAGTTGTGCACCAATTTGGTTTTTGGATTTAAGAAAGATAACCCAAGTAAATCTTGAAAAATCATCTACGACTACCAAGGTGTATTTCATTCCCCCTGAACTCATAACTAGTATTGGACCAAAGAGATCCATATGCAACAGTTCTAAGCATCTGGAAGAAGATTTACTACCTTTGTTCTTGAATGAAGATCTTACTTTTTTACCAAACTAACATGCTAAACAAATTTTGTCTTTTGAAAAATCTATTTTAGGCAGACCAATTACAAGATCATGATTACTCAGATGGGTAATAGACTTAAAGTTTAAGTAGTTCAACTTTTTATGCCACAACCAGTTCTTGGAAGATTTTGAAGCTACAAAACATACTGGTGCATAAGGTTGATTAGTCCAACTGACTTTATAAGTGTTTCCACAACGATCTCTAGTTATAATTATTTCATCAGTTGAGCCCTAAACAGTGCATGTTTGTTTGTTGAACTGAACTGAGAAATTATTGTCGCATAACTGACTGATGCTAATCAAGTTATACTTCAAATTATCAACTAGTAAGACATATTTAATGATAATATTACCATGGATAAGCTTACCCTTATCCACAGTTCTATCTTTTTAATTGTCTCCAAAACTGATGTTTGGACCAGTGTATTTGATCAGTTGGGTAACAAATTTGCGTCCCCTATCATGTGACGTGAGCATCCACTGTCTAAATACCAGATTGATTCGTTTGTTGTACCTGTCACTTACAATCACACACGATATATAATTTTCGTACACATATCTATTTAGGTCCTAAACTGATTAGTCCTTTAGGAACCCAGACTTGGATCAGTCTAACCGACCTTCCAGTTGTTGTGTTCCAAATAACTTTCCCTGTCTGTGTGTGTTAGGTGTGTGGTGTGCGGATGAAACAGCATGATTGTGAACCTTTTTCAACTGTTTGTTTACTCGATATCTCCTTTGAGCTGGCTTATAGTTATAGTAATTGTAATAGTCATCCTTAGAGTTTTGATTTTTGTAACTGAATTTCTTGAATGTCTAGCTTCTTGAATCAATTGAACTCTTCGGACTATACCCAATTCCAAACCACTTTGCTTTGTTCTTAGGTTCAATCGGTTGGACATTTAGTTTACTTGGTTCAAATAATTCTTGTACAGCCGTTGATTTCACAAAGTTAATGAATTTACCTTTGTGCTCATTCAACTTGTGCATGGTATCACTTACAGAGTGTTCCTCAATGCAATTGAAGCCTAAACAAGTTCTATCCGTAACTGATTTTTGTAGACTCTGCATTTCAGTCAGCGTGACTGATGACTTATTCCAAGCTTGAATCCAATCAGTTTATTTTAAAATTTGAGTTTTTAACTGACGAATCACATATTGGCTCTCGCACATTTCAGCTTTTTGTTTAGCAATATCCCTTTTTAGACTCAACATTTCAAATGACTTGTCAGTTTCAGTTTTATTGTCTGCTGGATCAGTTTTCTCAGTTTTAGCTTTTTCGAAGGAGCGAGCAAGCTTGTGATACTCATTCATCATGTCATGCAAAGTGTCTATGATTTCTTCTCGTGTAAAGTCAGTAGAGCTGAAGTCAAATACATGTTCGCTTGTTGACTCCAGTTCTGCTTCATTTGCCATTAAGCATTTAACTTCCTCTTCCTCATCACTTGAACTGTCTGAGCTTTCAGAAGCTGACTTTTCACTGTCAGTTTCCGCCCATTTAGATTTTCTCTCTTCAGCAAGCAAAACCTCATGATTCTTCTTGAATGATCTCTTATCATTCCAGTCTCTTCTCTAGTACTCAACTGATTTGTTTCCTTTATCAGTTGAATGTCTGCTGTCCTTCTTTGGTTTTGGACAATCAGCAATAAAATGACCTTGCTTCCCACAGTTGAAGCAAAAGTTTGGTTCTTCTTTGGAGTTTCTATTCTGATAGTTTCGTTGGTAAGAACCCTGATTTCTTCTCATGAATTTTCCAAATTTCCTTACAAATAATGGCATTGCTTCATTACTTAGCTGATCAGCAGATTTCTCAACTGAACCTGTTGGTTCAAGTTTGTGAGAACTTTGAGCGGTAGTAGCTGCTGGTGTAGAAGGTTATCCTTCTCTTGTTTGTAGCTCAAACTCGTAAGCTTTTAGATCAGAAAATAAATCATGAAGTTCGACCTTATTTAGGTCCTTTGATTCTCGCATGGCCATGGTCTTAACATCTCATTCCTTGGGAAGACCTCGAACCACCTTCAGTAGAACTTCTTTGTTTGAATACACTTTTCCCAGTGCATTCAGTTCATTTATAATACCGCTGATTCTCTCATCATATTCGTGCATAGACTCTCTAGTCTTCATTTTGATGTTATCAAACTTCTGAACTGCAACAGAGAGTTTGTTTCTCTTTAGTCTGTTCATTTTTCTCTCACAGCTGGATTAATTTCTCCCAAATTTCCTTTGCCATCTTGCAGAGCTTGATCTTACTGAATATCACCTTATCCAAGGTTTTATACAGAATATCTTTAGCCACATTATCCAAATTGGCTTTCTTTTTATCTTCGGCTGTCCATTCTTCACGTGGTTTCTCGATGTGCTGAGGAGCACCATCAGTTATAGCCACTGCTTTATTGGTTTTTTGAATTTTCATTGGTCCATCAGTTATGACGTACCACATATCATCATCTTGTGTAGCTAGATGAACTTGCATCCGAATCTATCAGTCGTCAAAGTCCTCTCTAGAAAACATTGGGATTTTATTGAAGAAAGAAATGGTAATCAGATTTAGTTGGTAAGAAATATTCAGAAACAAGATTCAACTGCTCTGATATCATTTGTTAGGATCGGTTAGGTGAGAAAATGGTGTTTAGAAGAAGGAGAGGGGGTTGACTAAACACTCTACAATTTTCCCACTTCTTCTAAGATTGAATAATTTTAGGAAAAACTGAGTTCACAAATCTTGTTGTCAATATCAATCAGTTAACTTAATAAAAGTGCGGAAATAACCAATAGACAGATAGAATATAATAGGTAAGAAAGAACACACGATTTTGTGGATGTTCGGAGATTTCGAATACTCCTACGTCACCTTTTATATCTCAAAGATAGAATATTCATTAAAAGACTTTGATCTATACAACGATTTGTAAAAACCCACTTCAGTTTGGACTTAACACTGCCAAGACTGAAACTCTTAGGATCAATACAATTTATCAGTACTCAACTGATGTGTGTTTTCCTAGCACAACTGATCTCGATAAGATCAAATAATACAACAGTAAGTGTTTTTGTGCTCTTAGCTCAAATATATAGCCTGAAAGATATTGATGTGTATAATAAGCGTGAGCTTTTTGAGAGTGATCTTGAAAGAATTTGTTTAAGCTAGAAGATGGATAACTTGGTAACTGATTCGGTAACCCATCTTCAGCTGATGTTCTTGGCTATTTATAGGCTTTTTTTTCAACGGTAACAATGAATGCATTTTGAATCTTTATATCCGTTGATAGCCACGTCAACACCTTTCTAACAATTGTACATTGTAGCTTTTCTGAAATGCAGCGTTCCCATTGCATGTTGCAGTCTGCTTTTGTACAATTTTCGTTTGATAGCTACGTTCTTTAACTGATGACATGTAAATCCAATTACTTAGTTTATCCTTTTTAGCCGATAGGATAAACTGATGGTTTTATAACTGATCAGTTTCCAACTGATCTTTCAGTTTTCCACACGACTTCAGTTAGCTTATGTCAGTTCAGTTGCCCTTGATTATATATTGATCTTCAGTTCGGGCAACTATCAGTTACGAAACTTTTAGTTCAGTTACCCTTAGTTTCCTTGATCAGTTGTTTAATCTATTCACGCTCAGTTTCTCAAACTCCGAAATTAAGTGTCCAATAGTTTAAGTTCACGCTTTTAATATCATGAAATTTATTTTAAGTACAGTATTTTTCACCGTTGCATGTTATCTATATGTACTTGTTATAACGATTTAGGTGTGTTGAGTCTTTAGACTCACTCGATGTGAATGATACAGGTGAGCATATTGATATGGAGATGGGAGTTGCCGAAGACTTAGTAGGCGGAGCTGGGTGTACGCACTTTAACCCGAGGACCATATTTTTCGCACATTACGTTTATGAGTTAGGAGTGAACATGGATATTTTTATACACTGTTCTTTTTACATGGTTGTTGGTCCAACAGGATTTTTGTTATATTTTTAACCGCAGTATTTTTACCAGTATTGGAATCTTTTTATTTTAAAATGTGTGTTTCAGGTTATTACCTGCATGCATTTAAATACATTTTCGAAATTCCGCTTTCAAAAAAAAATATTTCTAGCAGTAGTTTAAGTAGTAGATGTGACAATAGAATTTAGTAACATACGAGTATCTTAAAAACATTCCAGAATCTACTTTTACATCAAAGACAGTTAAATGATTTTTGTTGTTATTGTGAATAAAACACTTACAACCAAATACTTGGAAGTATGATATTCCAGATTGATTTTTATTTCAGATCCGATAAGGTGTTTTCCATATCTTTTGTTGATCATCAATCTATTATGAGTATAGTAGGCGGTATTTACAGCTTCACCCTAAACGTTGTGAGATCCTAGAGTCGGTTAACATGGCTCGAGCTATTTCCTTAAGTGTTTTGTTCTGTTTCTCAGCAACATCATTATGCTGAGGTGATCTGGCATGTGAGAACTCATTCTTGATTCCATTGTCATCCAGATAATTTGCAAGTGACTTGTTGGTAAATTCAATTCCTCGATCACTTTTGATTCTGTCAGCGCTTTAGGATCTTTATTAGTTGAGAACTAGTCTCGTCTTTGGGCTTCAAGAAGATGAATTATCTAAATCTTGAGAAATCATCGATAATCACCAAGGTGTATTCATTCCTCATAAGCTCATCACTGGCATAAGACTAAACAAGTCAATTGAAACATCTACCACTTAAAAATGCTACTAAATTTTTTTTTACAAGCTTATTTTAGAAATTCTTAAAATTATACATGCATGTGACACTGCTGAAAAATACTTCTTTTTTAAAAAAATGATCGTAATTAAATAACAAATAAAATAATGCAGTTTAAAATTAGCCAACTCGGCCATCATAAATGTACGTAGAAATAAATCAAGTAAAAATCCTGATAACTAACAACATGTCAAGACCAAGTGTAATGAAATGTTCATGTCCACTCTAAACTCATAAAACGTGATGCGCGGAAAATATGATCCTTGGGTCATGTGCGCACATCCAACCCTGCCTACTCAGAATTCGGCACCTCCAGCCTCCTCAACAACATGCTCACCTGCATCATTCACACCTAGTGAGTCTAAAGACTCAACACACTTGTAACGTTGTAGCAAATACATATACATAACATGCAACAGTGAAAAATACTGTAGGAAACATATGTTTCATGAAATTAAAAGCATAACGTAAACATGTCGTATAAAATCATAGTGTGTCAAAACATGTCTCACCATAACATCATATACGCATACATTTTCTTTTAATTGAATTCAGTTCATTAGTTGTGACTTTCGTATCAGCTCTATTCGATGGATTCATCTAATATACCCGTGGTACCCGACAGCGGGGACATTACCGACAGCATTACTCGTCCACTGAGCCTTGGCCTCAGCTCATAATATCTCATACATATATCGTATTAGTCACAACCAACTCTCATCCTTCAAAACGTGTCATCAAATTCATCACTTAATAAAATCATGCATATACGTAAATTTTTCCTTAAAACCAAGCATGCAACGTATTTTCATATTTACGTAAAAAGCCATATACGTGATACATAAACATTTAAAAACATGATAAATTTGTGCTCAAGGTGTTGCCAGGACTAAAAACTCGACTCGGGTGCAAAATGACCATTTTGCCCCTGGAAACCCAAAATGACCTTTTTACCCCTGGACCTCAAAATTTCGACCCGAAGCTTTCCAAAATCCTTAAAACACCTCAAAACATATTAAAAATATTTCTTAAATGTAAGCTCGAGTCCGATTCAAAAATTATACGATTCGTTTTAAAACTTGGACCGGGGTCCCAGTTTTAGCCCGAATCAACCCGAAACCTAACCGAATTTTTGCCAACTCAAAATATGACTTAACTCTACTTGTCCAGCCTCGAAACCAAGTATTCCAGACCCCTTATGACCCACAGACCATAACTAAAAGCTGCTGGAAAATTTCTGCTCAACCTAATCGATAACTAGTCGCGACCCTAGCACTAAACCACTGACCATACACCTAACCAGCTGGGACCAGCCACAAACCAGCCCCTCCTAGCCCACCTTAGGACCCTTCTGGACCAACCTAAGCCCAGCCCTCTGCCCCAAGCAAGCGCACCACTCAAACCACCACGGGAAGCGCACATCCGAGCCTCCCTTAAGCGCATCGGCTTCTAACCTAGGGACCCCTCTTTTACTCGAGACCAGCTGCGTTTGGACCTCCCATGGACCTCGATTGGACCCTCTTTGACCGCACCTTTGTCTGGTTCAGCCCCTTTTCAGCTGAATCTTCCCTAATCTTTCACCAAAACACCCAAAACCCTAGCTGCCTATGCACCACCTTTCGGCCTTCACCTAACCCTTGCACACCCTCGACTCCAGCATCATGTATACTTAGTTTACAGCCTACACGCCCCTTATCAACCATAAAAATCGGCAGCCCCTTGCAACAATGCATAAAAACGTGAGCATGAGCCATGCCAGATCTCATAGGGTTTTTTTGAATGATTCTTATTAATCATTGATTTGTTCTGAGTGTTAAACGTTGTGTTAACTGCTTCTGCCTAAAAATTTTGAGAAATATCAGAATCAGCTAGCATTGTTCTTGCTGCCACCTTAAGAGTTTAGTTTCATCGTTCAGCTACATCATTTTATTGTGGCATTCTTGCAGCTGAGAACTCATGCCCTAAATTTTCAGGAAACTGAGATAAAGTCTGATTGATAAATTAAATTCTATGATCGAATCTTATTCTGTCAATCCCAACTGATTTCTCATTTAAAAGTCTTTTGAAAAGTTTTATCAGTTGTGAAGCATTTTGATCTTTTGATTTAAGAAAAAATACCCAAGTAAATCTTGAGAAATCATCAACAATCACTAATGTGTATTTCATTCCTCCTAAGGTCATTACTGGTATTGGACCAAACAGTCCTGAAACGTCTGCTACTCGTTTTCTTAAAACGTGCTAGAAATTTTTTATTTTTTTGAAAACCTCACTTAGCATTCGACCGAACCATAAAATATTTTGACATCATTTTAAAAATAAATTAACCAACTAACATTTGAAAATCAAAAGAAATAGCCCATACTATAACCTCTCAAAAAACACTCATAAATAATTAAAAGTCATAAAAATATTCTTAACATAACTTAAAATCATAAATCATAACTACTGCGGAAAACTAGCGTCGGTCTTCGGGTTATGTGCACCTTCAGTCCAGCAAAGACAACTATCAAGACCTCCATTAACATATTCATAATCTATAGCACCTGCATCAATCACACCTAGTGAGTTTAAAGACTCAACATGTCATATCCTTGATAACAAGTAATACATAATACAAATCACATGCAACAGTGAAAAATACTTGTACTTAAAATATCGTTTTTATGAAGATGCATAAACTCTAACCATAAACGTTTTAAAAAATATTTTCATGATGCATAAACTTTAAAGGAAAACATTTTTATAATGATGCATCATCTTTAAAAATAAACATTTTCATAAACTTTATCATAAACTTTTGCATAAATGTTTTCATATCATCATAAACATATTCATATTCATATCATCATCAACATATACGTATCCATATTATCATCAACATATACATATTCTTTTTTCGTTTCGTTGAATTCAGATCGTTAATTATGACTTTCGTGTTCATCTACGTCTACGTCTACGTGTTGGGCGATGGATCCATCTACATGTAACCACAGTACTGGGCGGCGGGGACACCAGCAACACTCTCACCGGTCAACTGGGCCTTGGCCTTACGTATTAACATATTATCGTATACATATACATATCCGTATCCAAGGAAACACGATCGTCGGGCTCCCACTGGGACCATAACCCTCACGACATTTCCAACATATCATCGTATTAGTCACAATTACTTCACTTCCTTCAACGTTTCATATTATCATCACTTTATAAAAGTCATGCATTTAATATCCCTTTTTTTTTTCAAAAACAAGCATGCAACATATCTTTTAACGTTATCGTTTCCTCATAAAAATCCATAAATATTTTTAAAAAAACCTTTCAACATATAAAAATCTATAAATCTTTTAAATAAACATTTCAACATCATAAACATTTAAAATATACATTTAAATCTCAAACATTTAAAATAAACATTTTAACATATTAAATCATAACCTTATAAAATAACATTTTGACATAATAAATCGTAAACATTTAAAATCCATGTCATAAAAATTCATAAACATTTGAAATAATCATATTAGCACATAAAACAGCATTCAGGGCACTGCCATGACGTTAACTAATTTTTTAGGTGTAAAATGACCATTTTATCCCTAGACGTAAAATTTCCCGTTTTTGACATTATTATTAATTTCATCGACTCTAACATGTCTCAAATAATTATTTAAGCTTACATGAATTTTCTCATATTTTTATTTAGCTTGAATCGATTACTTTTAAATTAATGACGTATTAATGCGTTTTAATCCCGAATTAAACCAATCCTTAATATAAAATTTCCAAATTAAAAACTTAGTCTTATAATAATTATTTAAGCTTAACACTAATTTTTCATAATTTTATGAAGCCTAAAACTAGGCTTTTCAATTAATTCGTTAATTAGCGTTTCGTGCTGCAATTAAATCCCGATTAAATCCAAAACTCGTTATTTTGACCCCAAATTTTAAACATAGCATTTTTAATATTTATTCTACCCTTCCAAGTCATCAGCCACCCCGTGGACCCATGGTTCTATTTTTAGTTCTTCAATTTTCGTTTTTGACACACTAGCGAACCCACCGAGCCAACTCCCAATTTACTCGAGCCACACCCAAGCCACCTTGAGCCAAAACCTAGCCAACCCACCTAGGGACCCTACTGACCAAGCCCAGCCCAAAACACCAGCCCTGTCTCGCTCAAAAACTTGGTGGAACTTGACCCAAATCTGTGCGTGTGTGTGGGTGAGACTTCTACCCTCCACCAAGACTCCTAGCCAACTAGGACACCTCCAGCCCTTAACCACTTGACCCATCATGACCCTAACCTTCCCTGGACCAAGCCCAGACCAAGCCCAGACCAACCCAAGCCCCTGGACGCGAGCAGCAACCCACTGAAATTTGACAGCAACCTCTCGCCTACTTGCTGTCATGAGCTTCAATATCACGTTTTTGTGTTTGGCTCGAGCCATGTCGAGCCACCCTGCACCAACTTATGTCCAGCCCCTCTAGGAACCCTCCTGGACCCTTAGAACCCATAGGACTCGAGCCCCAGTTGCAAACCGAAGCCATGCTTCCCAGCAACACAACTGGCCGAGAATCCCATGCATGGTAGGAATCTACTTATCTGTTGCTAGGACCTAACCGACCACCCCAGACCTTGAACCAGCCCCTTGTGCCCCTTCTTAGGACCCTAAGGGCCTAACCTATCCCAGCCAAACCCCCTGACCGGGCCCCTTAATCATCTGCACGCTGCTGCACACCACCGCCTGCCCTTATGCTTCTCGGGTGGAGTCCTTGTTGAAAAGGCCTCCTCCCAGCCCCTGATTTTCGAGTCCTAGCATGGCTAGGCCTCCTCCCCTGACCCAAGCACGTCCCTAGCCCAGCCATGGTTCCAACCGAACCCAAGCCTAGCCTTTAATCCCATGAAGCCGAACCCTACAGCACATGACAGTAAATTGGTTCCAAAATTGATCCATTCGTTTCCAGCTTGGTTCTGTTAACGTGTGCAGCCTTTTGGGGTGTTTTAGGACTCCTTAAACTTGTGTAAAACATGACCCTAACACATCCTAATCATGGCAGCCCCTTAGGTAGATGAAATTCATGGTTTTTGGATCAAAATACATGTTTTAAAAATAACCCAATATGCATATCCGAAAAATCTTCAAAGTTGCAACTTGTTTTCATGCAAATTCCAACATAAATATATAATATGGTGTGATGATGAGTAAAAGGAGAATATGACGTGTCTTTGTGTATTTTACGCACGAAAACGAAGCGACGATGCGAAGAACGGCGACGTGCACTTTGGCCGAATTTTTTTCTTGAACTATCAAAGCTTTTCCCTTGATTTTTCTTTTGTGTGTGCCGTGTATTTTGAAGAGTTTTGGTGTGCCAAAAATCAGAAAGTGGCCGTGTGTTATGGCGATAATGGGAGGGTTTAACATATTTTATAATTAATTAAATACTTAATTAAGCTTAGGCCCATTAAGCATACAAATTAGGCCTATTAATGCTTAATTAGAATTTAATTAAAATATTAAAAATAATTTTACTTAAATAAGTTTATGAATTTATTAGCTGGGTTGCCAAAACGTTCGTATTTTAGTTGAAAAACCAACACAGATAAAATTTACGTCCCGGCGTATAAAATCACCTCAATACTCCTTATTTTCAAAAATAATAAAAAGCATCACTCATATTTTAAATAATAAAAAAACTATTATTTAATAAAAACATTTTCTATTTTTTCCAGTACTTGGTCTCCGTTCCTCGATCGCAACTTGAATATCTTTTAAAAATACATTTTAATGCAATCATGTAGAAAATATATTTTAAACATGTAAGTATACATAACATAATTAATTTATGTAATTAAAACAATTAATTAAAATACAAAGAAATTTAATAATTGCATGCTAGTGGTTTGCGTGGACCTTTAAATTTTCGGGGCGTTACAAGTCCATATGCATCAGTTCTAAGCATCGGGTAGAAGATTTACTTTTTTGAAAGATGATCTCACTTGCTTCCCTAACTGACAAGCAGAACAAATTTTATTTTTCAAAACTCACATTTTGGTAGACCAATTACCTGTTCATGTTTGTTCAGCTGTGCAATGGTTTTGAAACTTAGATGGTTCAACCTTTTATGTCATAGCCAGTTCAAAGATTGATTTGAGGCTACAAAACAAACTGGCTCATTGGGTTGATTTCTCGAACATACTTTGTATATGTTTCCACATCTATTTCATGTAATAATGATATCACTAGTTGCATTTGTTACAGTACACGCATGTTTATTAAATTCAACTAAATGATTATGATCGTATAATTGACTGATACTGATGAGATTATATTTCAAATTATCAACAAGTAAGTCATTTTCAATAATAATACTAAGCCGTCGTTAATTAGCGACGTTTTAGACATAATCCGTCGCTAATTTTTTTAAGTAAAATAAAAAAAATTAGTTTTATAATTAATAAATCTACCAAAAAAACTTACAATTTGACTAAGCTAATAATATTTATGATCTTAACTAACACTTAAAAATTTACCAAGAATTGAAGCGAAAAAACTTACCCTAAATTGAAACTAAAATCGTCTAAGAGAGAAACATTTATCGTAGATGTTATGCGGTGTGGAGGAAAATATACAGAAAATGCGAGCTTTATAGATAGTTTGCGACGGTTTTGCGAGTAATTATAGACAGTTTGCGACGGTTTTTGGTAAAACCGTTGCTATTAGCGACTGTTTAATATAAATTGTCGCTAATAGCAACAGTTGTTTATTAATAGCGACGGTTAAGCGAAAACCATCGCTATTAGCGACAGTTGTTTAATAGCGACGGTTTTGCACCGTTCGCTATTTTAAAACCGTCGCTAATAATAAAACCGTCATTAAATATAGCCACGGTTTAAGCAAACCGTTGTTGTTCATCCAAAAAACCATCGTTATATATAGCCACGGTTTAAGCAAACCATTGTTGTTTATCTAAAAAACACACTAATCCACAACGGTTTTCTAATACCGTTGTCGTTTGTCCGAAAAAAACGCGGTAATAGACAACGATTTATAAAAAAACGTTATCTTTGACCCCAAAAAAACGCTAAAAGACAACGGTTTTCTTTTAGCATTTTTTTGGGGGTCAAAGACAATTGTCTTCGCTTAAAAAAATTTTTTAATAACAACAGTTTTCACTAAAACCGTTGTTAAAAAATAAAAGAAAACGGTTTTTTTGAAAAACCGTTGTCTTTTAAGTGTTGTGTATTCAGTATTTTCTTGTAGTGATTATCATGGATAAGCTTACCCTAACTCCCAGTTTTACCTTGTGAAGCGTCCCCAAAACTGATCTTGGTACAAGAATATTTGATCAGTTGAGATATCAGTTCAGCGTTTCCAGTCATGTGTCTTGAACATCCAATGTCCAAGTACCAGACTGAATCTTTGAGCAATGTATATATAACATGCAATCACAAATAATAAATAAATTTGGTACCCAAATCTATTTGGGTCCAGAACTGATTCGTCCTTTTGGAACCCAGATTTGGATTAGTCGAACTGATCTACCAGTTTCAGTGTTCCAGATAACCTTCCCTAACTTATGTGTGACGAGTGCGTTGAGGATGATACAACATGTTTTGGTGCTCTTTTAGCCTTATTATTCATCTGTTAGCGTTTTTGAACAAGCTTGCTATCATAATAATTATTATATTAATGGCCTCTTGCTAAGTTTCGTTTACCATAACTGGACTTCTTGGGTGACCAGTTGCTTGATTCATTTGAACTCTTGGGGCTGTACCCAATTCCGTGCCGTTTTGCATTGTTCATATTTTCAGTTAGTATCTCAACCGGCTTACTGAACTCAGGATTTTAATGTACCATTACCGATTTAACCAAGTGAATATACTTCCCTTTGCTCGTATTCAATTTTGGCATTGTATCGCTAGTTGAGGGTTCATCTTGGCTGTTGAACCCCAGACCAGTCTTATCTCCAATTTGTTTTTGTGACCCTTGCATTTCAGTCAGCGTGATTGACGACTTATTCCAAGCTTGAATTACTTCAGTCAGTCTAGAGTTTTTTAATCTTAGCTACTGAATCAAATAATTACTTTCATCCTTTTTAGCTATCATCTTAGCAATCTCCTCATTGACATCAACGCTTTATGTTGATTTTAGACTATCAGCCGTGTCATTTGAGGGATCATTTTGCTTAGCCTTAGCTTCTTCAAAGGAGATAGCTAGCTTGTGGTACTCATTAACCATATCATGCAGTGTGGAAATGAGTTCTTCTCATGTAAAATCAGTAGAACTAAAGTCAAATAATTGATCGCTGCTGGACTCCAGATCTGCATCATCAGCCATTAGGCATTTCACCTCCTCTTCATCATTGGAGCTACTTAAGCTTTCAGTTTACAATGATTCGCTATCATTTTCAGTCCATTTTGACTTATTCTCTTCAGCTACAAATGATTCATGCTTTCTTCTTGATGACTTCTTCTCATCCTTGAATCTTCTTCTATGCTCGAAGGACTTTTTACCCTTTTCAATTGATCTTTTGTTGTCCTTTTTCGGCTTTGAATAATCAGCAATGAAGTGACCAATCTTTTTACAGTTGAAGCGTGCATTTGGTTCCTCCTTTGATTCATTTCTATGATAGTTTCTTTGAAAGGAATCTTGATTCTTTCTCATAAACTTCCTAAATTTCTTTACAAACAATGACATTGCGTCATTGCTTAGTTGTTCTGCTGACTTCTCAACTTAAACTATTGGTTCCAGTTTCAGTGCACTTAGAGCAGTTGTAAGTGGTGGAACTATTGGCTCTCCTTCTCTGGTTTGAATTTTGAACTCGTATGCTTTTAAGTCTGCAAATAAGTCATGTAGCTCAGCCTTATTCAGATCTTTTGATTCTCTCATGGTCATAGTTTTGACATCTCATTCTTTGGTAAGGCCACACATCACTTTTAATGCAATCTCTTTGTTTGAGTGCACTCTTCCTAGTGCATTCATTTTCTTGATCTGCTCATTTCTTTCACATAACTGAATCAACTTCTCCCAAATTTCCTTAGCTGATTTACACATTTTAATTTTGATGAATGTGTTTTTATCTAGTGTCTTGTACAAGATGTCCTTGGAAAAATTGTCCAAGTTTTCCTTTCTTTTATCTTCTGAAGTCCACTCATCACGTGGTTTTTCTATACGATGTGGTGCTCTGTCAGTAAGAGCAATAGCTGTGTTGGCATTCATAATCTTCATGGGCTCGTCAGTTATAAAGTACCTCATGTCATCATCCTGAGAAGTTAAGTGATCCTGCATTTTGATTTTCCAATCGTCAAACTCTTCTCTGGAGAACATGGGGATTTTGTGTAATGATGACATGATTATCAGTTTGAATGTGTGAGAGTATTTTAGACAATATTAACCGCTCTGATACCTCTTGATAGGATCGGTTAATGTAGTTGGAGTGTTTATATAAGGGGTTGAATAAACACTCTGGCTTTTTGCAATCTTTTGAATATGAATCGGTTCTTTAATAGAACTAATCCTGAAATCTTGTTTGTCGATATAAATCAGTCAACTAATGATAGTGTGGAATTAAACTGAAATATAGATTGAATACTAAGGGTGAGGTACTGTAAAAACTGGATAAATAAAAAAATATAACACATGATTTTTATGTATGTTCGGAGTCTTCAAATGCTCCTGCGTCACCCCTTCTATCTCAAAAATAGGTTTTTCACTAAAAAGCTTTGATGTATTACAACAGATTATAATATTCCACTTCAGTTGTACTTATATATTGTCAAACTGAAACTCTTAGTTTTTCAATACCTCACAGTAAATAACTGAATCACTCTTAAAGAATAGCGTGAATGCTACAAATAAATACAATGAAATAAGAGATTGAGTGTGCAATTTGTAAACTGAGAAATTCTTGAGATTGTATCGTAGCTGATTGATGATCGTAGATAATTTGTCCATTATGTTTCACCAACCTTCTCAACTGAGTCGATAAGTTATATATAGTCTTCGATTCCAACGATCACATTGAATATATTTAATAACTAATATATGTTGAATCGTCGTTTAGTCCAAGTAGATGACTTTATCTGACAGTAGTATGAAGTATCAGACTGTTCTGCTCTATTTCATCTGTTCTGCTTTAGTACGAACTGTCAGTCTGTCGGCTCATACTACAACTGATGACGTGGCTAACTAATCAAGAGTCAACTTGTCGACATATCAGTTCAGCTAGACAACATCAATTCTAACTGATGTCATTTCAGTTTTGAATACTTTAGTTAATAAAGGTTTTTTCAGTTCAGTTATGCAAAGTCTTCAGTTCTAATTACCCATTCGTTTACTCAACTATGTGTTATTGGTTTTAAGACTTATTTATACTTATATGAACTCAAGTTCTTAATCCATTTAATTTCGATAGGTCTTCTTTCAGTTACGATATCTTGATTACATCAGTTCAGTTTGGTTCATCAGCTCTCTTGCATATTTATTTGTCAAACTCTGAAACTTCATAATATTCCAACAGAATATTTGTCTGCTGCTCTGAATAATTTTTTGTCTTCAAGAGAAAAATTCTCCCCATCGTGCTTCAATAAGTTGATGAAAATGGAATTTCAATTCTTGACAGATATTGTTGCAAAAACTATCTTGATAAAGACCAAAATCTTTGACAAATTGATAAAAAGAAGGTCCAGGTGAGGTTTGCTATTACTAATTGGAAATCAAGTCAATTGGAGATTTGTTTTGTTCAAGTCACTGTAAAACCCAAGATTTTATGACCGTGATAATATTTTAAGCATGCTAGGATTATTCAATCTTTGGGTATCTATTTCATTATTTTATTTAAGAAGTAAGATTTGCAATATTTTCTAAAGTTGGGTGGATAATTTTATCGTGTACAATATTTTTGAAGTTCAAGACTTAAGATAATATTGTGCATATATTTTGAACTTGGGATAATAATTAAGTCTATCTCAATTCAAGAAATTAAATAAGGAATTTGGATATAAGCAGATAAAGTTGGAAATATAAATTCAAAGTTGGAAAGATTTTTACCAAAGTTGGAAAGATTTTTACCAGATAAAGATCTAAGATTTGATATACATGGATAAAGATTAAGCAGAGGATAATATAATCCCTAAATTTCGAAATATCCAAGGGATGGATATTTAGATTCGAAATATTATCATAGATAACGGATAAAAAAATGATAATTATCCTAGATTTAAAGTTTGATTCAAAGTTCAAACGCGAGGATAATACACGATCAGGATAGCAGCCACATCCCTATAAATAAGAGAAGCTCCCATTCAGAATTTACACCTCATTTACACATCAAATTTTCGAGTTTTTCCTCTCTAAATTTCAAAATTCCTCTCCAAAAATTCTGCACGAGTCATCAAAATTTTGTCCAAGTTCATAAATTCGTTTCTCTTGCTCGGGTACTCGGAATCCAATCTCCACCGTTCAGAATGTTCTTCCATATGTTTCAAATAACATATCCAAATTTCGACCAAATCCAACGTTTAGTTTTTCTAGCCTTCTCAAGAAAACTGCTCATATTCTAGGAGGGAACATCATACTTACGGTTTTTCGTCTATAAACTGGATAAAACGACTTCCAAACCCGATCTCCACCATTCATAATTTGTTGACTTACTTTTAAACATGCTGTGAAGTTTTGAGCCCGATCCAACGGTTCAATAAGGCGCAATGAATTTTTCAAGACGACTGATTTTTCGGCGATGGTGCAACTGCGTTTTGGAAGTGTCGGTTGCGTGATTCTCCTATGGTTTTCGAATTCTTCATGTTTTCTTCCAGGTCTAAGGTAAGTGAGCTTATTTTAAAGATTAAAATTAGTTATGCATGTTTTTTCGTTTTTATGAAAATACGGTCGAGTACACCTTTTTCTTTTACTCCATTCTTGTGTTGGTTGTCATGTGGTTTTGGACACTGTGAGTATTCGACTGTATATGGGAGGTAATCTCAAACATGATATGACCTTTACACGGTGAGGATGTAACCGATCTGGCCTCGTCCCCTTAGAAGAGTAAAAATTAGGGACTGATATCAGTAAACCATAGAAAGTTGAGGAATCTCAGTGTCTGGTAAATGTTATGCATATGATATGAATGATGTTATGCAAGTCATGTGATTTTGAAATTTTATGCATATTGTTATATTGCGCTCGAACGGCCCCCACTTGCTGAGTATTTCCCAAAATACTCACCCCTTACTCTACTCTCCCCAGAGAAATCAGAAGAAGAAATAGAGAAAGAAGAATCAGACACCAATTTTGGTTGATAGTGGACGCATGAAGAATTTTAATTAAGAATATGTTCTTGTGAGTTTTTAATTCAAATTATAAATGCTTCCGCAGATTTTTATCGTTTTCAGAGTTACTATTGTAAAGACGATTCCATTTTTATGATATTTATGATATAAACTGGTTTTGGTTTATACTGTACTACGAGGCTTGTTGTTTAGCAATTATGTGATTGTTGAATAACGTCGATGTCGACTAACCCCGGTCTCGGGGCGTGACAGTCACTTTCTGAGATGGTTCAAAAGAAGAGTACTACTGGTTTTGTTGTGCATATCGGTAAACTTCTCAAGGATGTTGGTTTTGGATTCACTTCTGAGAAGGATTGCACTTCCATCACAATGATCAAAGCTGATAATGTGGAATCTTCTGTGCCTGAATTTTTCACAGCAAAGAATGAAATCAGGGTTCAACAAGATGCTGCTCAAAAGCAGAAGATGATCAAGAGGAAGCTTATCACTATGGTCAGTGATTTTGAACAAATTAAGTCTGAAAAGTCCTATGTTCCCATTCGACCCCCTCCAAAATAAAATCCATCAAAGAATAAATCCAAACCTAATATATGCATAAAGAAAAAAACACTTATTTCGGATCTATGCTCCACTCCATCCCTGTCTGAAAGTGATAACCTACCATTTCACCAAGTCTTCAAACCTACTGCTGCTTCTGCACTACAAGACCCTCTACCCAAAAACACTCTATTTCATGCCCCAACACCAAAGAGACCAACATCTGCAGGCTCAATCTCTTTCCTCATTGCTTCACAAATGACAGGAGGAGGTCATACAAGATCCTCTTCCAGAATCTACATGATCTGAAATTAAGAAACCAGTTTTCACTTATAAAGGCAAAATGCATGTTCTTCATGAAGAACAAGTGTAAACATGCCCCCAAATCTTTTGTTCAGACTTCCATCGACCTCCACATGGAGGAAATTGAAAGATCTACTGAATAAGATATTGTTTATTTTGATGTCTGGGTCAAAATCCGCACAATTTTGCATCTTTCAACATTCAAATCCAAGGGTGCTTATTCCAAGGCCCTGAAATATGAGAAAATGGTGTTCGCTACTGCAAAAACAGAATTTCTCATTGAAACAGTGAACATAAGAAATTACATTCTTTTGAAGCTCAAGATTAAGAAGTTTAGTGAGACTGTTCTAAATTCAAATTATGATTTCTAAGGTCCAACTGCCATTCATGATCAAGCAGCTATCACTCATCTCTCTTCTGATTTTATAACTTTAAAGATTACAATAATGCTTATTTTAGAAGAATTTAAGTGAGGATGTCGTAGTTGGAATTATAGAACCATACAAGGTCAAGCCAGTTAAGGAAAGAACCAAAACCCCTCCAAAGGATGAGGTTTCCAGTAATCCTGGACATTCAACTGCCCAAGTGTCAATTGTTGTTGCTGCTTCAGCTCTTGAAGAATCTAATTCTTTGTTACTCTTATCTGTAAGTGAGTTTTCAGAAGTAGAAGAAGTGAGAAATTCAATTGTTCAAGAAGCTGATGCAAAAGTCACTGTTGCTGATGACTTGATAGCTTTTGTTGTGTCGTCTCACCCGTGAAATTGAACAACAGATTGTCGTTGCTACCGATGCTCCCCAAGTCCAAGTATCTGTGATTCCTGATCTTGAAATGTTCTATGTTGAACATTAACAAGAAATGAGAGAAATCTTGGCCATTATTCCGGAACCAAGTATGCATGTGACTACAATATTGTTCAAATGCCTAATGTACCAGAACTAACTATTGATCCAACTTCTGCCTTGGTTCTATATTGTGAGCATAGTAGAAACTTCTATTAACAAGTCATTACATGTTTCTCGCTTATCTGATATTAAAGAACGTATGGACGCAAAATATTCATCTAATAATAATCAGAATGCCCTAGAAATTGAGATCGAAGATGTTAAGCGTAGCTACAACAAAATCATTGAAGTCATCAAAAGCATTACTTTTGAGCAAGTTTATGTTAAATGTGCTTTCGACCTTTTCAAAGATCATCTGGCTAAACAAATGTTATCCATCTACGAAGACGCGAATAAAATGACCTTTCAGCTTTCTAGTCTTAAATCCAAATTTTTCAGAACTCAAGAAAATATCATACTAGCTCAAACTGATCTGTCATTTTCTGCTACTGCCCATACCGACTCTCTCCGTTCACTCGATTCCGAAATCGAAGCTCTAGATACTAAGTTTACTAATCAATCTCAATCTATTCAGACTTTGAACAACCGAGTTGGCAACCTTACTAAGCGCTTATTTGAATTTATTCATTGGGTCAAAGCTAGTGCTGCCAAAAAGATAGAAGAAGATGTTAGAAAAAGAGCAGAAACAGGATTTGCACAAGATCAATATGAGAGTGAAGATAAGGAAATCCATAAAGATGAGTAGACTAAATATCAATTTTTTTTAAAAAAAAAAAGTTATATTATTTTGGATACAATTACTTCATTTATCGTTATGATCTTGATATTCTCACTTTGCTTTATTTCTGCTCTAATATTATCTGTTTTATAATATTCTGGGTTTTGACATCACCATAAAGGGGAAAATTGTTAGGCCGTCTTTATTTGCGGTGATGTACTACTTAAGAAAACCAGAACTTTAGTTGACGTGCTGCTTAAGAAAACCAGTACTTTAGTTGAGGTACTGCTTAAGGAAAACCAGAATCGTAGGGTTCTGCTGATTTTATGGTTAAGAAAAATCAGAACACTCACAAAGGAGAAACTCCAATAGGTAGCCAAGATCATACATTAATATAGATTACAACATTTCATAACCAGAAGCAGTAGACTTTGTTCTTGTCTCTTATGATAACATGTCAGACTAACATCAAATCATATATTCTTTAATAAGAGATTGGTAATATTTGTTTTGTGTGCATTATCCATCAGAGGGTGTCCTTATTTAATATGATCGTTCTGAACAAAAATACACTTCATTTAATGTCGTTAAATGAACCGTACAAGATCATTCATTACTCTCTTTACCAGTCTATTATTTTATTCAAGTACTCTCAACAGATAAAAGAAATGTTTTTGCTTGAACCTTAAAAGATCAAGTATATAAATGCTTCTCAAAAATTCACAAAATATCTCTCGAACTCTCTAACTCTAAATTTACTGTGAATAATCTTTCAAAAATACTCAAGCTTTTCAAAGCCTCAGAAAAATCAGCACATGCTTAAAACTTTATCGGATCAAAAAGATCATTTGTATTATTCTTATTCACACTCCTTCATTGTTCCAATTACTGTAATGTGTGAAGCATTTGTAATACATTAAAAGAATCTTTCCCATAATTAAATCTCTTAAAGTGTTGAGTTGTAACACTAGAAGTTTCGGTAGGAAAAGTAGATCTCCTGAAGTGGGTTTGTACGAGTGTGTATCAACCAAGACTTCTAGTGATACCTTATGGAAACAGAAGAAGGGGAGACGTGGAAGAGTTTTGTCCTTCGAACTTTCAGAAAAAATTCTTGTATCTTATCATCTTCTACTGCTTGCATTTTCACTAAAATGTTGTTTATTGATTTCGCACTTACCAAAGTTGTATGTTGCACTTTCAATGAACTAGGCCAGCTTATGATTTCTTAAAACATTTCAGAAGCACATTTTTCAAAAAAAAAAAAAAATTTGAAGTTTGAATTGTTTATCCATCTCTTTTTTTCTAAACACTTCACCTATCCTAACAAATTTATACATAAGTTTATATCTCTTTGAATATTTCATGATTTTTCTTGAAAAAAAAAAAAAACTAATTCATTATCACAATCAATTAGCGTGATGAATTTCTTCGCTTTTACATAAAAAGTCAGTTTAACTTATTTGACGGGGAGTCGGAGTGGGCCTGGAGCATTGTTGTCATCGTCAGTGGAAAATGCTTATTTTATGGTTGAAAATGCATATAGTATGAATGGTTGCCTTATTTTTTATTTTTCTAAAAAAAAACTGTTTGAATATTATTATATATAACTTTATTAGATAATTAAATATTTCTCTGAAATAACATATTATGCAATATTATTAATATCCGTCAATTTGATACCAATTTAAATCATCTTCCCAAATTTAGCTATAAACAAATTAAATGTAACAAAAACAAAGTTATTTTTCAAACCTCCCAATTTTTCTTTCTTTCTTTTTATTTTAGGCAAAAATTTGTGTGAGACGGTCTAACGGGTCATATTTTGTGAAACAGATATCTTATTTGGATCATCTATGAAAAAGTATTACTTTTTATGCTAAGAGTATTATTTTTTATTGTGAATATCGGTAGGGTTGACCCGTCTCACAGATAAAAATTCGTGAGACCGTCTCACAAGATACCTACTCTTTATTTTATAAATGTTAGGCAAGTCTAAAGTCTTTGATTTTTTATTTTTCTGATCATATTTCATCCCATGATAAAGTTTAAACATAATATTTGATAGGAAAAAAAAAGAAGAAGAAGAAGTTAATTAATATAATTATATTTTATAATTCTAATGTATTTAAGTTGATGGTTATCTAATTTTGCAGTCCTTTCTCACTCTGTATCTGTCACGAAGTCATGGGTCAATTATGTAAACCAGTCAACGACTAGGAAACTTCCGAGTTCCTAACTTCAATCTCACCATTTCGAACTAAATAACCACACAAAAACAAAAACATAGAAATATCTTAATACCATTTCACGAGTTTGTTTCAGTTATTTGAAAATTAATTTAATATGGTCAGTATTCCATAAGGATATATGATCCAAGTGTGCGTGTGTGTGGATCAAACAACAACTGTGAGAAAAGTGACAAAATTTTGCCTCCATTTTCATTTTTGCTCGTTTCTGTATGGGCTTTCTCAGTTTATTGGTGTTCTTTGTATTTCATCGTTTTCTTCTGGTGTTTTGTCATTCCAAGTGTCCCTTTTCCTTCCCTTGTCAAAATCTGACAATGGAGTATCCCTTCACCAAGTTCGTCCCCGAATGCGGGTTAATCAAGATTGATTGCGATTCTCCTTCCACACCAAAACTTCAGCATGTGGATGAAGGGTTAGAGTGGGATGTCATGAATATAAATTTCAGCTCACAGAAATTATTTGTACGAGATAATATCCTTAAACATTATTTGAATACACGTAGTTGTCCTTCCAGTAGTGTTCCTCTCTCTATATTTCCTAATATTTCATTCACAATCTCCCCAAATCTCACCATCTTCAAATGTGACAAAGCTTTAACTGATATCACAATTGTGGAAGAGCATTTCAAAAGTTCCGATTGCGAAAATTTCACATTATATTATAGAAACCCAGCGGTTGGAAATCTTCCGAACGAGACTGATCATCTCCCTTCAGGATGTCATTCGATTCAACTGCCTCTGAATCCTAATGGGAATTGGAATGATGGCTTGTTCGCACTGCTTACTTACTACTATACTATTGAGTGGCATGTTGAACCAACCAAAGGTCAGAATTATGTTGTTTATTAATTACTTGCAAAGTTTGTCTGTCTTCTTGGCGTAAAATTCAATCATATTAATGTCTGTTGTTTGTCTTCATTCTTTGTGCTAGTTAACCAGAATCAAGCAGATCCTTTTTCTTCTTATATTGTTAAAGATTATTTTCATCCGGACACCTTAATGTTATACCCCGAACATTGACCACATCGTTTCCTCGTTTCTATGTTTTTCTAAATTCTCCTTGGCACAGTGTCTTATCTAAAATTGTTCTGTTTTAGATCCGGTCCAAAAGGATCTGCTTAATCACTGTTAACTAGCACTAAGAATGAAGATTTGTCTTGCCGGAAAAAGAAAAAACATAGGATGGTGATTAGGAAGTTAATTAGTTGATGATGACAAATAAAATTATTTAATCCCACAAAAATTTAGGATTGATGAAACATAGAAAGAATATGCTTTTAAAAATTATACGTGTAATTTGATTTACTTTTTGTTGAACTACCAAGTGTTTCTGTTGGAGTTGTCTTAGATTTCAGTGGAACAAAAGAAAACATACAGACAAGATCAAGGTAAAATCTATTGCAATGTAGATAGCTGCCAAAAGCTAGTTTATGAGTCCTAATTGGGTTAGGAGCCAGTTGTGTTGCGGTATAGATAGGATTCGTTATGGTCTTGATTGTTGCTGCAAATAGCTGATAGTGCAGCGACAGCGTGAGTGAGAAATTCGAGCGCGAGATCTTGGAACCGTGAGGACGCGAAATTTTCTAACCTCGAAATTTTTCTAATCTCAAAGTATATTTTAAACTGTTTTTCGTTGCTAGATATTTTTTGCATGTTAATTAATTATGTTTAGAGTAACGAAGCCTCACATATAATAAAAGGAACATCTAGTTAGAGTAAGATACTTTGAAAAATACACATGATAGATCCAACTGAGATATGTGGAGGGAAAGGATCGTATTACATATTACATAATACATACTAATTGTGACTTGAGACCTTCCCAAACAATAGTAGTTTGTTCTAAAAGGTATAGATACTAATTATGATTTAGAGGGGTCAACAAAAATATAATTTTGGCCATCGATATTTAATGAATATTAATCGATCGATAGAGGCTTTCAGGTGATACATGCAAAAGAGCAAATTGGTTTATAAGTAAACTAAAAAGAAATTGTGATCACGACACAAAAAGTGATAACACTTAAAGTGATATCACAATTTCCTTGTTACTTAGTATAACACTTAAAGTGATATCACAATTTCCTCGTGGATGCCAGACAATGATTGTACCAATTCCAACAGATCAACTCAAGTCTCAATACGTTCAATAATCTTATAAAAGCCAATGTATCGAGGTGACAATTTATCTCTCATACCAAAACGAACAATATCTCTAAATGGTGAGATTTTCATAGACACAAAAATTTCCAACTTGAAATTCCAAAGGTCTTCGGCATTTATTATCATAACTATCCCGATGATCCTGAGCTGCTTTCATTCTCTGAAGAATCAACAAGACTTTGTCATGCATTTTTTGAACAATCTCGGGTCCAGTCAATTGCTTTTCATCTAACTCATCCCACCGGAGAGGTGATCGACATCCTCTACTATACAAAGTCTCAAAAAGAGTCATACCAATAGTCACCTGAAAACTGTTATTGTATGAAAATTCCAATAATGGTAAACATTTCTGCCAACTTTCCTTCAAATCATAACTAATGCTCGAAGCAAATCCTCAAGTGTCAGGATTATACGCTCTGTCTGATCATCTGTTTGAGGATAATAAGCAGTGTTCATCACAAGTTGTGTAACTTTTTTTTTTGGAAACTTATCCAAAATTTTGAAGTGAATCTAGGGTCATGATCTGGGACTGTTGCAAATAGAACTCCATGCAGTCTCACTACATTATCTATATACAAATGAGCAACTTTCCTTTAAAAATAAGTTATTTCATATGGTATAAAGTAAGCAGATTTAGCCAATCTATCGACCACTACCCAAATAGCATCGAAACGAGAAGTAGTGACAAATGAATGACAAAATCAATAGCCACATGTTACTAATTCCACTGAGTAACTTCAAAACTATGCATTGAGCCTTCTAATTTCATGTGTTCTGCCTTTGACTTGTTGACATATTATGCACGAAATACAACTCAACAACATCATTCAAGTTCTTCCATTCAAAAGAATAAAAACATTTGAATGAATTGTGAATCCGGATTTATATCCTTGAATAGTAGATCATAATACGTCTGACAATGAACATTTATTTTCTGAGCAGTTGCGATAATCTGAATCAATTTTGGTTCACCAGAAATTGGAGACACACAAATAGCATTTCATTTTATCTGGAAATATTAAGCAGAATTGCACTTGTAATCTTGGAATATCGGTAGAGGATAACTTAGCATCATCAATGGCATACATCTTTCTTAGTTAATGTTGGATCATACAATCGTAATCTTTTAAAAAGACTCATCCAACATCTTTGTCTCATAATCATATCAGATAATATTTCATACTTTATGGTCTCAATAAATCACAAATTGTTCCCAAAAAGATATTGTCTCCAGATTTTTACACGAAAAGTTTCCATATCCAAACCATTTGTTTACTCTCTAAGATCTAGTTTATGAGGAAACGACACATATATTATATTCATATAATCAATTAGTGTCATCATACTGCTGGAAAATAAGTTTAAAATTACGAAGATTTACTAACTGGCAAACTCATAGCTAGAACTTGATGTGTAAGTCACAACCATTATTCCTCACTACACAACGATAACTTATGATGTCATATAATGTTACTCAAACACTAAATCCCGATTATCAAAACATCTACACGGTTACGAGAAAATTCACTTGATGCAAGAAATCAAATAGATAGATCATAGCATAATCCAGCCCAAATCATTATCATTTTGGATTATGAAAATAAACCGATATCAAAGTAATGTTGATCGATACAAAATATAATATCAAAAGCATTACAGACAAACAAACGGGTTGAAGGTAGAATCTTAGCGAATGAAACAACTCATTCACAATTCAATGCTAAAAGTAATCTAATAACAATTAAGGCTCCAAGAATAATGAATCACTCTCCTTCCGGTGTAAGATAGGTTCATTCATGTTCCCTAAGCCTGCCAGAAGTCGTTCATTGTCCGTGCAACCTCATGACATGGGCGAACACCCCCTCGACCTCTTCGGTCCTGGGCCTCACACAACAAGATTATATAATTATGTTTATCATCCATCCATTGGTAATGACATCATTCCCAAATAACAAGACGTCCCACAATCAAGGGCAGTTAGCGTCGCCTCATTCACGAGGAATCCACACGCAAGTAAGCAAAAGGGGAATAGATATTACATCGAGGGAGATAGGACAATGCCTATATCAAGAGTTGAGAGTGATGATAACTCAAGTTCATATGGGTAATAACAAGTCACTTGTCAATTAGTTGAGCTACTGTCCATTATTTTATATCATGTTTATCTTTATGGTGTAGAACAGTGTGTAAATTGATGTTGAATCTTTGCTCTTAATGAGTCGATAGCCCGATATCAGATGGTGTGTTTAACTTTAGTGCACACTTGATGGATGTGTCACCTATGTGAGTGTAGAGGTGTGGCTGCCTCTTGTGGGAACTTGGGGAGGTTCTCTAAAGCGCTCACGAAAATCAGAAATGGCGCAAGGCCAAAATGTGCCCAACCACTAGAACAACTCCTTGTAGAAAAGTGAAGTGCGGGAGATAATTCACTTTATTCACATCAGGAAGACAGGTTCATAGAAATCTAATTCCACCGATCTTCTGTGGATTAAA
Source organism: Primulina huaijiensis (assembly GCF_012295235.1). Taxonomy (NCBI): domain Eukaryota; kingdom Viridiplantae; phylum Streptophyta; class Magnoliopsida; order Lamiales; family Gesneriaceae; genus Primulina; species Primulina huaijiensis. The sequence goes on from NC_133313.1 coordinate 5,026,581, forward strand.
ACTTATTCTCCCTACATGTTGGTTCATACCCCAAAGGCACCATCACTTATGCATTTCTTTTCTCGATTTGCCAACATGAGTTTTTATCATCTTTATCAAAAAATTTCTTTGAAATATGTGGGGGATTGTTGGAGTTTTTACATGATATTTATATTTCAAAGAAAGAAATTATTTATTTTAATTTCTAAATTAATGGTAGTAATTTTTCATATTAATACCTAGTTATTACCATTGAATTTTTAGCAGTTTTCTATCAATGTTTTCAATTATTATTAGTATTCATGATGATCATTAAATCTTTGCTAGTTTTTATGTATTTATAATATACACATTCTTGAAGAGAAATGAGGAATTACATATTAATCTATCACAAAGATATACAATTTTCTCTTGAGAATTTTGTTATGTAATCTAGCAATTGTGTATTCTAGTCATTTATGTGCTATAAATTGAGATCAATCTTCTTCTTTACTTCTTTTACCAATGTGACATAATACGTGAGTTGTTCATGGAAGCCTTGCTCTGAACCGTGCAACTTGCGAGGAAGACGAGATCGTAATATTCTGTGGAGTATTTGGTCATAATCATGTTGCATCGTAGTATTACCCTTGAGGAGGCGAAAATACTCTTTAGTAGTGCTCCAGCACACCCCAATCTAAATATACCAAAATTTCCAACAATTTCATCATAATCTCCCCAAATCTCACCCTCTTCAAATGTCAGCAACCATTTGATAGCGAAAGGGCTGAAGAACATTTCGAAGACGACAATAATTACACCAGTTGTACATCCATCTTTAAGTATTGATTGCATTAATCATCATGCACCTTAATCAGTTTATACTTTTTTATCGACATTGATCCGGATGGTAGCCCTTTTCTAGGTGCTCTATCCGTTATACGAACTCTTAACGAGAGTACCGATGTTAGGTTATAAACTCAAAAGGGCTATCATTCCAAAATACTTGTCTATTAGATGATGTAACCTCTTGAGTAAATAACTATTTATTAGTTTAATATATCAATGGACAATTGTAACACCCTAGGATGTCATTTGATTCAGCTGAGAAAGGGAGCGATGACTTGTTCAAACTGGTTACTTATGAATATACTATTGAGTGCCATGTTGAACCAACTGAAGGTCAGTTTTGTTGTTTATTACTAGCAAAAAGAACCAACTTTTATGCTAACATATGAAGTCGTGGTCTTCTTGGCGTAAAATTGAATTATATTAGATTTTCTGTCTCTTGAGTAACTCTCTTGTTTGTTTGTCTTCATTCTTGGGCTGTATGTATACTTGAGCTGGGATATTAAATAAAAATTTTTTCTTACCGTAAATTTGGTTGCAGGAAACGACAAGAAGAAGAAGAAAGTGATACTAGCCGCAGGTATTAATGTCTGTCTGATTACCGTGTTTCGATCTTACTATCTTAGTATTCCCGTTTCCATACCTTAATGAATCTGATTTATGGTACATAGCTATAGTGGGGGCTGTGCTTTTTGTCTGCTTGTTGGCCTGTTTCATAATCTGGCGAAACAAGAAACGAGTCACAGATGCCTACCGCCTTCCAAGAAACATATCCTCGGATCCCTCCTCGAACTCAGACATCGAAGGCGGCAGCTTATACTTGGGAATCCCTGTATTTTCCTACACAGAACTTGTGGAGGCCACAAATAACTTCGATTCTTCCCGAGAACTCGGTGATGGAGGCTTTGGAACCGTATATTATGGTACCAAAAATTGTCTCTTTTCTTGTCAGCATGTAAAATAAGTCCATTTCTGCAGTTTTTAAGTATAGTTTCACTCATCTGTTTATGACTAACTAGGGAAACTCAGAGATGGAAGAGAAGTTGCGATAAAACGACTCTACGAGCATAACTATAGAAGGGTCGAACAATTCATGAACGAGATCAAAATTCTTACATGTTTGAAACATCCAAATCTCGTTACACTGTACGGCTGCACCTCCAGAAGAAGCCGAGAATTATTGCTTGTTTATGAGTACATTGAAAATGGAACCGTAGCCGATCATCTCCATGGCGAAAGAGCCGACGAATCCCCACTAACATGGTCCATTCGCCTGAACATAGCCATAGAAACAGCAACTGCGTTAACTTACCTGCACAAATCAGACATAATCCACCGCGACGTGAAGACGAACAACATATTACTCACTGGTAACTTCCGCGTCAAAGTTGCGGATTTTGGGCTGTCAAAACTCTTCCCAATCGATGCAACTCACATATCCACCGCCCCTCAGGGGACTCCCGGGTATGTCGATCCCGAATACCATCAATGTTACCAACTCACAGGTAAAAGTGACGTATATAGTTTCGGGGTCGTGCTAGTAGAGCTCATATCATCCATGCCTGCAGTGGACATAAACCGGCATAGACGTGAAATAAACTTAGCTAACCTCGCATTAAACAAGATTCAAAGTTGTGCTTTCGACGAACTAATCGACTCGTCTCTCGGATACGGCACTGATGCCGAGGTAACCAGAATGACCACTTCCGTGGCCGAGTTGGCTTTCCGGTGTCTGCAACCGGAGAAGGAGATGCGGCCATCGATGGACGAGGTGTTGGATTATCTGAAGGATATTCAGAGGGGGGATGAGGAAAATAGGAATGGGAAGATGCTTCATTCACCCGAGACAGATGAGGTTATGTTGTGGAAGAACAAGAATTTGCTGTCACCTGCGCCCGTTACAGATAAATATATTATCAGTAGCTCTACTATAGAAAGTTCCATTGAATGAGATTTTTGTGTGCATAAGTTTGATATATGTATGTATATCTATATCTATATGTAGATGGTAAGATTGCAATACTCAAAGCACCCTTTATCTTTTGTTTGGATGGACCATATTATTTTAAGTTTAGGATCTTATAATCTCCCAATTGATATGCAATTTTTTTTATGACAAAGTATGTGAGATTTAAAGTAAACAAATAATTAACCATATTGGTATCTCATATGTATTCTCCTAAGAAAATAAAATTATCCTCTAATCATGTCATAATTTACCGAAATCCAATAATTATTATCTCCACATGCACTTGGTGTTCTCACATCTCTTACATTATCATCACCTAGCGTGTTCGTTTAAACCGAAAACTGTAAATCCAGATCGACTGAAACGAAAATGGAATATTTTAATTCGGATATAAATGTGAAAATCAATGTTTATGTGGTTCAATTTCGAATTATATAAAACCGAAATTTAATTATATTAATAATTTTATTTTTCTTTAGATTATATATCTTATGAAATGAAATTTGTTTTTCTATTTTTAGTTCATTCTTTTTTATTTAATTTATTTAAAATTTATATTTAAATATTTTATTAAAAAAATAATANAATAACTGAACCGTTTTGATGGAAAATTGAACTAAACCGAAAGAAAATGGTTATGATTTCGAATTATATATTTCTAAAATCAAAAACCGAAATAAATTGTGTAAAACCGAGCCCAACCGACCGATGAATATCCTCATAGTCACTCCACTTATGGTGCAGCGACATAAATAATACAGTAGGTGATAACGGAAAATATATCCACCATTTAATTTTTTTTTAAAAAAAAAAGAACTCTTAAACTATAAAAACATTTAATATATTTTTTAAAGGATCCATGTTCTGGAAATGAAATCCTTTGTATATGACTTCCTGCTAATTTCAATTATATACAAAAATTATTTGCCAAATAATTAATATTAGCATAATTTTATTCGCACAACCTACGTGACATATTTCGTAGAGACATATCGTAGACAAACCTCCAGTCAGTAATCGTCCAAAAAAATAATAATCGCATTGCCGAACCACATTTACTAGAGATTTGTATAATTGGCGTCTTTTGGATCATCGTTATGCGAGTCCGTCTCCAACACCCGGCCATTCCTCTCAACTCTCATGGCATAATATATTAATACAGTCCAAATTCTAAACATAACTCATCATGCAATTTAATCTAGTTTTCAAAACATAGAATCCTTAAATCGTAAAAACAGCTAAACATGTACTGAAAATCGCTGAAAATATATATCGTGTAAATATGCAGGTGATAACATTAAAACATTTAAACTTACATACTTGAGGTTTGAAGACTGAGCTGCAAAAGCTGGCGGTGGCACAACCCTATACATGACTCTTGCTTTGATACCAACTGAAATGGCTACTACTTAAATATTTTTTTTTGTAAGGTCATTTTCGAAAATTATATCTTTATGCATGCATGCAATAGTATCTGAAAATTTCACATTTAAAAATAAAATTAATCAACTAACAGATGAAAATACTGCAGTTTTAAAAAAAAGGACAATTCGTCAACCCTCGACATACTTTTTAAAAATAAAACAAATATGAAACATGTGAAATTCCTGATAACCATCAACCTAATAAAAAGAATGAGTATGAAAATATCCATCCACTCCTAACTCAAATCATGATGTGCGGAAAATAGTTTTTGAATTCTAAGTTTTGTCAAACACCTAAAAGGGAAAATTGTTAGAATCAGAATTTGGGAGTTTGACAAATTAAGTGTTTAAAGTTGCCCGAACTGATAGACTCAACTGACTGCAACGTAACTGAAATTACGTAACTGAAGTTGTCCGAAATGATTATTAATGAGCTAAAAATCGAAGGCAACTGAACTGATAAAAGCTAATTGAAACTGTGTAGTTAACTGGACGATCAGTTGAGACTGGTCAGTTACACAGTCAGATCATATAATCGGCTATAGAGTCAACTGATAAATCAGCTTGACACGTCATCAGTTATGAACGTAGCCAACAACCGACAGTTGTACAAAAGCAGCCTGAAACTTGTAGTGGGAACGCCGCATATCAGAACGCTACAGTGTACTGTGTCAGAAGAATGATGACGTGTCTAGACAAGACAAATCAACGGATATAATTATTTGAACGCATCCAATGTTACCGTTGAGAAGCAAAGCTTATAAATAGTCGAGAAGTTCAGCTGAGAAAAGAACTTTAGCGCACGCATTCATTTCAAAGTAAACTCTTCAGTTAAAAGCTTTCAAAGATCAAATTCAAATAGCTCAAAATTATCATATATATTCATAGCATACAGGCTATATTTTGAGCATTAGCACAAACACTTTTTGTTCTTATATTCAATCTATCTTAGATCAGTTGTGCTTAGAAAAACACATCAGTTGTGTACTGATAATATTGTATAGATATTAAGAGTTTAAATTTGGCACACTACAAGAAATTTAACATACAACCACACTCAAAAGACAACGGTTTTATCAGAAACTGTTGTCTTTTTTCCTTTTAACAACGGTTTTTGTTAAAACCGTTGTCTTTCTCAATATTTCTTTGTCAAAAGACAACGGTTTTTAAAAAAACGTTGTCTTTATGGGTCAACGACAACGGTTTTAGCAAACCGTTGTCTATGGGCGTGTTTTGGTTGCTAAAGACAACGGTTTTTGTTAAAATCGTTGTTGTATATGGGTTACGACAACGGTTTTAAACCGTTGTCTATTAGCGTGTTTTTTAGGACATACGACAACGGTGTTAGAAAATTGTTGTCGATTAGCGTGTTTTTTAAACAAACAACAACGTTTCATTAAAACCGTTGCTTTATTTAGCGACGGTTTTGCTAAATCCGTCGCTAACGTTAGCGACGGTTTCAGAAACCGTCGCTAGTTTTAAGTTTAAAATCGTCGCTAATTTTAGCGACAGTTTATAATCCGTTTCTATATTTAGCGACGGTTTTAAGTAAAACTGTCGCGTATATGAAAATAGCGACGGTTTACTAATACCGTCGCTAAATATGGAGACGGATTACAACAACAGTCAGCTACATTTAGCGACTGTTTTTTAATACAACCGTCGCTATTTTAAATTTGCGACGGTTTATTGGAATAACCGTCGCTAATAGCGACTGTTTAACCAAAAAACCGTCGCAATTGTCTATAAATATCAGTTTTTTCGTTCCATTTTTATTCTCATTACTTAACAACAACCGTCGTTATTTTAAATTTGCGACGGTTTATTGGAATAACCGTCGCTAATAGCGACTGTTTAACCAAAAAACCGTCGCAAATTGTCTATAAATATCAGTTTTTTCGTTCCATTTTTATTCTCATTACTTAACAACACTTAAAATTTTTCTCTTTTACAATATTTTATAATATTTTAATTTCGATTTAGGATAAATTTTTTGTTTTATTTTTTGATAAATTTTTAAATCTTAATTAAGTTAGGATTGTTGTCGAATTGTAATATATTGTAATTTTTTTCGATTTGTTAAATTATTAAAAATAATTTTTTTTATTTTACTGAAAACGTTAGCGACGGAAATGATAAATTAACCGTCGCTAATTAGCGACTGAATTTATGAATAAACTGTCGCTAATTTTAGCGACGATATTTAATATACCGTCGCTGATTTTAGCGACGATGGTTTACATGATTTCCGTCGCTACTTGACGACGGTTTTTCAAAAACTGTCGCAAATATTATTTGCGACGGATTTCCAAAAACCGTCGCAAATGTAGCTATGACAACGGTTTTTGGCATTTTTTTGTAATGGCAGTGTTAAGTCCAAGCTGAAGTGGGTTATCACAGTTGCTGTAATTTAATCAAAGTCTTTTAGTGAAGATCCCATCCTTGAGATAGAAGGGGTGACGTGGGAGCATTTGAAGTCTCCGAACATCCACAAATCTTTATGTTCTTTGTTTTTAAGTATTAAATGTCATTCGGTTTATTTCCACACTATTTCAATTAACTGATTGACATTGACTTCAAGATTCGCAAATTCAGTTTATCACCAAACTGATTCATCCCGTAGAAAAGATTTAAAAATCTCGAAGTGTTTATTCAACCCCCCTTCTAAACACTTTTACTCACCCAACCGATCCTAACTTATCCTAAGCCTTAATTTTCGAAAATAACTAGAAAAATCTAGTGTTTGAGAGGGGCTGTAGCAGCCGTGAGTTTTGTTGCACCCTACCAAGGATTTTCGTGTGTTTTTTGATGAAGAAGAAAGGTAAAGACGTTCCCCGATCGTTCTTTCTCGCCTCCTCGCACCAATAATCGATTTTTGAATGATATAAACGCAAAGACATGTTTTAAATCCTTCTTTTTTTGCACGATTCCAACCATATTATGCGTGTTTAATTATGTTAAGCATGGAAAATGTTTTACATTCAAGTTTCGTTTAGGTATGTTGGGAATTTTGACCGTATACGATATTTAAAGATTTGTTGGTTTTTTTGAGGGACGTTGTAGTACCCAAAAACCAGTACACGTGAACTTCATGTATGATTGAAATAATTTAATTAATAATCTAAGTAATGCATGCTTTGTGTTAAATTATTTTCATGAGTTTTAAGTTTTCAAAAGAATATTCGAAATCAAACCGGGAAAGAATACCAGAGACGATTAAATATTAAAATTTTACTTACATTTTTATTTTAAATCGAGAAATTAAGTATTTTAAAGAAATTACGAATTTTAGCATTTAAGGCTAAGTGAAATAAAAGTATGTTAAGCAATTTAATTAAAAAAATTCGAAAATAAAAGAATTAAATACTTCCACTCGAAATAAAATATTTTAATAACTATTTTTATGACTTAGTTAATTAAATTAGGTAGTATTTAATTATGGATAGAATTTTAATTTGTATGACTTTTAAATTCAAAAGTTGGAGGACTTAATTAGTAATGTAAATTGTGATAGCTTAATTAGAAATTTTAAATTGTGATTTAGTTAAACTAAACACCTAGTCATTATCCTATTTAAATACTAGAAGGAGTCCTACCCTACACCATATCAAATCACACGCGCGCACACTTCACATACATTGAATACCAAGAATACACACACACACATAAACACAAAGCTCTCGGCCGAAATTCTTCAAGCAAGGGTTGGATTTTTTTTTTATCTTCTTCCATCAGAAGCTATAGCCGAACACTCACATCAGCATACTTAATAAAATTTAGCCACTTTTCAAGCCATAAAACGTAGCAAATCGTCTCTGTTCGGCCTCCGTTCTTCCTCGAAACGGTTATCAATATTTTGTGTGTTTTTAACACAAAGGCATGTTTAAACCTTTTTTTTATGCCTATATCATGTTATATATTGTATTTTGATATAAAATATACATGAAAATATATTAGTTTGATTATATGTATGCTAGAACATTATTAAAACTCGTTTCGATACGAAATACGCATGAACTTCTATGTTTTCTTCGAGTTTTGATCGTCACGTTCGTTGGGCAGTACCTATGGCTTGCTGCTACCTGTGGTTATGTTTTAGGATGTGTTAGATTGTCGTTAAGTTGTACTAGAGGGGTCGAGAAGCTGCTGGATAGTAGGAAACGAAACAAGCGTAGCTGTGCGCACTTAGGGGCTTTATCAAGGTTCACGTCGGTTTGGATGCTAATATGGACCAGGGCTCGTGGCTAGGATCTAGGCGAGGTCTTAGGGTCCCGGGGTAGGCCTGGTATGAGTTGGTTAGGGTTCGGTTGGGTGGAAATAGCTGCTGGAGTCGTGAACATTAGCTTGTGCGCGTAGGGCTTATGCGCGACTAGGGCTCACGATTTTGTGTTTTTGAAGGGGGTTGGTGCGTTATGGGCTGGAACGGGCTGAACCAGAAGCTTAAGTGGTGTCTAAGGGTCAAGTCCAGGGCTTGGTTTTTTAAACGTCCACTACTCGTTTTTCTTTAAAATGTACTAGAAATTTTTTTTTCTTACAATACTTCGGCCGAACCCTAACATATATATAAATATGTTTTGCACCATTTAAAATAATTCACCAACTAATTATTTGAAAATATCAAAAACGCAATTCAAAACACAAAATCGTAAACGTCAACCAAACTTAAAACTATCATTTTTCAAAATAAAGTGTAAACATCTTAAATCCTCTCAAAACAACTCGAAAGTATCAAAAGTCATAAAATCTTTAAATCAATCTTAAATCATAACCATAATGCAGAAAACTAGAAAAGGTCATCGGGTTATGTGCACCATCAGTCCAGCTAGTTTAACCATCAAGTTCTCCATCAAAATCATGCTCACATGCATCAGTCACACCTAGTGAGTCTAATGACTCAGGAAACCTTAATAATGATAACAAGTAGTACATATACAATAACATGCATCAATAAAAATACTTTTACTAAAAATAGTTTTTCTTGAATATGCATAACTTTAAACCTTTCATCATAAACATTTCCTTTCATCATATGTGTATACGTTTTCCTTTTATTGAATCCAGATCATTAATTGTGACTTCGTTTTAGCTGCAGGTCGATGGAGTCATCTACGTATAACCATCGTACCAGGTGACGGGGACATCAGCGACACTCTCACCAGTCAACTGAGCCTTGGTCTTACATATCATCTGTAAGGACCGTGTATCGTATTATCGTAAATCACACTTTGATTATCGATAATTCATAAAATTGTCATGTGATTATGTATATGATGTATATCATGACAATGAGAGTGAGAAAATAGATGGTGAGGATGAAAGATTGTATTAGAAATTGATTTGTATTTGAAACGTGTGCTGAACCGCAACAGAAAAATGACACATGTTACGGTTTTTAGTATAATTACCTGAGTATTGGTCAAAATGACATGAGGCCAATTTCATTGGAAAGGTAAGACATAGTACTAAAACTTTCATGTTTTGAGTTTTGTCTAAATCCATTTGAAAATATGGGCAAAATCACCCCGAAGTGTATCATGTGCGTTGCAATTCCTACAATGACACATTTTGGGATAATAAGCATAACTCTCGCATACGATATCCAAATTGAGTGAGGTTGGTGGAAAATGAAAGCCAAGACATAAATCTACAACTTTCAAGTTGACCACTTTTGCAAATTCGGAACTTAAAATAGCGTTTTGGACAGAACAAGACGCGCATTTGCGCAGACCTGAGCGCACGGGCAGCACACGGCGCGCATATGCGCGAGTTTCTCTGGAATATTATTTAAGCAATGATAAAATCAGATTTTCAGTATATATCTTCTTCTTCCTTCGACGGTTTGAGAGAAAAAGTTGGGAATTCGATTTCTATCGTACGAAAGCACCTCGAAACGTTATCCAAACACGAAACAAATTATATATTCGGAATCCTCGCGTCGAGAGCTTCCTTTTGAGGTAATATTCTTTTGGTTTCAGCAGCTCTAAATATTAAAGTGCTGGAATAGCATGTATTTGAAGGAGATTTCAATATATACGATAGAATAACCGACAAGAAACTCGTATTCGAAGTCGGAATTGAATTATGTTATGATTTCAATTTGATATGAAATTTCAAAGTTTCAAAAGATATTTGAAACTTATATTGTTGATTTTGAATGATGTTATTGATTGAAATGAATATGTTATTGATGTAGATAGATTATTATACCGAAATCTTCAAGCTACATCAATTGGAAACGAAGAATTGAGGTATGTTGCGACCGGGTAACATACGACAGGTATCTGTATTATATGATATATGTTTGATTGATTGGATTGAGATTACATGTCTATATGCCTTGTGTGTTGAGTTGATTTGGCATACATGACATGCACGTTGAGCTATGATCCTTGGATACCCTGATATGATTTGATTTGATTCTGGGGTTTGTGAACACGATGCTATGTTTGGCATTATGTGGCCCTTAAAGCATAGACATTAGTGGCCCCGCTGATTTGATTGAGATTTGGGATTTGATGGCGCTTTGTCGACGCTATCATACGATTATCCCTGATTGAGGCCGGTGTGCCAGCTCGAGCATTGATTTGATAGCGATTCGTTTGATTCTGACATGTGCTCAGTGGATGGGCATTTGACCTGATACCTCCACGACATACATGCATTGCATATCATATATCATTGTTTAGATATCTGTGGTATATATTGTGGTTGCTTCAGACTGAGCTTTGCTCACCCCAGATGGGGCTGTTGTTGTCTTTGTATGTTGACAATGACAGGTACTCCAGGATATCAGGAGACCGGAGAGGGTGCTTCTGGAGGGAGTCATAGTCTGATTTGAGGTTTAGTGGTTGTTTCCCAGTATATATGTATATGTATCTATATATCGGGGTATGTCCCGAGGATATGATTTGTTGTTGTATGAGTTGTTTTGATTATGTGTGGGCATGTTTTATGTTGTGAGATGAAATACTATTTTTAGTATTCAAATAATATATTTTGGGCTCATTGTAAAGAAATTTTAAACCCGTTTTCCGCTGTGATTAATTAACCCTAATCAAATTGCATTGTAATAACGATTAGGAGCTAAGGGCCCCACATCATCATATCATTTTGATGGAAATACGGTCGTCTGCTCCCTCTGGGGCCTTCTCCTGTAAATGGGCTTCCTCTGGCACTTTTTCTTGTATCTGGGTTCCCTCTAGGGCCTTCTCTCATAGAAGGCTCTCTCTGGGGCCTTTTCCCTCACGATATCCCCAAACATATCCTGTTATGTCACAATCAAGTCACCTCCTTCAACCAATCATCATTTTCACCACTTATAAAAATTCATCCACATATATATATCATTTTTCTTTTAAAACCAAGAATGCAACACGTTTTTTAGCATTAACGTTTCATCATAAAATTTCATAAGTATTTAAAATAGAAATTTTAACATTCAGTACAGCATTCAAGGCACTGCCAGGACGTCTAAAATTTTTCGAGTATAAAATGATTGTTTGGCCTCTGAAACCCTAACTATACCAATTTATCTTTAGACCTTAAAACTATAACCCAAATCCTTCCAAACTTAACATAAAACCTTAAAACACACCCATAAATATTTCTTAGACTTAAACTTAAGCTCCTCGGCTAATTTCTCAATTCGTTATAAAACTTAAACCTACGTCTCGGTTTTAACCGAATCGAATCGAAACTTACACTACAAGGAAAAAAGCCAAAGACAACGGTGGAAACCCGTTGTCGTAGGTCATTTAAAACCGTTGTTAAAGGCACTGTGGTTATAGGTTGCGCTCAAAGACAACGGTGAAAAACCGTTGTNTTGCACCCCTTCGGCCCTAGCACTAAACCAACAAGACATGCCCCTATGAACCATTCCTAGGATCATGACTGAACCCTAGATACCCTGCTGGACCGAGCTTAAAGGACCTAGAACCCCCAGCCCCCAAACCCGATCCTCATGGCATGCGCGACCCCAACCTTCACTCCTACAGCCCTCCTCCTTGCACCAGCACCTCTTTAACCCATCTAGAACCATTATACAACCATCTTCAGACCCATGGACATGTCCCATATGCAGCACACAACCTTGACCTTCTAGAACCCAAAATTCGAAAACCCTAGTTTATCAAAACCCAAATTTGTGTTCAATATTTTGCCCTACCTTGTCCAACCTTTAAACATGCACCTAAGGACCCTTAAACATGTGAAAAAACATCCCTTCCCATAGCCCTACCATGGCAGCCCCTTTTTGCAACATAAGCAAGATTTTTAAAAGATGAAAACTCTAGTTTTATCATATTTATGTCATAAAAACAAAAATATAAAAAGTGTATCATGTCTTTCATGCAATCGTGTATCAAAACATATAATATGGTGTGAAATTGAGTGAAAGAAGATTAAGGCGTGTCTTTGCATATTTCACACGAAAACAATTTACGATGCGAAGAACGTCGACGAAGAGAGACGGGACTTGCTGCGTTTCCTTCAAAAATCACATGTGCTCCTGTAGCTGCTGCCCAAGGAGAGTCGTAGTGCTTTTTTGATGTGTGCCTGTGTTTGGTGTGTGTAGGTTAGGGTTTTGAAGCTTATTTGATATATAAAATATATGACACAAGTTTAGGACCATTAACTTGTATAATAGGCCCATTAGATAGTAATTACAATATTTTTTTTATGAGAGTTTTTGAAAATATTAGCCGAGTTCTCAAAAAATCTTTATTTTCGTCAAAAATCAATTACCGATTTAAAATACGACTCAACGCTTAAAATACCTCATTTTCGAAAATACATATTAAAATATACCATATATTAAATAATTAAAAATATTCATTTAATAAAAAAAATTTCTCTTATAGTGTTGGAACTTTTCAAGTTTGCAATATTGATTTTGATGTTAAAAAAACTTGTTATTTTGTGTTACTAATAATCTAACTTAGTGTGCAGAAGCTAGGATCAGTCACGAGCTGTTTACATCGCAAACTGAAGACCTAACTGATCGCACAAACTGAATCAGTCTAACTGTTACGTCAATTGAGCAGTCCAGTTGATTGTCCAGTTAATAGGTGGTTCAGCAGGAGAACCTCAGAAGCCTTGCCAGCCGAAGGAGTGTTCAAGTGAAGAAGAAACCCAGCTGATCAATTCAACTGAACGAGAGTGAAATCAATTCAACTGACGAGTCAACTGATTTCACCAGCCCAGCTAAAGATCAATTCAGCTGACCAGTCTGAAACATCAGTCAGAATCTTTCAGTTGCAGATGAAGACAAACTCTTTCATTGGATTTCAGCTGTGCGTGAAGGTGCAAAGCCATTGTCCAGTCAAAGGACAATAATGGACGTTACATCAGAGCATTAAAGACAAAACGTTTCAGAAGGGCAATCGAAAAGTCGAGACACAAAGTCCAAGAAACGAATTCAAGATGCAACGGATACAATAAATGAGTCTCACTGTACGATCTGTTTTTCCCACCTATATAAAGGGAAGATCAGTGAAGACTCGATACACAGAGAGTGATAAAAATCTTAAATGCAAATAAGAGAGAAAAGAAAATGCACGCACATTGCAAATAAGCTTTCAGAAGCAATCAGCCCAGATGGACACTTCAACGTGTTATCAGCTTAGTGTAGAAGCTTATCTCCCTCAGTATGTGAGAACATCCTTGTTCAGTTCTCACATACAAACACTCTTACAACTACTCAAATACAGTCTTGCACAAAGACATTAAACTTGTGTATGTCGTCTTTAACGTATAGACGTTAAAGAAGTGTTGGCTGAAAAGTGCTACCTTCAGTCGTAGCTAGGAGTCCAGTTTAGGCAGTAGTGTAAGTCCTAGCTGAGTGGGTTTGTACAAAAAGTTGTATAAATCAAAGTCTTCTAGTAGATCCTACCCGTGGAGGTAGAAGGGGTGACGTAGGAGTAGTTGAACATCCATAAACATATCTTGTGTATTTAACTGACTAACTGTTGTTTTCAAATTGTTTGGATCAGTTAGAGTATCCGTCAGTTCAGCTGTTACCATAACTGAACTGATGAATTCAAAAAATAATCTACCATTTTTCAGTTATTCAGTTTACATAAGTTGAAATGTTTTCTAATAACATTCTTCTTAACGAAGGATTACTTCGTGCTTCTTCCGCTTGGTTTTAAACCAAACTCGATTTAATTCATCGGTATTAACATTCTTAGAACACGAGCTATTACAGCTCATTGGAGAATATAGTGTTCGAAATGCCTTCAAAGGCACTAGCACACTCGATCCTTCATATAGGTTCCCTGGTCTCCGTTCCTCGATTGCGTCTCAAATACCCTTTAAAAACACAGTTTTATGCATTCTAGTAGAAAACTACATTTTAAACATGTAAACATGCATACCATAATCACTTCATGCAATTAAAACAATTTGATTAAAATACATAAAAAATTTGATAACTTGCATGCATGTGATTCATGTGAGCCTTCAAATTTTCGGGATGTTACAGCTCGGGCTTGGTCTGAGTTAGAATTGATAAGAAGTCGTACGGAACGCATAGGTGTCATAACGTTACTCTTTGGGCAGCTTGTGTCTATATGGTTTGTTGTGCATGGTACGGGGTTCGGGCATGGTTCGGGGCTGTTCTAGGGCCTTGGGCAGTAGGTTAGGATGTATTTTATGTATGGGTTGAGTCCTGAATCGATTGGTGCGTTCTAAGTGGTTCTATTTAATTCGGGAGTAGTATGTGTCCGAATGCACCTTAGGAGCTGTTTTGGGTATAAATTTTAGTACGTTAGGGCAGCATGTCCAAGGACGATTCTACGAGGTTCATGATGCTCGAAAGTATGTACGACGCGCAAAATAATTATTTTTGAGGTATGCGATTTGTCTTGTGGCCAAATTATGTTACGGAGTTGGAATCCGGAGAACATGTTCAGGGATCTCTCCAACCTCTTCGGAGGAATTATGTTATGTTAGGGAGTGGACAGACTGTGGTGATCTATGCTGGCCCAGTACTGTGGTTTATTTTGATTAAATGATTTAAGTTATGAGCCACTTGCAATGAAAAGAATTCTGCGTAAAATTATTTATGATTACTATGATGAGCACGAAAATATGTTTTTATGGAAATATTTATGCAGGAAAGTCGCGTGATACATATTTATGCTTATATTATACTATGTACAAGCTATGTCTAAACTGCTTGAATTTTTATTACGTATTACTTGTTATTCACGTTTTATGCATGCTGAGTCATTAGACTCACTAGACTTGATCGATGCAGATGATGTAGTTGAGGAGACGGGAGGCGGTGACTAATGAGCAGACTAGGGCCAATGGCAGTGAAAACCCGAGGAACTTGTAGTTCACGAGTTTTAATTATGCACGTATAAAACTATTTTCTCAAATGTTATTGCACTGGTTTTGGAGACTAGTATGCTGAATTTTATATTATGTTAGATTTTTTCAAATTATAGATGATGTTTTGAATTGAGATTTTATAGCTGTGGTATTTAAAATGTTGGAGTTTTAATATTTATTTTATTTTAGTATGCTTGTTGACCATTAAATTGCTTTACGACTCATATTTATAATAAATTATTTAACAAGAAAATTCAAATTTTTATGCAAATATTAAAGTATTAGTAGTTAAAACACGGTTCGTCACATATATTGTGCAAACGAGGCTGGCGAGGGACATGTCTAGATGTTGTAGGTATCGTATTTCATGGGTCTGGTATTTTGAAAGTTGCGTTGAAGGTCTAGGAGACGATAGGGCAGAAGCTACATGGGGTGTGCAGGTTCCGATTTTTTCTCTTCGGGTCACTGTTCGGCCAGCTTCTTGTGGCTTGTGAAGGGCTGCATGGGGGTTTGGTCTAGGGCTTGATGAGTGCCTAAGGTGGTGGTCTAGGGCCTGGTTAAGGGCTGGAGTCGTGAGGGGCTGCGTGAGGCGCAAGGGCTTAGACGCGCAGGTGCTGGTTGCGGGGCTTGGCAGCGGCTTAGACTATGGTTAGGGACTTCCAGCAGATAGTGAGAGGTTGAGGGGCTCGTTCCAGGGGCTGGTATGTGTCTTAGGAAGGTTTTTAGGGCCTAGTTGTGTTCGTGTTCGAGTCAAGTGGAGTTAGAACGATGGTTATATGCGCACGGGTCAAAACGAGGCTTGGGTTGAATCGTTCGTCGTCGAGTCATGGACTGTTGCTGCAAGTTTAGTCACGTTATAGGCTGTAAATAAATTTACTGGATGGCTTAGAGAGGACTCGCGTAGAGGACTAAGCTATAAAATCGAAAAATTTAAAGTTTATAGGTTTTGGCAATGTTCCGATCAAATTCTATAATCCGAAAAATATATTTTTGAGTCGTTTGAAAAGTTTATGATTTTATAATGTATTTTCAATGTATGAAAGGTTTAAGACGTTAAAATATTTTTAATTATGTTTTAAAATGTCGAGACATGCTTATTTTATGATTTTCGAGGAAACGATATTTAATATAAATGGAAAAAAAAGAAAATATTTTGAAGGATGTGATTTGATTGTGACACAGAGAATGTGCGAGGGATCCGTCGTAAAAAAAGGTTGTGAACTTATTTATTTTATAGGCCACAACCCAGTGACGAGAGCTGTTGATGTCCCGCAAAGTACCATGGTTTATAGATTGATCAATTGAACAAAGAATAAAGGATGAAGGATAAAGAATAGTCACTTTCAATGATCAAATTTCACCAAAAATGATTATCGATAAATGATGAGGAAATGTTGTATAATGTTAAGTATTTTAAATGATTTATGATGTATGCTAACGATTTTTAAGTCAGATGTATTTTATTAAAAGTATTCTTTTTAAATACATGTGCTTGTATATGTATTATTTGCTATCCCGGTTTGGATGTGTTGAGTCATTAGACTCACTAGGTTTGAATGGTTGCAGGTGAGGAAAACGATAAGATTGGAGGCTCAGACATTTGAGTAAACCAGGGTTGGCAACACATTCCGGAAGACCTTACGTTTTTCTGCGAAACTCTGTTAGATAAAGTTTTATGAGAGAGATATTTTAAAGGAGAAAACGATTAGTATTTTTAAGTTTAAATGCTGTATTTTTTTATTTAACATATGCTTATTAGGTTGGCAAATTTTGGATTTTCGATGCATTTTAGTTTTTGATTAAAATGAACAATGTTGGTAAAATATTTTTAAATATTGATTTTTATAAGTATAGTTTCGGCTATATATATGTGTGTATAAAAAAAATTCATAGTATTATTTAATTAAAGTAAGAGCGAGAGACGTTTCAATTATGCTTCAATGGGTGACCATTTATGACGTTGCCTCCTTCTCATATATTTTTTCCTCCACCAACACCGAACATGTGGGTTTTGGAGAATCGTGATCCTATAGAGAGCCCACAACACCAATTTCAAAGACTAGGCCCTCAATTTCCACGAGAGGCAATGCAACCCGAGATAGTAAATATTAATCTCAAGGATGATGAGAGTATGCGAAAAGAATAATGTCTCTCGTAGAGGTGATATGATCAACCAAGTATGAGAAATGTCTTGCAAGAGCTTGCGATACTACCAACAATCCAAAAGTTTGTAATGCACAAAAGAATAAGCATTTTTGGAAAAGTATTACCACGTATTATAATAATAATTGGTCTGCGTATACGCCAGCGAGATAATGGATGGCGATAAAATCACATCACTACCGGGTTATGCCTGGAGTTGGCAAGTTTTCGTGATGGTATAACAATTTTTTCAACAATCGGGCTAGTGGCCAAAGTATGCTGATGCTTTAGTTGCTTAACATGATATGTGAAAATGTTACTCAATAATAAGACATTCAAGTAGGAACACATGACATTGTTTATTAATTTCAAACATGACATCATATAATTATAATTTATTTTAATTTTATGTTAGGATCGGTGGGTGAGAAAAGGGTATTTAGAAGGGGGTTGAATAAACACTCTATAATTTTCCCTCTTCTTCTAAGATTGAATCAGTTTAGGAAAAATTGAGTTCACGAATCTTGTTTGTCAATCTCAATCAGTTAACTTAATAAAATGCGGAAATAGCCAAAAGACAGATAGAATATAATAGATAATAATGAACACGCAATTTTGTGGATGTTCGGAGATTTCAAATAGCGATTTTGTGGATGTTCGGAGATTTCAAATACTTCTACGTCACCCATCTTGAAGATATGATATTCACTAAAATATTTTGATCTATACAACGATTTGTACAAACTCACTTCAGTTTGGATTTAACACTGTCAAGACTGAAACTCTTAGTTCAATACAATTTATCAGTACTCAACTGATGTGTGATTTCTTAGAACAACTGATCTTGACTGATCAAACAATACAACAGTAAGTATTTTGTGTTTTTAGCTCAAATTTATAGCCTGAAAAGCTATTGATGTGTATAATAAACGTGAACTTTTTGAGAGTGATCTTGAAAGAATAAAATTTAAATTATTAAAGAACTTTTCAAATTTTGAAATTGTGCCACGATCAAATTTGACTTCAAAATTTGAAATATGAAAGAATAAAATTTAAATTATTAAAGAACTTTTCAAATTTTGAAATTGTGCCACGATCAAATTTGACTTCAAAATTTGAAATATTTCGCAAGTATGCAACAAAAGTGACCTTTTTTTGTTTTTTACTTTGCATTATTAAATTTAATTTAAAGGTTTTTAAACATTTGAATGAATTTTTTATTTGAAATAAATTAGATTTGAAATTAATTATTTTTTAAAAAATATATAGATCGAACCGTAATCACGATGAACCGTTCCGGGAACCATTAAATGAAGGTTATATTTAAAGGTTGAGAGCTTCCGAACCGTGTAACTGCTGATTCCGAACCGTACTCGTGGTCTATTACTATTACTTAAAGACTCCAATCTCTTGTTTGCTTGGTTGGGCTCTCAGTTTTACAGATTTACCGCCATAAACCCCAAAACTCCACCCCTCTCCATTGCCGCTCCACCACGACGGCCTCCTCCGCTGTTATGCTTAGCGATGAAGAATCTTCCGATGTCTTCAGACGGCAGTATGTGCGCTCCTACCAACCAACGCCCCGCTCTGTAAGAGATTCCAAGACTAGAAATTTAAGTACTTGCGGTGATACCGAGGGATTTCGTATTGTACTCTAAACGTTGATACTAGTGCTAATAATAATGCTGTCGATTCTTAGCCTCACTTTCTGCCTCATCAATCTCGGCAGCTGAAGAGAATGTCCCGATCTGTTGAGGGGTCTGATGGATACTCTTATGGTGAATTTGAGTGTTTGACGCAGCCTGTAAGTTTTATGTATAGCCACGTTGTTTTACCTTTGTTACCTTGAAGTTTATTCCTTATAAATTTGTTATTTTTGGAAAATAGCAACGAATTGTGAGTTGATCTTTTTTTCTTATTATTCTGGTGCAATTGGGTGCATGGATTGAAATTTTTTCGTCTGGATATGATTGGGAAATAACTTAGAAATTTTGTTTAATAAATCAAGCTGGAAATTTTTTTTTTTTTTGGCTTAAAACTATCCTCGAAAATTACTCCGCTTTGTGGTTTATATTTACTTGAAGGCTGAAGAAAAACTCTATCTGGAAACGTAACGAAAATTTAATCAATGATTTTATGAGCTTGATTGAAGCTCGAGCTAGATTAAATCTTGGTAGTATAAGTTGTCTTTGTGTTTCACCAGCCATTTTTCAAATTGAGCATTTTAATCTGTTCGCTACTTTCTAATGCATTTAACTAACCTCAAAGGCTTAATGTGCATGCTGGTCTGAGTGGAATATGTGGTGGCCGGTGACTCAGAATACACTAAAATATGATGAGTTTTTTTAACGAAACTAGCTCGCACACTTTGCATGGTGTCAGTTATTGCAGGTGGATTTCCTGCTGCAGAAATTCACTGTTGAGTCCTTGTATTTGTCCCTGAGGACCTTTGATTGTTTTTTGGTGTATATGTTAAAAAGCATCACGACCAAGTTTCCATACTAAATTATTCGTAAATTAGGAATTAAAAAACTGCAATTAAAAGAACTGAGGTACCATCAACTGCTTAAAGACATTAGACATTTTCTCCCTTTTCAGTTTGGCTGCTACGCCGTATAGAATTATATTTGTACAGAAAAATTGTGAAGGAGTCCAGGGCAAGTTGTGCTCGTAAAAAATATTGCAAATATATCTAAAGCTCGTCCCCTTACTCCAAATTCCTTCTGAAGTTATCAAATTAATCCTGTGAAAACTGACGAGCACATACTCTGATTTGGCTCCATAAAGAAGCCAGCTAGCCAGACCAACTAAAGCGATAGGTAAGAGTCAGATTCCGCCCACATTTTGCAGTGGATGGTATTTGTTTTGTAGTGTAAAGCTTAAAACTTGCCTGCATTATAGGGAGTAGGGCAGGGAAGGCATTAGTATGTGTGGAGATGGTAGTTCACCGTACTCATCAGATGTCCTGCTTGTTGTTCAGAAAATGTAAATTTAGATCTCACTTCTGATTTACAACTTAAGATCTGCACTTAATTTCCTCTTTAGTTTTTGTATAACAATAATCGCTGGTTCTAAACTTTCTTGTTGTTCAGGATGCTTCTTCCTCGGATAATATTGATGTATGGAAGAGAAAGTTAGAGACTCTTTTATGTGATAAGGATAAGCAGGAGTTAGTATCAAGAGAGAGAAAAGATAGACGTGATTATGAGCAAATAGCAGCATTAGCAAGCAGAATGGATTTATATAGGTATCCTTTGGACTGACTTGCATATATATTTCTATTTCTAAATGAAGCATTGAGTATTAGTGCCACAACATTGATTTTTTCAGCCACCTTTATGTGAAAGCAGTTGTTGTCAGTAAAGTTCCTTTGCCCAACTATAGGTTTGATCTCGATGAGAAGCGGCCCCAGAGAGAGGTATTTTCCATGAATATTTCTTGCATGCTGTTTTTAAAAATACATTGATGCTTGATTCTGCCAAACATTCTGAATTACTTTAATTTCATTTGCTAAACTTAATAATTCTTCACTTTTAGTTACTAACTCATTTACGCTGGTGATGTTCTTAAATCTTTGTTGATTATCACGAAGGTTTCTCATCAGTTCTTTTGATTTTGTAAAACATTTCAACTTCCTCGCCAAAAAAAAAACTGAACGTTGAAATAAACTTCTCCACACTCATCTACAAATCAATGCTCGTTGCTTATATGCTCTCAATTATTTGAGAAATTTTTAGGTGATCTTGTCGCCGGGATTGCAAAAGCGTGTGCATTGCCATCTTGTGAATTACATTTCTGAAAAGCCTACGAGCAGGAATATGTTTTCTGGATCAAGCAGTAATGCTACTATTGTTACTGATGATCTTTTTGAGAATCCAGAGCCATTTCCACATAGTAAGCCCAATGATGAGAGAAATTTGTGGAGAAAAAGTTTGCAAATGCGCGACAAGCAACAAACTTGGCAGGTCTCACTGCCTCGGCAAATTTAGATTGTATATTGCTTTTCATGGCTTACTTGTTATCGGCTCCATAAATTTTTTGCCACCTGGATTCTGATGGAATTTTGTATGATGCTTATTTATTTCTTTGAATCTTAGTAAATGAAATGGGATGTACTGAAATTCAGTTCTGGGATGTAATATAATTTGGGAAAGCAATTGATACACTTAGAATTTCTGAGTCAGATATCGTAAGATTAGTTCCATTTTCCTGAAGTATTACAAATTGAAGTGTAATATGTCAGAGTGGAAGCCGGTAAAAGCACATCACAAAAAAGGGAAAGGAAAGAAAGAAATTTTCTAGGATATGTAATTAGACACGTATACACAATATCAATAAAATGATAAAAAAATATTACTACCAGAACTAAAAACTGAGAGTATATAAAGTAGAATGGTAATTATCGTTACTGATCAGATAGGGTGGTCCTACTTACGTACTTCTTTCAGGATCACTTAGTAGTGGCACAGAGATGTTTGGTTGTAACCCCTAGGCCACTGCATAATCTTGTTTGGTTTTGTATTCGGTCCTTTAGAGGTCTTGGCCTAGTCCTCCTACATATGTCGATTCTTGGCTTTAAATAAGATGGATTTATTTAAAAAAAAAAAAAACTATTGTTACTGAACTTTGTGCGCCTCTGTTGCTTCGTTGACATATTCTTGTTTGTGAAACTTATAAATATGACCTTCTATGCCGATACTCTTCTTTCCGTAGGTTTTTACATTGTTATGGATATATGTAACTCTATTACTTTTATGAAAAGTGCGACTTCATTGTACCTGCTTTTTTGTGGACTTTTGAGAACATTTTTATTCCTTGCAGTTATTATATTTGATTTTAGTTTAATGTTTTCATCCTTTTCACCTGTTATATATTTTTTAAAATTGTCTAAATATCTTTGATTTTTATATGTCAACTTCTGCAAAGTATAATGGTTTCTTGTATTAATGATTGATAAAAATAACGGTGCAATTATTTGAGTAAAATATATCAATTTCTACAGGAATCTACTGAAGGCAGAAAAATTTTGGAATTTCGTCGTAGTCTCCCAGCTTATAAAGAGAAAGACACCATTTTAAGTGTCATTTCCCAAAACCAGGTACACAAAATTTGGCTGTGTTGATTACAACTTGTATACGACAAATATTTCTTTGGCAGCATTCTGACGAACTCTCAAAGTGATGCTTATCTTTGTTTCATTTTGTTCATGAAAGTTGTTTTGCACATGACTAGTTAAGACTGCTGAACTTACCCATTATTGCAGCAAGACAATGCTAACCATGATGCCTTGTTTATTTGATAAGTATGTTTGCGAAAGTTCGTAGATGCTATCACTAGGATAACTCTCGTGGTAGATGATTATTTAAGTTTCCCTTTTGTTTGTTTCCTGATTCATGTTTTTAGCTGAAAAATAATTTTTGTATAACAAATCTAATCTTTTAATTGAAGTTGTTGGGGGTGAATAGTATTGCTGGTTCATTGATCGAAACACTCTAGTTGGATTGCTGGAAGGTTTAAAAGCACCAATCTTGCCATTTGTAAGATATGGTTTAGCATCACGCAGACGGTTTTACTTTTGATATCAAAATTAAGGTCGTGTATTTAATTCTCATTAGTTGCGAGTTAGTAGAATTATTGAGAGGATTATTGTTGAAGATGCAGTTGTCCATACTTGTATAACAATTAAAATGTAGTGTTTGAGCTTTTGTACGATTTAATATATTTGAATCAAATCGTTGTCACCAGTTTTAACTTTGGTATAACATTTAAAGTTCGAACCTATAATTTTATTTCTCGATAATTTCAATTTGAGCAATTTACTCGCTATCAACATTTACCATAACTTATCCCCTTAGAGCTATTTAACTTGGAGTCTGCCCACCATACTTGGAAAATGGATTGTCAAATTGTAGTACCACTACTGCACTTGGTCATGATAAGTAAATGTGTATTCTAAATCAAAGTTTTGTTCCATTAGTGCTAGTTACGCATGTGTTAAATTTTTGTTTTATTTGTCCTTAGGTATTTTTGAAGAGTTCATTGTGTATTCTCTTCTCTCTCAACATTAAGGAGCAAATCCTGCAAATAAATGACTAAATTATTTAAGTGTGGCGCTATAAAAATACCAAGTTATGAATTACCATCAGCCAAAAAATTCGTTGTGCGCAGATCGAAAATCATTATTGACATAGTTTGTGCCGATTTCATGGCTTTAGTTTAAAGAAATTTAGTTCATATCTAGTAATTAGTTCCATAAACATGAATCTAAATTTATAAGAGTGGACTAGAATTCACTGCAATAATGAACTTGAATCTCCATTTCTAAGATTAGCCAAGCTATGCATCTCAAGTTGTAGATTCTTGGCTGATTTG
The DNA here is from genome assembly GCF_012295235.1 of Primulina huaijiensis. NCBI lineage: Eukaryota > Viridiplantae > Streptophyta > Magnoliopsida > Lamiales > Gesneriaceae > Primulina > Primulina huaijiensis. The sequence continues at coordinate 5,050,629 of NC_133313.1, forward strand.
GTTTTGCGCTTGACAATAATGATGTTGGCTATATATGTTCGGAACACTCAATTCACCTAAGAAATTTATGATTTTATCTATACATTTCAAATTTAGCAAACAATTATCCTCCGGTTCAAATAACTGTATAAGACATATTGTTACCCAATACACAATTTTCTCTCCACTCTATTTAACAATTTATTTTTCACTTGATCTGGACGTTTCACTTTATTAAATATGACATCAACTATCAAATTATCAAAGTTTTGCCAAAACAATGTAATTTGTTTTTGTCAAATATCTTTAGTTGAATCAATTTGAGGTGAAACAAATCTCAACCAAATGCCACCATTATGTGCACTTGGTTCTGATGACATTATGCGACAATGGAGTGGTTACTCCTTTTCATTTATTTTATTTTATATAATTCTTGATTGGGATATTATTGAATTTTAGATTGTCATTATCTCTGGTGAAACTGGCTGTGGGAAGACGACGCAGATTCCACAGTTTATTCTCGAGTCTGAAATTGAATCTATGCGTGGGGCCATGTGCAATATTTTATGCAGTCAGCCTAGGAGATTATCTGTCATGTCAGTCTCTGAGAGGATAGCCACCGAGAGGATGGAGAAATTGGGGGAAACAGTGAGTCCTCCAGTCTTGCGTAATGAGTTTTATTTAATCATTTCTGGCTACGGCGTTTAGTATATCTCTTCTTTTTACCTCATGTTTTATAGGTTGGATTTAAAGTGCGGCTAGAGGGTATCAAAGGAAGGGATACCCACCTCCTTTTCTGCACAACTGGCATTCTGTTGCGTAGATTATTGGTTGATAAAAATTTGAAGGGTGTAACACATGTTATCATGGATGAAATTCATGAGCGTGGCATAAATGAAGGTATTCATTGCATTATTGCACTTTGTAAATGAAATTATGTCCAGTATTTGTCTTTACAGTTATGAATGTTTGATGAACAGATTTTCTGCTGGTTGTTTTGAAAGATTTGCTTCCTCTTCGACCAGAATTAAGGCTTATCTTAATGAGTGCGACCTTAGATGTAGATATCTTCTCATCGTACTTCAATGGTGCTACAGTGGTACACATCCCGGTGAGGATCTAGTATTTTCTCTTGTCCGTGTGCGTGGGCTGATTTTTCGGCTCAAATATCTTAGTCATCCAGATCCATCTCTTTTTTACCATATCTTTAGGTAGTCATATCCATGTGTTATGCTAGTGTTTGGAAGTATCTTACACTTTATGGTATGAAGGTTAAAGGTTTTGTTGCTGGAAGTTATAGTCGTAGCATTTTATTTAGTGATAAATATCTTCTGCTTTCAAAGATGTGCTTGACAAAATTGTCTGAATTTCTGGTATTTCAAAAGAATGTATTCTGGAGATGTGTTTTGGATACTGCATTAGAGAATGCGATGTATTTTTAATTTTTTTTATGTTGAGACATTTTTCTTATATATATATAGATGTTATGCCTGTTGAGAATATGGAGTAATGAAGTCACATCATGTGAAGTATTTTGGGAATGATGCAAAGATGATTTAAAGGTAAGAGTTAAGTTGGAGAGGCGATAATTAAATGAAATTGAAGTTTTGGAAAAGAAAATGAAAATGAGATGGATTAGAAACATGCTTGAAAATAAATCCAGGTAGAGGGCTAGTAGTTTAGGGCACCTTGATGTACTTTTCTAGGGCAAAGAAATTTGGAACGTGTTTTTTTACGTTACTCGATTCGGTTTGTGTGTGAGTCAAAGAATCAGTTACTTGATAATTTTCTTTGCAAGAACTAGGGGAAAGGATACAAGTTATTTGATGGTCCTTTCAATTATGTAAGTGTGTTGTTGAGCGGTAATGCTTTTAATTTGTTCTTTACGAATTCATCTCTCAGAAAGTTATTTCACTAAAAATCAAGTTATCCTGAATGTTTTCTCGTGTTTAATGCAGGGTTTTACTTATCCTGTACGACATCATTTCTTAGAAAGCATTTTGGAGACTTTGGGATACCAATTGACCCCTCATAATCAGATAGACGATTTTGGTGTTGACAAGGTGTGGAAGATGAGCAAACAATCGACAAGAAAGAGAAAGAGCCGAATTTTTTCTGCAGTTGAGGTGTTCTGGTTTCTCTGCTGTCTGCGTTGCTTATATGATATTGTCCTTGCGCTGATATCATAAATTTCTTGGAAAATAAATCAGGATGCCCTTAGCACTACTGAGTTCAAGGGTTATACTTCTCAGACACAAGAGTCTTTATCTTGCTGGAATCCTGATTCACTTGGTTTCAACCTCATAGAATACCTTCTGTGCAATATATGTGAGAATGAAACACCGGGTGCTATTTTAGTTTTTTTGACTGGGTGGGATGACATAAGTGCTCTAATGAATAAGCTTCAAACTCATCCTATACTGGGAGATACAAGCCGAGTTTTACTATTAGCATGCCACGGTTCTATGGCATGTTCAGAGCAGGTAATTGAGTTATTATTTCTTGAATTATGGTTTGGTCTACTTTGCCATCATTGAAGTTGTCAATATGCTTATTATAGCCACATTTTGTCAACATACATAGAATTGGTTCATCATTGACCATGAACTTGGTGGCCTCTACCTTTTTTCCCTATCATTGAATCTTCTATTGATCATTCAGATTCATATTAACCTGGTGTTCCATTGCTAAGTTTCCAATGGTTCTCCCACACTTATGTTAACCACTATGTGAATGGCATTTTTGTTTTTTCTGTGCAGCTGCCACAACATAAAATAAGAAAGTTATAATTATGACCAACTAAATTTTGTCCTTTTCCCTATTGGTCTTTCATTATCTTTTGTCATGTAAGCTGATAATTACGGAAAGTTCACGATCTCTTTCCAATGCTTGATCCTACTCTAGAACTTGGCACATGGAATTGCTTTCGCATTTTTCCTGTTCGTAATGCTGCTTGGTAGGCCCTGACAAAGTAACTAATTTAGACCCCTGACAAAGTAACTAATTTAGACCAATTGAAGGGTGTACAAATAATCTCTTTTCTTTACTAGTTGAAATTTCATAACCAACTGCCTTCTGTTATTCCTATTTTGGCCGATTGACATAAGATATCTTACTCCTGAATGCCATCAGTGATCCATTTTTATGTTATTCATGATATAGTGTTACATCGTTCATTTACTCAAATGAACTTCGTGTTTTATCTTTTTTAATTGCATTTTATTTTTTTGCTCTTCATTCTTTGCTTATTTTGTTTCTTCCTGCAATGACGGAAGAAATTGATTTTTGACAAACCTGGAGATGGAATAAGGAAGATCGTTTTAGCTACCAATATTGCTGAAACAAGCATTACAATTGACGATGTGGTTTTTGTTATCGATTGTGGAAAATCGAAAGAGTCATCATACGATGCACTGAATAACACCCCTTGTCTTCTTCCTTCCTGGATTTCGAAGGGCTCAGCTAAACAAGTAAGTAAATATTCAGGTTAACTTTGTTTAATATTGTGAATCATTCAGGATCTGCATTTTGTTTTTCGAACATTACCAATTATTTTGTTATTTTATATGAAAATTTCTCATGTCCTATTTTATAGGTTTTAATATAAACTAAAAACTTATAGGTTTTGAGCAATGTGATCAGCATTTGAAAATGTCTCTATACTAGCCTGGTATTCTAAATGCATGATTTTGCATTTTTAGACAAGTACTGATATAATTAGCGAAAAGCCATACATGATTACCGTTTTCTGTTGTGCCCACATATTGCAACGGATAAGTTAGGGTGGACCCTTGTACTGAGTTTGTATCAAATTTAAATGGATGGGTTAACACTTAACATTATGAGTTGTTTTTTTTTGTTTGACAATGAGCATGAGAAACATCGTTATTAAATGTCTCACTTTCTTTAATAGCCTTATCTTAAATGAGGTTGCTATGACGTGGTAGCAGACTCAAGCTAGCAATGAGTTATTCTGCTAGAGCACAAGCCACTGTCGGTGGAAAGTAGTTCCACTTGTTTCGCATCACATATGAATATCAGATGTGTTATGCGGTGAAATGATGCCAGGAGTAGATACGGAACTATTATTCATGTGCTTTTGAATTACTAGTAAAGTAAATTATAGCCAGTATTTAATCGCAATTAAAAAAATTAGGTCAATGGAGATGTTCTATTGATGTCCGACTTTTTCTTTTTAAAAGGTATATTACATTCAGCCTTTATTGGTTTTAAATCCCCTCAACTCTGTTGCAATCCTTATTCAGGTCATACTGTTAGTGGTTCTTCCTTGCACTGTTAGATTATATCATCTTTTTCGTTTGGGGAGATAGAAGTTAACTTGTAGGAAAAGCAGTAAATTTAATTTACGTGTGGCCAGTCATTGACAAATAAACACTATATTTCATAGTATGAGGGATGTGAAGACAGTTATCTTTACCCTTGGCCTTGTCTTTTGCTAAAATTTTGGCGAATGTTCCACCTTTTCCTGATTAGTATAGCAATGTTCCAGCACATCAAGGATGTGTCCAATCATAGCTTGGTTTTTTAAATTTGATGAATAGTGACATCTATAATAGATTGCAAAGTGGCAACTGATTTCACTGGTTAATAGGTAGGCAAGAAGTGTGAAAAAGGTGTGCATGAATGTGGTTTCAGTCATGGTATTTTGCGTAACTCCTATTATTTTCATCGAGCGCAAGCCTTATACATACTTACCATGATGCAGTGGAGTACTTAAATTAAAGCGGCGGTGGCGCATGCTGTCAGAACACTTTTTGTTTGGTAAAATTATTCTTGAATAACATGATATCCTGGAGCTATTGGCTGTGAAGAATTCTCCAAAAATCTTAGCTTACTGAAAACTAACCTTTTGTTTGGTCTTATTTCCTCAAACCCATTCTTTATTCTCCAAACCAGCAACGAACAACATCACCTCATTTTCAATCTTTTTCCCAGAAATATATTTTTGTAACGTCCCAACACAATCTTTACATCTAATTGAACTGTTTTGCCACTTTACCAAACAAAATATTAATGATTTGACATGAACAATAAAAATTATCTTCTCGAAAAGAAGACCAAATATATCTTTCCATCTCCTAAAACTATTTCAAAATTATTGCCCATAACTTTCTCACGAAATAATTAAAATATAACCAGAACGTGTGAATGTCTCATTAACCTTTTTGTTTGAACTGTTAATCATATGCAAATGTTTGAACATATGTTTGCAAAAAACTTAATTTTGGTGTCAACTAAAATGTTTTTGGAATTTCTAACATTGAAAAATCTGTCTCATGGTTTCTAACTGCTGTTTGACTATCATTAGTAATGCATTGAACTGATTAATCATGGATGGGATGGTGGTTAAGACAATTGCAATTTTGTGGTCACTAAATGGGATGGTTCATTAATTCACTTTGACCTTTTGATTTATGGGATTTATGATGATGCCAGATCATTTTTTCTGTGGTTGTTAAAATTCATCTTTAGAAACTAGGAAATGCGACTCGAGTATGTCCAGGAGAGAACACTTTTAGGAGAAAATTAAAGCACTAAAACAAAGAATTAACATTTTGTAGATAACATTGCATATTAAAAACCTCTGCGGATCCCCTGTACAACATTCCCTTGGAAAGGCCCTTAAAACTAGATGGACAAAAATCAATGATTTAAGGACCATAGGACAGGATGCTTCAACTGATATTTAATTATCTGCAAGAAGGTGCAGTGATCTATGAGAACTTCTATTGCTTTTCTGTACTGATTCCTCTCTCTTTCTCTCTGGATATATGTATGTATGTATTATTTTTCTTTTTCTCCATCTAACAATCCATCTATTACCAGCGAAGGGGAAGAGCTGGACGTGTTCAGCCGGGAATATGTTACCATCTTTATCCAAAATGTGTGTATGATGGATTTGAAGATTATCAGTTGCCAGAAATTCTAAGGACTCCTTTACAGTCTCTTTGTTTACAAATCAAGAGCCTGAAACTTGGCAGTATCTTCGGGTTTTTATCTAAGGCTCTGCAGTCACCGGAATATCTTGCGGTATACTTAATTGCTTTTGTCACTTGTATGTCATGAGACATTATTGTGACAAGAAGCATGAATGAAAGCATATTTACAATTGCATTTGCTAACATTGTCGTATTAAATTTTCGCATTACTTTTGATGGTAGGTTCAAAATGCTATTGTTTATCTAAAGACCATTGGGGCGTTGGATGAGAATGAAAATTTGACTGTTTTGGGTATGTATTAGTCTAAGATTTCTCATCCTAATTTTATACTGAACAAGTTTCTATTTTCTTATTGAATCACTCTGTCTTCTGCAGGAGACTACTTGGCAATGCTTCCAATGGAGCCAAAACTAGGGAAAATGCTTTTACTTGGTGCAATATTTAATTGCCTGGACCCAATATTAAGTGTTGTTGCTGGTCTAAGTGTTCGCGATCCTTTCCTAGCCCCATTGGACAAGAAGGATGTATGTGTCACTTACAAATCAAGAATTGATTTGTAACTATGTTGACTTCTATATTTCTAGGAACAAAATTAAATTGAACCAAAAAACGAGACAGTAATAATACACTCAAAAGAAATGCATAGAGCATTGCCTGGCTTTACATAAACCTTTGTATGGGGTCTGAGAAGATGTTGGCAGTACAAAATATCCTACATTTTCCTCACATCTTGCCGTGTCAACTTTTAACCTTAAGGAATCAAATGGAGCATTTCTTTGTTTATAGTTCACTAAATTTTATTTTGTAGTTCAATGGCTCTGTGGGATTTATGCGAGCTCCTGTTTTGAATAGGTCATTTTCTAGAATTTTTGGTAACATATGGTTCTTTTGTTTAGCTAGCAGAAGCAGCAAAAGCTCAATTTTCACATGATTTCAGTGACCATCTTGCTCTTGTCCGGGCATACGAAGGCTGGAAAGTTGCCGATAGGGATCTCGCTGGTTACGAATATTGCTGGAAGAATTTTCTTTCTGCACAATCGATGGCAGCTATTGATTCTCTTCGTAAGGAATTTTACAATTTACTAAAGGATACTGGTCTTGTGGATAGCAATCCAACCACATGGAATGTCTGGAGCTATGATGAGCATCTTCTTCGCGCAATTATTTGTTATGGCTTGTTTCCTGGAATATGCTCTGTTGTGGTAAGCTATAATATGGTAATGATGCATTTTTTTCCTGTTAATAATCTTGTAGCCTGCATCCTTTCGATGCCGCGCAACACTTATTTATGTTTGTGTGTCATAACTACTTAATTACATTGCTAATTTAAGAAATCTGATTGATAAAGTCTTGTACTGTGATATTTTGTTTTTCTTTTGGTAGAATGATATTTATAAACTCATTTTGTGCATGCGGCAATTTGATTGGTTAGTTTTCTAGGGTTCGCTTACAAAAAAATTACTTTTATTCATTTCCAACGACATGGTTTAAATGCATTGACAGCACAATGAAAAATCTTTGTCCCTGAAAACAATGGAAGATGGTCATGTACTTACTTACTCTGTAAGTGTTCCACTTGCTTGCTATCATTTTGCTTTGAAGACCGAAATATATAGTTTGATGTTGGTTTTTCCTGTGCTCTCTGTTAAAATTGGCTTAGAACTCAGCCAATGCACGTCACTCGAGAATACCATATCCATGGCTTGTTTTCAATGAAAAAATTAAATTCAACTCGGTCTTTCTGCGGGATTCAACAGCGGTGTCTGATTCAATGCTGCTATTATTTGGTGGAAGAATCTTACGAGGGGATATGGTAAATTCTCGATTTTGAATATTATGTTTCCAAACTATGGTATTTTGTTGATATTCAAGATTATGACAGCTTATATCTGCAAGTCTGGTGCTGATGAGAGATTTTTTTGGCTTCGCAGGATGGCCACTTGAAAATGTTGGATGGATATTTGGAATTCTTCGTAGATTCTGCTACAGCTGAACTATATCAGAGCTTGAGAAAAGAACTTGACGAACTGATTAACACCAAAGTGAGTGAAAATTTAGCAAAATCAGAATGTCTCTTATTGTTCTCTTTTCGATGGTTTATATAGTTCATCAATACAGATTGTTGTTCTTGCTAGGTATTCATCTTGATTAATCAATGATTTGAATGCTGATCATTTTCATAATTGTGATGTTATCTATATTCAGCTCCTTAATCCCACGATGGCCATGCATTTTCAACACGAACTTGTGTCTGCGATACGTTTGCTGATCTCAGAAGACCAGTGCGGTGGAAGATTTGTGTTCAACCGTCAGGTAATACAGCACTCCAACCCATTCATGGCTGCGGCAATAGCACAAAAACCTGCCTCGATACACAAGTCAGAAAGTGGCCCTGGGGGTGATAATGTTAAGGGCCAGCTACAGATGCTTCTTACTCGAGCAGGCTCTGTTACACCGGTCTACATTACTAAGCAGCTGAAGAACCACCAGTTTCAAGCAACTGTACAATTCAACGGGATGCAGATTATGGGGCAGCCTTGCAACAACAAGAAGCAAGCTGAAAAGGACGCGGCAGCAGAAGCTCTGCAATGGCTTGGAGGAAATGGAGATGGTCATGATTATATTGAAAACGTGTCAATGATGCTCAAAAAGAGCAAGAAAGAGCACAGATAAACTTGAGCTTCTGTTGAAGTGTGGCGTCAAGAACTACAGCATCACCACCTTGCATTATTCAAAACTTGCTGCATGCTTGTCCTGGTAATTGATAGGAGCTTTATCATTGACATGTAAGCCGACGCAGCAACAAACCATCATTTTGATACTCGTATCTCTGTTTTTGGCGATCATTGCTTGGTTTTTCAGAACAATTGCACTGAAGTCTGAAACTTCTGGAAGCTGATTAGAATAGGCACATTTTGATCTTGCAAGGGGTGGCCAGAATTTGTCCACCTACAAATTCAGTTGACGCTCTTTTGCCCTTTCGTAGACGACAAAGAGTAATCACCGTACTCGTGTAGCTTTGATAATTATAAGTTGTCTTACCTCCAACGGGTGGTCCCTGGAATTTCATTATTTGTTCTTGTTGGGTATTGAAATTCTAGAAATCTTGATTTTGATGATAATAAAACTTGTAATTGTATTTTTAATATATTTACTCAATTGTGAATAAGTTAACTTAAGATGGAAACTGCAACTCGAATTTAGCCAAATTGAAATTATGGCGAGTTGCAGTGTTTATATAGTATCTCACATCTCTGTGATGTAAATGACGAGCCGCCAAAACCACGTAACAGAAAACTCAATTTGGGATAACTCATATATCACGTTAGTTGGGCTAAATCAGATGTTATTTAGGTAAACTGATAGCAGCAAAGCTCATCAATTTGACTGATAAGCAAAGATCAGTTGGGCATGAGCAGTTGTAGTATTTTGGTCAGCATGATAAACTCGATTATCCAAATGAAATGATTTAGTATTTATTACGAATTTAAGACGATGTTTTACAAAATTAAAAGTATGTATCGGAATTTAAGATGCTGATAAAATTACTAGCTCTGCACATGCTAAAATCAACAAGGTTGATTTCAGCAGATATCATCAGTTTTGTTTCATCTAGCTGACGAGCCAAACTAAATGTCTAATGTCCCTGCCCTTTTTATTGCTTGAAAAGTACTAGAAATTTTTTTTTTTCCCCTCCTCTATGATTTTCGGCTTTCCCAAAATATTTTTATAAAATATTTTTCCCTTTTAAAATAAAATACCAACCATCTAGCATTTTAAAAATCAAGTGCCATAGTCATAAAAATGAAATCGTCGCATGTTTACCAAACCTAAAAGCAATAAGTTTGAAAAGTATAGCTCATACTAAACCTCTCAAAAATCTCTCAAAAACATACATAAATAGTCTTAAAAACCTCTAACTTAAAATCATAAAACGTAATGCGGAAAATAGTAGAGCTGGTCCTCGGGTTGTGTGCGCCTTTAGTCCAGTCAAATCATCCCTCAAGACCTCCCTCATACCCACCTGCATCCATCACACCTAGTGAGTCTAAAGACTCAACACACCATAATCTTGATAACAAATAATACATATAAAATCACATTCAATAGTGAAAAATACTTTTACGTAAAATAAATTTCATGACATGCAAATATAATCTTTAAACTTTTTCCTTTATCCTTAACATGACATAGCACATTTTAACATGAACATAAACCTTTTCCTTTTTCCTTTGTTGAATTCAGATCGTTAATTGTGACTTTCCTCACATGCCATGATCGATGGATCCATCTACATATAACCACAGTACTGGGCGGCGGGGACATCAGTGACGCTCTCACCGGTCAACTGAGCCTTGGCCTAACATGATCGAATAGAAATACGATCGTCATGGCTCCCTCTGGTGCCTTATCCCATAAATGGGCTCCCTCTAGGGCCTTCTCCCCTCACGATATTCTCATTCTTCCTCAATCCTCATAACCTCATATTCGCGATAATGGAAACACGATCGTCGGGCTCCCACTGGGACCATCACCCTCACGACATCGCCATTATTAACGAATTAGTCACAATCACTTCACCTCCTTCAACCTTTTTCATTCACATCACTTTATAAAAATCATGAATACCATAACATTTTTCATTTTTGAAACCAAGCATGCAAAATGTATTTTAAATGTCTTCCTTAAATCATAAAAATCAAATAGACATTTAAAAATCATAAATTAATCATGAACATTTCATAAACATTTAAAATTCATAATATCATGAAAATAGCATTTAGGGCACTGTCATGACGTTTACTAATTTTCAGGTGTAAAAAGACCGTTTTACCCATGGACTCGACCTTTTTCGATTTTAAATTTTTTTCCTTGATTTCATGGCTCTAACATGTTCCAAATAATTATTTAAGTCTAAATTAACTTTCTCATAATTTTATTTAGCTTAAATAATAGACTTTTTCATTTTTCAATACTTAATTGTTTTGACGGTGTTTTAATCCCGAAAAATCCCAAACTTTAATATAAAATTTCTAAATTTTAAATTTAGTCTTTTTATATTATTTCAGCCCTTATGGACCCCGACTCGACCCCCATGAGCCGTTTTCCAACTTTTTTTACTTTCAAAAACCCTAATTGACACATAAATTTCACCCCCGAGCCAACTCTCGATTTTCACGAGTTACCCCCCAACAATGGCAAACAAAAACTTGCCCAACATCCTAAACTAGACTACTGTACCCTTAACCTACCAAGGAAACCAACCCAAACCCAAAAACGAGACACCCCAAGACTCACCTTTTCCGGCCGAGACTCATAGTGGCACTAAGACTCTAAGTTTGCGTCCCAACCCTTGAACCAACGAGCCCAGCCCTCGCACCACCCCTTGTGCACCCTCCTAGGACTCTTAGTGCATCTCCTCGACCCATCCCTTGAACCCCAGACCAAGCCCCCAAGTCCCTGGAAGCATCCCAGCCCTGCGCAACTTCTTGCGCTCTTTCTCGGGTAGAGTCCTAGCGTGGCTAGGACTCTTCCCCAGCCATTACCGTGAATCCTAGCCTGGCTAGGACTCTCCCCCTGACCCGTGACATGCCCTGGACGTGCCCTGGCCCAAGCCAAGACCAAGCCCAACCCCTTAACCATGAACCCGATCGCCCTCATGACAGCAGATTTCGGATGGTTCTTGTTCCTGTTTTCTTTCTTTGTTTCAGCCGATTATGTGTGGTGTGTGGGACTCTAAAACATGCATAAACCTTATCTATCCAAACCTAGACATCATGGCAGCCTCTTAGTATCATAAAACATGAATTTAAATCATCAAACATGAGTTTACAATTTATGTATGCCCCAAATCCGAAATTTCAGAAAAATAAGTTTGTACTCTTCATGCATGCAATAATTAAAACAATACTATGATATAATGGATGAGAAAAGGAGATGTATGGCGTGCCTTGGCGTTGTATACGCACGAATATACGTTGACGACGAAGAACGGAGGGACTCCTTGACTTGAACTATCTTGAACCTTTCGAAAATTCTCTCCTAGATTGCTATGATCGTGTGCTGCCGTATGTGATATGAGAGGGGTGGAGAGTTTTCAGAATATAAAATTAAGTGGCCGGTTTTTGTTGAGTAGCATGTGTAGGGTTTAGTATTTTTTAATACTTTAAATACTACTAAATCACCTTCAAGGCTTATTAGGCCTATTAAGCCATCTAATTAGGCACATTAGTCCAATTAGGACATAATTAAAATATTAACAAAGTTTTTCTTTTATTAAATATGTGAATTTATTAGCCGGGTTGCCAAAAAAACTCGCATTTTAGTTAAAAAACCAACACCGATAAAGTTTACGTCCCGGCATATAAAATCACCTCAAAACCCCTTTATTTTTTTTAAAATACTAAAAAACATCGACCATCTTTTAAATAATTAAAAATAATTATTTAATAAAAATATTTTACGTTTTCCAGCTCTCGGTCTCCGTTCCTCGATCGTCGCTTGAATATTCCTTAAAAAATACTATTTTATGCATGATGACAATTAAAACATCTCAAATAACAAATAAACAAGTATGTCACATAATTAATTAAGCAATTAAGGTAATTAATTACTCATTTTCCATTATTTCCTAGATTTGCATGCAGTTGGATTACGTTGTCTTAATTTTGGACCTTACAATTCCTCCCACCCTTAAATAGAATTTCGTCCTCGAAATTAGAACTTACCGAATAGATCTGGGTAGCGACTCTTCAAGTCTCTCTCGGTTTCCCAAGTAGCTTCCTCTTCCGAGTGATTCAACCACTTGAATTTGACCATTGGAATGACTTTGTTCCTCAATCGTCTTTCTTGCCTTGCTAAGATCTGGACAGGTCTTTCTTCATATGTCATATTTGGAGTTAATTTAAGAGGTTCATAATTAAGCACATGTGACGGATTCGACATGTACTTCCGCAACATTGAAATGTGGAACACATTGTGAACTCCTGCAAGCGCTGGTGGCAATGCCACTCTATAAGCTAGTGTACCAATCCTCTCCAAAATCTCAAATGGACCAATAAATCTTGGGCTTAGTTTCCCCTTTTTGCCAAAACGCATAACACCTTTCATGGGTGCTATTTTCACAAATACGTGATCTCTCACTGCAAACTCTAAGTCCCTGCGTCGTTTGTCTACATAACTCTTTTGTCGGCTTTGCGCCGTTTTCATTCTATCGCGAATTTTGACTATAAGCTCGGTAGTCTCTTCAATCACATCTGGACCGATCTCTCTTCTTTTACCCACTTCGTCCCAATGAATAGAAGATCTACATTTCCTTCCGTAAAGCGCCTCAAAAGGAGCCATCTCGATTGATGATTGATAGCTATTATTGTAGGTGAGCTCCACTATAGGTAATTTTGGTTCCCAACTGCCTTGGAAATCAATAACACATGCTCGAAGTAGATCTTCCAAAATCTGTATAACTCTTTCTGACTGTCTATCGGTTTGAGGATGAAATGTTGTACTGAATAATAACTTGGTCCCCATCGCTGCATGTAGACTTTTCCAGAAAGATGACGTGAATCTCGGATCTCTGTCAGAAACAATGGATACAGGAATCCCATGCAGACGAACTAGCTCTTGAATATACAAGTCGGCGTACTGAATCATGGTGAAGGTCGTCTTGATAGGTAGAAAATGCGCTGATTTAGTAAGGCGATCAACTATCACCCATATAGCATTAAATCCCTTAACTGTCTTTGGCAATCCCACGACGAAGTCCATGGTGACATTTTCCCATTTCCACTCGGGAATAGGGAGTGGCTTCAATTTACCTGCTGGTCTTTGATGTTCTGCTTTAACTTGTTGACAAGTCAAACACTCAGATACAAATCTCAGAATGTCCCTCTTCATGCCTGGCCACCAATATAACTGCTGCAGATCTCTATACATTTTCGTGCTACCCGGATGAATGGAATATGGCATGTCATGAGCTTCCTTCATAATAAGATTTCTCAAGGAATCGTTACTCGGAACCCATAGACGGTCTCGATAACGGACCAAGCCATCCACTACTGAATATAATTCCCGGCCTTTGGCTTCATCTCTAGCTCTCCACTTTTGCAGCTGCTCGTCAGTAGACTGCCCATCACGAATTCTGTCTCTTAGAGTCGACTGTACTGATAATGTGGCGAGATTAGGGGCCTCGCCCCTAGCATACACTGTAAGCTCAAACCGCTGTATCTCGGACTGCAACGGTCTTTGGAGTGATAAATTCGTGATAACTGCTGCTTTTCTACTCAATGCGTCTGCCACTACATTAGCTTTCCCCGGATGGTAGCTAATGTCACAATCATAGTCCATTACCAATTCGAGCCATCTGCGCTGTCTCATATTCAACTCCTTTTGGGTGAAGAAGTATTTCAAACTCTTATGATCGGTGAATATCTTACACTTTTCCCCATAAAGGTAATGTCTCCAAATTTTTAGTGCAAAGACTACTGTTGCAAGCTCAAGATCGTGCGTGGGGTAGTTCTTTTCATTAATTTTCAACTGTCTTGACGCATAGGCGATAACCCGGTCGTTTTGCATCAGAACTGCGCCCAAACCAAGTTTAGAAGCGTCAGTATAAAGAACATAATCTCCTTGCCCCGATGGCATAGATAACACTGGTGCTGAAATCAAGGCTTGCTTTAACCTTTCAAAACTGTCTTGACACTCGGATCCCCAAATAAACTTCGCATTCTTCTTAGTCAAGGATGTCAATGGTACTGCAATGTATGAGAATCCCTTGATGAATTTGCGATAATAGCCTGCAAGTCCCAAGAAACTGCGAATCTCGGTGACACTCTTCGGTACTGGCCACTCTTTCACTGCCTCGACTTTGCTTGGATCAACTTCAACGCCATTACTAGAAATGATGTGGCCTAAGAATGCCACTCTATCGAGCCAAAACTCGCACTTGCTGAATTTTGCATATATCTTCCTGTCTTGTAGTACTTGCAATGCTGTCCTCAAATGACGACTATGCTCCTCTTTGTTCTTCGAATAAATCAATATATCATCGATGTAGACTATAATAAACTGATCCAGATACGACTGAAATACGCGATTTATGAGATCCATGAAGATCGCTGGTGCATTAGTCAGACCGAATGGCATGACCATAAACTCGTAGTGCCCATATCTAGTACGGAATGTTGTCTTGTGCACATCAGACTCTTTCACTTTCAATTGATGGTATCCAGATCGCAAATCAATTTTTGAAAATACTGCGGCTCCTTGCAACCGATCAAATAAATCTTCAATTCTTGGCAGTGGATATTTGTTTTTGATAGTGACCTTGTTAAGTTCTCGATAATCGATGCAAAGACGCATACTACCATCTTTCTTCTTCACAAATAATACCGGTGCGCCCCATGGAGAATAACTAGGGCGAATGAAACCCTTGTCTAGAAATTCTTAGATTTGATCTTTCAATTCTTTCATTTCAGCGGGTGCTAGACGATAAGGCGCTTTAGATATAGGAACTGTGCCCGGCAATAGATCAATAGAGAATTCCACTTCACGGTCAGGTGGAATACCAGAAACGTTCTCGGGAAAGACGCTAGGAAGATCCCTCGCAATATCAACATCTTCTAACTTCTGACTGGTAGATGTATGTGTAGTAGTGACACATGCTAGATAAGCTTGGCATCCACGCTTAATAAGCTTCCTCTCACATAGACAAGAGATGATGCGCGGCATTTGTTTGTTTCTCGCCGCCTCAAAGACAAAAAGTTTACCACTAGGTGGCCTAATAGATACTGATCGCTGACGAAAATCAATCGAAGCTCCATTCGCTGATAACCAATCCATCCTAAGTATAATATCGAACTCGGGCATGGGAAACACAATAAGATCTGCCCGAACAACATCCTTGAATAAACGAAGCTCCAGATTCTTGACAATTTTAGACGTGAGCATTTGATCACCGGATGGAATAGAAACTTTGAAACCCAAACCCATATCTTGAGGAGTAATATTCAGTCTTTTGATGAAGGTTTCAGATATGAATGAATGTGTAGCTCCCGAGTCTAAAAGTGCATAGGTTGCTACACCTTGAATGATAATCCTCCCTGTGATGAAAATGTCTTTTAAATCTTTTCGTGTTGAATCTTAAAGATTTACTATCATTAATTCCCAAAGTTATATGAAGTATTTGTGTTGAACTTAAACCTATCTTGAAAAAATTGCACTTTAGTCCCTCAACTATTGAAATTTGCATTATTGACCCAAAGTCTTCGAATATTTGTAATTAAGTCCTTATTTTATTGCGAAAATTCTGATTTAGTCCTTTAGAGTTTCGAAAATTTCATTTTGGTCCTTAAGAATTTGGTAATTGCATTAAAGCCCCTTATTTTCTTGGTTAATTGCGTTTTGGTCCCTTAATTATCGAAAATTGTATTTTAGACCTTAAAATTTCGAAATTTGCACAATTAGCCCCCAATGATTCGAATTCCTTTAAAAATCCTTTGGTTATGATCTTCTTTAATTTTGGCCCTAAACTTTTTATTGGAAAGCATTACATCCTTCACTTAAAATAAGGCACAAAATTCAAGTCATTTTCTAAGGTTTCTAAAATCATAACTTAAATCTAACTAAGGTAGATCATGCAACCTAATTTCCTCTAGGTTAAATCTTGTTCCCAATCCAATTCTAATAACCAATTTAACATTTCATGCAATAGTAAGCAATATAAAAATGTGAAATGACTAGGTTACCCGTGATAAGTGTAGTGTCTGCCTCTTCCTCAGCTTCCTCGGCATTCATAACATAAGCTCGGGCCGTAATAGCTGCTTTCCTCTTTGGGCAGTCGTTGGCTTTGTGTCCATCCTCCTTGCAGTAGAAGCATTTAAATGATCCCCATTCACACTTGCCAAGATGTGGGCGGTTGCACTGTTTGCATAGTTGCCTCTCAGCAGGCTTCGGTGCTCCCGGATTTTGTGGCTTCGGTGGCGCTAGCTTCTTGACTTGACCTTGGGGCTTTTGGGGCCCTTGAGGTCTAGAAGGACCAGTATTCGGCTTCTTGTTGGGTTGATTGTTATTATTATAGTGCTGCCTCTTACGCTGAATCTCAAAGTCAATGTCCTTCAAGGACTGCTCAGCCTGATATGCATAAGTAACTGCCATAGCATAATTCTCCGGACGCATCATCATAACTTTATCCCGAATGGTAGGTCGTAGGCCATCCATAAAATGTCTAAACTTTTCTTCCGCATCCATGGCAATAAGGGGTACAAAGTGACAACCCCTATCAAATTTCTTCACAAACTCAGCAACAGTAGCATCACCCTGACGGAGAGCCATAAATTCCCTCGTTATTCGGCTCCTAGCATCCGGGGTGAAATATTTCTCATAGAACTTTGTCTTGAACTGTGCCCAAGTGAGTGTAGTAAGGTCAACACCATGCTTGGCTCCTTCCCACCATAAAAAAACGTCGTCCCTAAGCAGATAAGTAGTACACCTCACCTGGTCCGCATCTCCCATATCAAGATAGCGAAAATGTACCTCAAGTGAACGAATCCAACCCTCTGCAGCAAAAAGATCGGTAGTGCCAGCAAATTCCTTTGGCCCTAGCCTCCGGAACTGCTCATAAACATCCTGATGTGGCCTAGTCGCCTGCTGCTGCTGCATCTGCTGTAACTGCTGTTGTAACTGTTGATGTTGTAACTGCTGCTGCTGTAACTGTTGCTCGAAGAGACGAGCCATACCTTCTAATTCACGAGTAGCAGGATCCCCCGGTGGTGGTGGTACGTTTCCTTGTTGATTCACACTGTTCTCTGCTTGGTTTCCATTAACGGGGGCACGTCTAGGAGGCATTTTTATCTGAATGTTTTCCAAATTCTAACATAACCAACATGCCTTTAAATCTATGTTTTCTAATCATGTGACATAGCCTATCCCATTTAACAATTTAAGCATGCCAGCATAAATACTCAAGAATCTAATAGACATATAACGTAAACATAATATTCACATCATCATGCAAGTAATAACATATTAAATCACATAAAGCATGTAAAACTTACAACTTGAGGCTTGACGACTGATCTTTCTGACGCTGATGGTGGCACAACCCTTTACAGGACCTTTGCTGATACCAACTCTAACGTCCCTGCCCTTTTTATTGCTTGAAAAGTACTAGAAATTTTTTTTTCCTCCTCTATGATTTTCGGCTTTCCCAAAATATTTTTATAAAATATTTTTCCCTTTTAAAATAAAATACCAACCATCTAGCATTTTAAAAATCAAGTGCCATAGTCATAAAAATGAAATCGTCGCATGTTTACCAAACCTAAAAACAATAAGTTTGAAAAGTATAGCTCATACTAAACCTCTCAAAAATCTCTCAAAAACATACATAAATATTTTTAAAAATCACTAACTTAAAATCATAAAACGTAATGCAGAAAATAGTAGCGCTGGTCCTCGGGTTGTGTGCGCCTTCAGTCCAGTTAGATCATCCGTCAAGACCTCCCTCATACCCACCTGCATCCATCACACCTAGTGAGTCTAAAGACTCAACACACCATAATCTTGATAACAAATAATACATATAAAATCACATGCAACAGTGAAAAATACTTTTACGTAAAATACATTTCATGACATGCAAATATAATCTTTAAACTTTTTCCTTTATCCTTAACATGACATAGCACATTTTAACATGAACATAAACATTTTCCTTTTTTCTTTGTTGAATTCAGATCGTTAATTGTGACTTTCCTCACATGCCATGATCGATGGATCCATCTACATATAACCACAATACTGGGCGGCGGGGACATCAGTGACGCTCTCACCGATCAACTGAGCCTTGGCCTAACATGATCGAATAGAAATACGATCGTCGGGCGTTCCCAGCTATGCTCTGATACCACTCCGTGTGGGGCCCTTAGCTCCTAATCGTTATTACAACACAATTTGATTAGGGTTAATTAATCACAGCGGAAAACGAGTTTAAAATTTCTTTACAATGAGCCCAAAATATGTTATTTGAATACTAAAAATAGTATTTCATCTCACATCATAAAATCTGCTCACACATAATCAAAACAACTCATATAACAACAAATCATATCCTCGGGACATGCCCATGTATATAGATACATAAACATATATACTGGGAAAGACAACTAAACCTCAACTCAAACTGTGACTCCCTCCATAAGTACCATCTCCGGTCTCCTGATATCCTGGAGTACCTGTCATTGTCCACATACAAAGACAACAACAGCCTCATCTGGGGTGAGCAAAGCTCAGTCTGAAGCAACCACAATATATACCACAGATATCTAAACAATGATATATGATATGCAATGCATGTATGTCGTGGAGGTATCAGGTCAAATGCCCATCCACTGAGCACATGTCAGAATCAATCGAATCGCTATCAAATCAATGCTCGAGCTGGCACACCGGCCTCAATAAGGGATACTCGTATGATAACGTCGACGAAACGCCATCAAATCCCAAATCTCATATCCAATCATCGGGGCCACAAATGTCTATGCTTTAAGGATCTTGCCATCCCATTCTGAAATTCATCACAATCACACGCAACATATCCTCTAACGTCTGAATCGTACGCTCAGTTTGGCCATCAGTTTGAGGATGATAAGCAGTACTCATAGCCAAACGCGTACCCATCGCTTCCTGAAAACTACCCCAGAATTTAGAAGCAAACCTGGGATCACGATCAGATACAATTGAGACTGGCACACCGTACAGTCTCACAACATTCTCAATGTATAAACGGGACATTCTCTTATAAGGATAAGTCCGTTCATACGGAATAAAGTGTGCAGATTTCGAAAGCCGATCAATAATTACCCAAATAGCATCACAGCCCTTGGGCGAACGAGGTAAATGAGTCACAAAGTCCATAGCAATATGTTCCCAATTCCATTTCGGGATTTCGAGACTATGGAGTAATCCTCCCGGTTTCATTCTCTCGGCTTTCACTTGCTGGCAGACCAAGCATTTCGAAATAAACTCAGCAATGTCCTTCTTCATACGTCTCCACCAAAATTGAGGTCTCAATGTCAAATACATCTTTCGACCTCCATGGTGAATACTGTATTTGCTACAATGTGCTTCTCGAAGAAAGGCAGATTTCAAATCAGAATTATCAGGAACTACCAGCCGGCCATTAAGTCGTAAAGAACCATCAGAAGAAATCTGAAATCCAGACTGATGTCCTGCAAATACAAGTTCTTTCGACTTCTGAATCTGAGCATCGCTTCGTTGGGCCTTTCGTATTTTAGATATCAAGTTCGGCTCAATTTGCAATGCTGAGACAGTGACAGAATTCCAATTCGAGTGAAAAGTCAAACCAGAAGTACATATATCCTCATGTACCTTGGCGACACTGACAGAAGCTAACACAGAATCATGCACCTTACGATTAAGGGCATCCGCAGTGACATTCACCGATCTAGGGTGATATTGAATCTCACAATCAAAATCTTTCAGGAGATCCATCCACCTGCGTTGCCTCATGTTCAAATCCGATTGAGAAAAGAGATATTTCACTCTTGTGATCTGAATAAATAACAAACTTCTCTCCATACAAATAATGGCGCCAAATCTTCAGAGCAAATACAATGGCGGCCAATTCAAGATCATGAACAGGATAACGTGTTTCATGAGATTTCAATTGATGAGACGCATAAGCAATCCCTTTGCCATGTTGCATCAGAACACAGCCCAAACCTTTACCAGACGCATCTGTACACACTACAAATCCTCCGGTACCTGAGGGAATAGTAAGCACAGGTGCTGTGGTCAATCTCGTCTTCAATTCAAGAAAACTAGCTTCACATTCATCTGACCAAATGAATCGCTGATTCTTCTGTGTCAGTTGAGTAATATGTTTAGCTATTTTCGAAAATCCTTCAATAAAACGACGATAATAACCAGCTAAACCCATGAAGCTACGTATCTCAGGAACATTCGTAGGTCTCGGCCAGTTCAATACGGCTTCAACCTTAGCGGGATCAACAGATATTCCATGTCTCGAAATGACGTGGCCTAAAAATACTACTCTATCCATCCAGAATTCGCATTTGGACAATTTAGCATATAAATGTCCATTACGAAGAGTTTGAAGTACCAGTCTCAGATGTTCAGCATGCTCCTTTTTCGATTTCGAATATACGAGAATATCATCGATAAATACAATAATGAATCGATCAAGATAATCACGAAAGACACGATTCATTAAATCCATAAAGATAGCAAGAGCATTCGTGAGACCGAAAGGCATAACCAAGAATTCATAGTGGCCATACCTGGTACGAAAAGCAGTTTTAGGCACATCTTCTTCTCGAACACGTACTTGATGATACCCAGAACGAAGATCAATCTTCGAGTATACAGAAGTACCATGAAGCTGATCAAAGAGATCATCGATACGAGGAAGTGGGTACTTCTTTTTCACAGTAGCCCGATTCAGTTGCCTATAATCGATACACATTCGCATAGTACCGTCTTTCTTTCGAACAAATAAAACTGGAGCTCCCCAAGGCGATACACTCGGTCGAATATATCCCTTGTCGAGAAGATCCTGTAATTGTTCTTTCAATTCTTTCAATTCCAGAGGTGCCATGCGATAAGGAGCTTTCAATATAGGTGCAGTCCCCGGTACAAGATCAATACTAAACTCAACTTCTCGATGAGTAGGAAAATCAGGAATCTCATCGGGAAATACATCCGGGAATTCTTTTGCAACAGGAATATCAGATAAAGAAGGCTCCTTCTTAGAGACATCAATAGCGTAGATAAGATAACCCACATCCCCGCTAAACAAAAATCGAGACATTTCCAGAGAGGATACCAAAGGAATTTTGGCTTCGGAACCCTTGCCATAAAAATTCCACTTGGGTCCATCAATAGATCGAAATCGAACCACTCCATGAAAACAATCAACAGTAGCTCGATTTGCCTTCGCATTCCTAGCTACGTGAGGTGCATACTTAAACAGAGTAGAAAACTTCGAAGCATATTCTGCAACAGTCATCGTTCCCTGCTGCAGACTATTAAATTCATTCTCCTGAGCAGTATAATAAGAAGGAGGGGAATACTGCTCCAAAAACTGGGCCTTGAAGACATCCCATGTGACTTCAATCCCGGCCTCTTTCAGTCCAATCTCAGCGGCTTCCCACCAAGATTTTGCTCGGTCTTTTAGTTGGTAGAGAGCAAATTTAATTCGCCGAGCCTTAGAGTATTCGACAATATTAAACAGATGCTCGATATCCTTCAACCAAGCCTCCGCTCTTTCTGCACTCTCAGTGCCAAAGAACCTCGGTGGTTTCAGATCCTGGAATCGAGCCATTACTACATCCATGGACAACCCTTCAAATTGTCCAACTATTCTCTCATTACTGCTACTCGCAGTTTCATTTGTGGGATCCATCTACAAATCAAAAGATGAATATCACATTTCATATCAATTTCACATCATCACCATCTCATATCATCAATCTCATCAGATACTTACTCAAATCAAATCAAGTAAGAGCAAGTAATACAAATAATTCAAACACAAACGCACAATTCATTTGTGCCTATTCAAGTGTACACAAGACTCAATCGAGCATTCCCAGCTATGCTCTGATACCACTCCGTGTGGGGCCCTTAGCTCCTAATCGTTATTACAA